>NW_026623067.1:32865715-33168746 GCF_023065955.2 Ursus arctos
CAAAGTCCAAAATTTTAACTTGGATTACTTCTATTTCCACTATAATAACCTCACTGCAGATTACTGGCATCTCTGGCCTGGTTTACTGCAAGAATTCCATTCTTCTCCCTGCAATCAATTATCATCACAGATGTTGGATTTTTTTTAAGTAAGCTTTAGGCCCAACATGGGGCTCAAAGTCACGACCCCAAGATCAAGAGTTGCATCCTCCACCCACTGATCCAGCCAGGCACTCCAGATTTTTTAATTTTTAATTTTCTTTAAAGATTTTATTTATTTGAGAGAGAAAGAATGAATGAGAGAGAGAGAGAGATAGCAAGAGGGAGGGAGAAGCAGACACCCCACTGAGCAGAGAGCCTGATGTGGTACTCGATCCCGGGACCCTGGGATCATGACCTGAGCTGAAGGCAGACGCTTAACCAACTGAGCCACCCAGGTGCCCACCCACATTTTTAAAAATGCATTCATCTTAAAGCATGAATTGGATCAAATTACTCCCCTCTTTACAATTCTTCAACTGCTTCCCATGGCCTATAAACTCCTTACAATCCCTTACAACACTCTTATTGCTCCAGCCCCCTCTACTTCTCCTATCTTACCTCTTGCTTTCTGCCTTGTTCACCACAGCAAGCTCATTCCTGCCTCTGCATTTTGTAGGTGCTGTTCCGTTTGGCCAGAGCCCTGCTTCTTCCCATTTTCTCTCTTTGTATAACTAGCTTTCTCATACTTTGGATCACACCTTAAATGTCACCTCTTGTCCTGACCATCCTAACCAGATCAGGCTCCTACTCTGTCTTAGTACCAATACTTCAATAGCACTGACCAAATTTTAAACTTAAAAAAATATATTTATGTACATTTTTCTTTTCTGTTTCCTCCACTGTAAAATGCACAGTAGGAAGAGAACTTGTCTGTCCTGTTCTGTTTTTGCTTGGTGTTTAGCAAGTACCTGGCATATGGAAGCCACTTAATATTTGTTAAATAAATTAATTAATCAACAAATGAAGGAGGTGGTGAGGTCATTCAGCAGAGAGTCTGATGAAAAAGATGGGTTTTTGAGGGGAAGTTCCATCTCAGATCTCTGATACTCTGATACTCCAGGCAGATGGGGCCTGACCAGTTACACTATTAGGTCTGTATCAGATGGGACACAATGTAGCATAATAGTTAAGAACCTAAAAGAATTAGGGGTGCCTGGGTGGCTCAGTCATTAAGTGTCTGCCTTCGGCTCAGGGCATGATCCCAGGGTCCTGGGATTGAGCCCCGCATCGGGCTCCTCCACTGGGAGCCTGCTTCTTCCTCTCCCACTTCCCCTGCTTGTGTTCCCTCTCTTGCTGGCTGTCTCTCTCTCTGTCAAATAAATAAATAAAATCTTAAAAAAAAAAAGAACCTAAAAGAATTAAAGATGACATAATTTACAAACAAGTGCTAGTCATGTGGTTTAGGCTATACTTGAAATATGAACTTGTAGTAGTGAATTGATGAGGGGCAAAATAGAAGATGGGAAAAGATGACACTTTAAATTCATTCATTCAAAAACATTTAACGAACACCTGTTAAAGGTGAGGCCCCAAGTCAAGTGCTGAGAATACAGATGTGAAAAGGACACATCCTTGGTCTCTACTCTCTGATGGTCTAAACAATAAGACATATATGAAATCAAAAAAATTACCTTAGAGTGGGCAGGATGTGTATAGAATTTTATTCCACTGAAGAAAGGTAAACATAGCCCCAAGTATTTAACAATGATGATAAGTGCCATGAAAAAAAAAATAAGATAAGAGGGTTAGAGTGAGAAGGGAGGGTGTGCTATTGTATGGGGTGTGCAGAGAAGGAGTCAACAATAAGTTAACATGAATAAAGGCTGAAGGGGTGAGAGATTGAGTCACATGTATTTTGGGGAAGAGCATTAGAGGGAATCGAAACAAGTGTAAAAGGCAGGCTTGTGGTTGGGTAGCTAGAGAAATAGCAAGTGTTAGTGCAGTGTAGTGAGTGAGAGAGAGTGTGAAAGATGGGATTTGCAGGCTTGGTGTGAGATGAGTGCTCTTGTGATGTAGCTTTGGAGCTACTGACTTTAGACACAGATGTCCTGCCAAAGGCAAATGAGGCCAAAGGAACTGTTCTTAAAACGGAGTCACAAGAGTTTCAGAACAAACCTGTTGTTTGTAATTGAAACCATTTTTTGGTTTGTTTTTAAATAGAACACATTTTTAAATAATCGAAGGACCTAAAATAATTCCCCCTATTCTGAAAAGTAAACAGAATTGTTCCTGTTTATCAGCTGACAATTCAGCAGTGATGAGTAGGCAGGCAAAGGGGCCCTAGTGTGTGAGCCTGAGTCCACTTCTGCATGTCAGCAAATTTTATTAGGAATGCCTGTCTAAGAACTAGGATGATCAGTAGGGGAAGAAAGGGATAAAGAAAGGGGGGGTAATCAGAAGGGGGAATGAAACATGAGAGACTATGGACTATGAGAAACAAACTGAGGACTTCAGAGGGGAGGGGGGTGGGGGAATGGGATAGACCGGTGATGGGTAGTAAGGAGGGCACGTATTGCATGGTGCACTGGGTGTTATACACAACTAATGAATCATGGAGCCTTGCATCGGAAACCGGGGATGGACTGTATGGTGACTAACATAATATAATAAAAAATCATTAAAAAAAAAAAAAGGAATGCCTGTCTACCTCTTTGGGTCTAAAATAAAATAATCAACTTCAATGGAATGTTTTTTGTATAGTGCTGTCTCCTTGCTGAGGCTCTGGAGTGTCAGTTATTTTTTTGTTTGTTTATCATCTTAAATAGGGTTGAAGGCTTTGAAAATAATGTGCAGAAAATCTGATATATACACAGATGAAGGGTGTATCTGTGGCAGAAGGGTCCTGTTGTTCTGGAAAACAAGGATAAAAGGTAGATTGTATTATTGACATCAGTTTCGAAAAGCATATGGTACTATAGGATGGATACAGGCAGTTAACTAAAAAAAAAATCAATACCCTTAACAACTGTTAATAGCATTAATAATTTTTCCTTGATATTCATGTAGTCACACTTTAAGAAGTCAGAGAAGGATTTGACAACGTGTGGATGACACTTAAAAAGGAAATTACCTTTTTAACTATGCTGTCTCACCTCAATTCCTTAAACTTAACTTCCTATTGTCCCTGAGGGTGGGTAGATGACAAACGCTGTTTTTCTCCTCAATATTTTTTTAAGATTCTATTTATTTGTTTGAGAGAGAAAGAGTGCGCGTGTGTGTGCATGAAGGGGGGGCGGAGAGGGGCAGAGGAGAAGCAGACTTCCCACTGAGCAGGGAGCCCCGTGCTGGACTCAATTGCAATGCCCTGGGACCCTGGGATCACGACCTGAGCCGAAATCAGACACTTAACTGACTGAGCCACCCAGGGATCCCTCTCCTCAATATTTTAAAACTATGTTGGAAATGTAAAAAACATCTGAAAAGAGTTAACCATAGTTTTTTGGGGAATAATAACACGATGGTGGGGGGATTTTAGAAAAAGCAGTATTTACTAACTAGATATTATGTTTATTTAACCTTATTTAACCAACCATGATTTATGTTTTAAAATGGCTAATCTTATTAGCCCCCCTCAACACACAGATACTGCTTAAACAGAACAAAGTCCAAAGAAAGCTTGATTTAACCAAATCAAACTCCTGTGCCAAGGTCAATAAACCAATTAAAGAGTTGCATTTAAAAAAAAGAAAAAGAAAAAGAAAAAAATTAAACTACTGCATATTTGAGACCAGGTCTAAGCATTTGGCCCTTTGAAGAGTGACAGTGATTTTGTCTGACCTCAGGAAGGTACAGTTTCTCTCTGAGGTCTGTTTTCTTTTTAAAACATTGAGAGGCTTGTGTTTCTTATATTTTTAAGTGTTCTTGGGATATATGATTTGGGATTTTGTTATAGGGAAACAGTTTGACTAAAAGTATCATCTTCATCCTAAAGAAACCTTTGTACTTGTATCTTGTGCAAAGGAGTTTAATTGCTTAACTCCATACAGGGCAAATATGTTCTTAGTAAGGTTCTGAGGCAAATGATAAAAATAGAGTTAGGATAAAATTTAACCCTTAGTTATTTGAATGCTTACTGTTTCCTTTTTAGGTCTGACACAGTGGTTTAACTCTTACTCTAATGATTATGTAATATAACATTGTACAATATAAATACAAAATTTCATAGCAGGCATTTGATATTCAATGAATTAAGTAATATCTACTTCACCCTCACTGGTTGCAAAATACTTGGCATGACATTTCTTTTTTTTTTTTTAAAGATTTGTTTATTTGAGAGAGAGCGAGAAAAACGCAAGTAGGGAGGAGGGGCAGGTGGAGAAGGAGAAGTAGACTTCCCCCCAATGCAGGCTCGATACCAGGACCACGAAATCATGACCTGAGCTGAAGGCAGCTGCTTAACCGACTGAGCCACCCAGGCGCCCCTGGCATGACATTTTAATCAACAGAACAAATCTGTAGTTAAAGAAGAGCTTTGTCATCAGCTCAGGGCAGGAAAAACCTAGGTAGAATGAAGGTAGCTACAATGGTTAAGGAGATCATCAATTAATTGTATTATCCTATCACTCCGGTTTCTACCTCCCCTTGGCCTCAGAACTAAAAAAAAAAAAAAAAAAAAAAAGTCTACTTGGGGAAAAAAGAAAAAAGTCGACTTGCCCAGAAAGGAAGTTTGAATGTTTTACCTTACTGTAAACTCCTAGAAGAGGAACTAAAACTGCCATTTAAACCTGCTGTTCAATGTGATGTTAGTGAACTTTCGCGTGACTATGTTATGAATCAGCGCGTTTCAAAATTAAAATTAGTTGTGAGTCGTCAGGTCAAAAAAAAAAAAAGGCTTCCTCGATTTGATTACACTTTTAACACATGTACATAATTACTCCCTTAAAAAAAAACTCCCTTACAATTTACACCTGGAATATGATGATGAAATGTGAAATGAAATACTGCGATGAATAGTCATCAGTTCAGCTATCAGAGGTATAGTCTCAATAGAGGACGATGACGTCTGTTGTATCAGGTAATCTTCACAAACGCCAGGGTAGGAACTGTCAGTCCCACCCCTCGAAAGTGGCTACTGAAGCCCTGCCTGCCCTCAGATTCTGGCCCTGCCCGCGAGATGACGTTCACTACGACGGGGATTTCCGTAGCAGTGACACACGCCACTTCCGGCCGACGGTGAGACTCAGTGACGTGGCAGGCGAGGTCTAGCACGGTCCTTCGGGCTGGAACACCCGGAGCTGTCAGGTGGCCTTTGGGCAGCCCCGAGGGGAGAAGAGAGCGTACCGACCGCGGCAGCGGCGGCGAGCCCGGAGCCGGAAGTGCCACGTGTCCCGATTGCGCCTGCGCGGCCAGCGGCTGACAGGCACTTCCGGCCGGGGCGTCTTTCCTTCTCTTTCGCTGGGCTACCGCCTTCCAGCCCGGCGTTCTCGGCCCCACGGGTCCGACTCCCAAGCCTCACCTCCCAGGCCAAGCCGTGGCCGCTCGCGGGCTGGGAAGAATGCCGCGCCATGCCTAGGGCATGATGCGCTGCCCTCTCTCCTCCTCGCCTCAGTCCTGAGTCGGTGGTTCCTTCCCTCCGTTTCCAGCAGTCGTCTTTCAGCTCTTCGTTTGGCGCTGTCGCAGACCCCGACCATCCCCTTCCAACCCCGACGCGCACCGTCGTCATGTCCCAGCCGGGGATACCGGCCTCCGGCCGCGCCCCAGCCGGCCTCCAGGCCCAGAACGGGGCCGCCTCGGCTTCGGGGTCTCTCTACACCAACGGTAAGTACTGCCAGGGGCGGGTGGCTGGCGCGGCCTGGGCCCGGGCTCCAGCTGACCTTTGGTTAGTGCCGCTGCCTCTGGCGACAGGAGAGGGTGACCTCCCGGCCGGGCTGATGAACGAGTGGTGGTGGGCGCCCGGGCCAGCGAGACTGCCGCGAATATGCAGCCGCAGCCCCGGGCTCGTCTTAAGTGTTTCATATTTATTTATTCATGCGCTCAGTGAACAATTAATGAGCGCTTGTTGAATGTAACACTCTGGGTATACATGGGTGAAAGATACAGATTCGGTGCAGACCTCAGTACTCGCATGCAAGACTCATTGTGCCTGTTAATATGCTTTCCCCCTCCTTGCCACTTCACCCTGTGTTCCAGAAAGCAGAGCTCGGGGACTGATTGATTTCAGTTCCACAGGGCCTGCGGGGGTGGGGTGGGGGTGAGGGTGGGGGGCGTACCCAGTCAAAATTTGTTGAGATGAATGATTGTGCTTTTGGCAGTCGTCTTTAAGGCTTGCTCTTGTCTCCCAGAACCTTTCGCGAATTGTACTTAGGCCACCTGTTAAGTTTCTCGGCTTTGGAAGAACCAAATAATAGGGGACGATCTCCTGTTTGATTTCCAGAGGTCTTTACTCACTTGCAAAAGTGGTTGGATACAGCTCTGAACCTCCGTCGAGAGTGTACATGTGGCACTTCACTTTGTCACTTGGCGCGAGAGTTAGTTTTATGCGTCTTCTAGGATTCTTTAACTTGTCCTACATTGCGATTTGCTAAACTGAACTATAATTGTTATTTTAGAGAAAGGAGGATTATTTGCCAGTATCTTGCCAAGTTACTGATTTACCAATAAATGTTTGGCTCATCGAAACAAAACTAGTAGAATAAAACTAATGTACTTAAGTTGCCCATCATAATCTAAGATTTTTGTGAAGTTCGGGAAAATAGCCAGTGACTAAAATACCTAATTTACATTGTTTTTAGAGAGGACTAGTGTTTTCTTTACAAAGAAGGCTCTAAAAGACTTTTATAAAAGTGTCTATGAGTAGGCAGGTATGTAGGCAGAAGCAAGAATAAGCGTAAGGACTGTAATGGTGTTAAGTTGAATGAATTGTTCTTTCTCATATTTGTAGTAACAGATTATGTAAACTACATTTTATTCTAGGCTATTTAGTAACATTTACACTGAGGATGAAATCATTTTAAGACTTTCACTTTAAGGCAAAAAAACTTAAGATGTCATACGGTTGCAGAAGCCTCTCCTCTTCTGTCCTGCTTGCTGCTCTCTTGCAGTGTATTCAGTAAATTTCTGTATCCTTAAAAAAAAGTCATATGGCTGTGGCTTTTTCTTACAATCTATAGATTGCAATTTTACATGAGCTTTAAATGGCAAATCCTGCAAATATGCTTCTAAGTTTATATATAAGTGTAGTTGTGATAATTTTGAAATACTAAAGGTACTTAGCCACTGTGATATGTAGTATACAAGATTTTGTCACTCTCTTGATTTGACTCCGTCCAACACATTTGTTGCACACTTTCTAAGTTCTGTCTTTGGCAATGTAAAAGAGAACAAGAAAACAGTCCCTGTACACATGTTGCCCAAAGCCAATAGAGGATTCACTTAGGAAAGGAAATCCTAAGACTACAAATAGCCTTTTGAAGATATAATTTTGAAAGTCTTTATAATTCCCATTTCTAAAGTTTTTATAAAATTATTCTCAGTAAAATGGCTGATGGCCTGTACTGGGTTTCTTTGTTGTTCATCCCACTCATAATAAAGACAGTAGGGATGTGGTGGAAAATTGGAGAGGGTATTTCTCTAGAAGGTAAAAAAAAAAAGTTCAGTGTTGAAATCTGCTTTTATTGGTTAACTCTATCAGGGCAGTTATTGTTCCTTAAATATTCTTTTGAATACTCATACTGTAGATTTAATGTAGCTTTTAATTTTATTTTTTGTAAAGATTTATTTATTTATTTTGGGAAGGGGGAGAGAGAGAGAGCACGCATGAGTGCACCTGAGTGCGAGCCAGGGGAGGGTCAGAGGAAGAGGGATAGAATCTCCAGAGTCCTGGTGAGCACAGAGTCCTGTGGGAGGGGCTCCATCTCACAGCCCTGAGATCATGACTGGAGATGAAATCGAGTCAGATGTTTAGCTGACTGAGACACCCAGGCACCTGTTAATGTAGCTTTTTAAAACTGTAGTTGATACATAATGTTAAATTAATTTCCGGTATACAACAGTACTGATGGGACTTCTCTGTGTGCTGTCTTCACTACAAAGTGTAGCTACCATCTGTCACCGTACAACCCTATTACTATACCATTGACTATATTTCCTAGGCTGCACGTTTCATCCCCATGACTTACTCATTCCATGACCAGAAGCCTGTACCTCCCAATGCAGCTTTCTTAAATTACAAATTACAGTTCAGTTGAATATTCAGATATTTTTTAGTTGATCAAAAGACTGAATAGTTACCTTTTCCATTTTTCTGTAAATTCCAATGGTATTTTATGGTGTCATTATATAATTCCTGACACACCAAGACATTTTTTCCTGTGGTAGATTGTTACATTGCATTACAATCTAAAGGTTGTCTAGATAGGTTTTTCTAAGTCTATATAGATTTGTGTACATATATTTTCTTTGCAAAAATTGACAGTGAAACTGCAAGACTATTTAAACTGGCATATTTTCATCTCATTAGTATGTAATAAGGCTAAAGGCAAATTGTGATTCCCACTTTTTTTGTTAAAGATTTAAATTTTTCTTAATTTTTATTTTATTTTATTTTATTTTTTAGTAATCTCTACACCCATTGTGGGGCTCTAGCTCACAACCCCAAGATCAAGAGTCCCTTGCTCTACTGACTGAGCTAGCCAGGTGCTCCTCATGACTCCTACTTTTTTAAAAAAAATTTTATTTGAGAGAGAAGGAGCGAGTGAGCACATGCATGCTCTGGTGGGGGGGGGGGGCAGAGGGCGAGGGACAGACAGACTCCACATTGAGTGCAGAGCCCAACATGGGGCTCCATCCCACGACCCTGAGATCATGACCTAACCTGAAATCGAGTTGGTCGTTTAACCAACTGAGCCACCCAGGTGCTCCATGACTCCCACTTTTAATTAGTTGTGTTTTTTGACTATTTGGATCAATTTGCCAAGGTAGTTAGAAACTGCAGTTTTACTAATTTTATTTTTGGTAATATTTATGTAATGTTCACTTTTTCCCAAATACAATAGAGCTCAGAAGGGTATTTGTCACCCTCTGTCCCACTCAGATTTCCCTGGCATAATGTATATAATTTTTAAATTTTTATTTATTTTTTATTTTTTAAAGATTGTATTTATTTGAGAGAGAGAGCGAGTGAGGGCACAAGCAGGTGGAGGGACAGAAGGAGAGGGAGAAGCAGACTCCTCGCTGATCAAGGGGCCCGACGTGGGGCTAGTGACCTGAGCTGAAGGCAGACACTTAACTAGCTGAGCCACTCAAGTACCCCTGATGTATGTAATTTCATAAAACAATATCTTTCTGCCCTCTAGACTGTAAATCCTAAAGCAAGGATATCTGCTTTTGCACATCATCCTCTCTCCAACTTTCCATGTGGTGTCTAGCACATTTTAGGAGTTATCAGTTTTATTGAATGGAAGTTTTAGAATTGGGTCTTCTGCAATTTAAGTCACTAAACATGTATTCACTTGAACAAGATTAGAGGTCATTTCCAACTCCTTTTTTTTTTTTTGATGAATTTTTCAGTGTATTTTTTTTTACAATATTAGCTAAAACAGTAGAATATGTTGGGGGTGTTATTTGGTCATCAGTTTAAATGCTAGACTTGTGCTAATCTCTATTGTAGGCATGACAGAAATGTAGGTCTTTTTTAGTTTCACTATGATGTAAACCATGTTTATGATTGTGTATTTGATATAGGAAGTCTCTAGTCATGATCAAAGCATGCTATGAATAAAATTGGTATGTGGTCTATAGTAATGATTGTGGTCTTTTCATGTTTTCAGTAGGGGCAGTAACTTTGGACTTCCACAAACTCTTCGTGTATGTCTATGAGAACTTACCGTGTTGAGCTTCTTGTTTGTCTGCTGATAGACTCTAAGTTCCTGAAAGACAGAAGTAGTAACCATAAGAACTAACAATTATTGTTTGCTACATATTCCATGCCAGTGCTAGGTTGCATTTTACGAGTCATCTCATTTAATCCTCACAACAGTACTGTGGGGTAAGAACTGTTAAGTACTGATAAGGAAACTGATGAGTGGGCAAGGAACTAGATCAAGGTCACACAGTTAATAAATTGTGGAACCTAGATTCAAACCTAGGCAGTCTTACTTAACCACTGTAATCAGTTTATCTGGTTGTTATCTCTGCATCTCAGGACTTAGCACCTTGAATTAGAGCCTGAACCGAGGATCAGAACCTTCTCTTCGGTTTCTTTGTGTAGGTGGATGCATATAATTACAGTTAAATTTACATTTTTCAAAACTGCCACCTAGCTTATTCTCTTTTGGATTATAATTAATATATGACCTGACCCTCACTTTTTTTAGTATATAGTCAGTTTCTTTGCTATTTCAACATCACATTTTATAAACGTCTTCCAGATCCTGTAATTGCCCCTCTCCCCACTTAGATTCCTTGCATTTGCTCTTTTCTTTCCAATGCTTTCTGAAAGCCTTTATTTTTTAGTGACTGATCCACAAGTTGTAGTCATACAGTGGCATCCATTTGTTGCACTTAAAGTTCCATTTGGTCAGCTCTCTTGGTGATCAGAATATATTTAATGTGTGGGGTGAGGTGCTGAATCAAAAAAAACCTTTTCCCAGTTGTTAATTTATCCTTTAAACCTCTTGTATTTAAAAACACACAAAAAGAAGGAACTTTTCAAGGTTTAAGGAACATATTGCTGTCTCAAATGTGGTATTTTTGAATACTTGGTTACTTTTCTCTGACTTTTATTTATACTTACATGTATGACACCGTAATTAATAGAACCATACTCTGGAGAGCCTTGAATTAATTTGAATTGGTCATTCAGTTGGATTCGTGCATGATAGATGGAAAATGTAAACTATCCCTGGCAAATATTAGCTCACTGTGTATTTACTGAATGGATTAATGAATGATTCGCTTTAGAATACAAAGATCGTAGGTCTTTTTCTTGCTTGAAAATTTTGGGGAAACCATTCTGGGCAACATCTTTCCCCCTAGTGTTAAATTTGCATGAAAGAGGTAGTTTATGCATTGTGCTTTTGTGACTGTTCAGTAGGCTTTCTTGAAGAAACTCGTAAAATTAAAATTTGTTTTGGGGGCACCTGGGTGGCTTAGATGGTTAATTATCTGCCTTCTGATCTCCAGGTCCTGGGATCAAGCCCTGAATGGGGGGGGGGGGATTCCCAGCTCAGCGGGTAGTCTGCTTCTCCCTCTCCCTCTGCCCCTGCTTGTGCTCTCTCTCTCTCTCAAATGAATAAAATCTTTTTAAAAAATAAAATTTATTTTTTGTTTATTGGGATAGTATACAGAAGTATTTTTTAATTTTTGCATGCTAGATTCATTAATAATCATATATCAATCATTTTGACACATCAGTGGTTTTTTCATAAAGTTTCTTCTAGTGTACATAAGAACCCCTAGTACATGACATTTTTACTAATGAAAATTCTGCGATCCCATTGAGTGCTGTAGAATAGGAATTTACAGAGGTGGAACCTATATCTCTTTGATTCTGAAGCTGCTGTTTGGGTAATTGAGTAGCAATCATCTACTTTTATTTTAAAGATGTTATTTATTTATTTTGAGAAAGAGAGGGGTGGGGAAGGGGGAGGAGCAGATGGAGAGGGACAAGCAGAGCGCATTGCAGAGCTTGATCTCATGACCCCAAGATGGAGACCTGAGCCGAGATCAAGTCAGACCCTGAACCTACTGAACCACCCAGGTGCCGCCATCTGCTTTTATTTTAATCTTGAGTCCTTCTTTTCTTCTTTACCCTCTCTAAATTTGGCTTCTCTTTCCACATGTCTCCCAAAACAGCCCTAAATAAGGCCTCAGATGACTTTTTAGTTATTAAATGCAAAAAATATTTTTCATTTCTCATTGCTGTTTTTCAAGCAGCATTGATGTCCTTTACCAATACTTGTTTCGGTTTAAGACTCTTTTGGTTTGGTTGCTATTTCTCAACAGTAGTATTCTCAATATTTCTACCTTTTTTTATTGGCTTTTTTCTTCTCTCGCTCTCTTTTTCAGGATTTTATTTATTTACTTATTTGTTAAAAAGAGAAAAAGAGAAAGGGCATGAGCGGGGAGGAGGGGCAGAGGCAGAGGGAACTGTGGGACTGGAACCCGGGACCCTGGGATCATGACCTGAGCCGAAAGCCAAGGGTTAACCGACTGAGCCACCCAGGTGTCCCTTCTCTCTCTTTCTTAAATGTTGGTATTTCTCAGGGTTCTGACCTGGTTCTCTCTTTCTTTTTAAAAAAAGATAGGAGTAGGGGTGTCTAGCTAGATCAGTCAGTATAGCATGTGACTCTTGGTCTCAGGGTTGTGAGTTTGAGCCCCATGTTGGGTGTAGACATTACTTAAAATAAAATCTTTAGGATTTCCTGACTGGCTCTGTCAGTAGAGCATGGGCTCTTGTGAGTTCAAGCCCCACATTGGTATAGAGATTATACTAAAAAAAACCCCAAACAACTTTAAAAATCTTCAAAAAATTAGCAATAAATACTTTTTCATATCATTTCTGTGGCTGCGTTTCTTCTTACTTTATACATACTCCCTGGATATCATTAATCCCCATGGTATCAAATGTTGTACATATGCCAGTGATTCCGAAAGTTATAAGCTGAAACCCATCTCTTTGGCTGCAGATAGATGTCTTTCTGTTGTACATCTGTACTTGGATTTCTTGGTGGCACTTAAAAGTATATTTAAAATAATTGGACAGTCCCTCCTCCCTTTGCTATTCTCTGCCTTCCCCAATTATTTCTTTCTCCTTCTTTCCAGTGAATGTCACTGCCATCCACTGAGTTGTTCAGGTCAGAATTTGGGAAGTTATTTATCCCTGATTGCTTCCTCTATTCACTTCCCACATGAATTCACACATTCAGTTCCACATCAAATCCCATCAGTTGTATTTTTTCAGTCAGTTTTTTTAAACTTAAGTAATGTATGGGTGTTAAATATTTCTTTGCAACTTCAATGTTAAATTATTTTTTATAAAATGTATATGAAACACAAAGCTACGCATAAACTTCATATGTTTATAGCTTCTGTACAATATAAAACTAAAACGGATTAAATAAAAACATCTACAAAAGCGATACAATTCAAAGTTAAAACATTAAATGATGTGATCGATTATGTTTGGCTGAAGCCAAAATTGATTGGATAGTTTTAATTTTGAACATGTTAGAACATCATTTGGGGGATTATCGTGGTCACTGTTCTTGGTTGCCTGGGTGGCTCAGTGGGTTGAGCATCTGACTCGATCTGAGCTCAGATCTTGATCTCAGGGTTGTGAGTTTGAGCCCCACATTGGGCTCCACGCTGCTCACGGAGCCTACTTTAAAAAGGGGGGGGGGGGCTCCTGGGTGGCTCAGTTGGTAAAGCATCTGACTTTGGCTCAGGTTGCGATCTCGAGGTCTTGGGGTGGAGCCCTGCATTGGGCTCCATACTCAGTGGGAGTCTGCTTCTCCCTCTCCCTCTTCCCCTATCCACGCTCATTCTCCCTCTCTCTCTTACTTTCTCTCTCTCTCTGTCTCTCATATAAATAAATAAAATCTTTTAAAAAAATGAAAAAAAATAAAGATAAAATTTCTTTTCAGTTGTTGGGAAGAACTTTTTCTACACTGTTACATTTGGTGTTCGGGGGCCTGTGAATTAAACTCGCAAGAGACAAATCAGCAAGAGAGAAGATATAATTTTTTTATGTAGTATGAGAGTTTACAAAAATGTTACTCAAGGAGGCAGATAGAATTTGGGACTTAGGTACCATCTTTTTTTTTTTTTTTTAATGGAATTTTATTTATTTATTTGACAGAGCGAGAGCACAAGCAGGGGGAGTGGGAGAGGGAGAAGCAGGTTCCGTGCTGAGCCAGGAGCCAATGTGGGGCTTGATCCCAGGACTCTGGGATCATGACCTGAGCCGAAGGCAGACACTTAACTGACTGAGCTGCCAGACACCTCTTAGGTACTATCTTAATAGGGGAAGGGGAAAGAGAGAAGGGTACTTATGGGAAAACAAAATGATTTTTAGGAAAAATAAATGGACGCTTAGTAGAATAGATGGGAGATTTGATAGTTTGGTGGCAATGTAGTTTAGGTGTGGTGTGGAGACTTCTCATCTTGGGTGATAGGAGTCTTATCTCTGGTTGTTCCTTCTGGAGATTTATGATAATTGAATTTTTTGGCATTCTTTTGGGAGGCTCTGCTTTTGGGTGGGTGAGAGATTTCAGGAACTCATGCCCTGTGCTCAAAATAACTTGTATGTCACAGTGGTGTGTTCTGTATCCATTTATAATCTCTAATCTATAATTTTGATGGGCTACTTAATTTATTAATGACTTCAGAATAAAAATATTAAAATCATTTTAAGTAAGCTCCAAGCCCAGCATGGGGTTTGAAGTAATGACCCTGAGATCAAGAGTCACAGTTGGTTAAGCATCTGACTTCAGCTCATGATCTCAGGGTCCTGGGATTGAGCCCCATGTTGGGCTCCCCGCTTATCAGGGAGTCTGCTTGTCCCTCTCCCTCTTCCTCTGCCCCTCCCCCCCCACTCGTGTGTGCACTCTCTCTCGCTCTCTCTCTCATAAATAAATCTTTTTTTTTAAAGTCACATGCTCTACTGACAGAGCCAGCCAGGCGCCCCCTTGTTTTGTGCATTTTTAAAAAAGATTTTATTTATTTGAGAGAGTGCATGTTGCGGAGAGGGAGAGGAAGAGAGAATCTTAAGCAAACTTTGGACTGAGCATGAAGCCAGATGTGGGTCTCAGTCCCGGGACCCTGACTGAGAACACGACCTGAGCAGAAACCAAGAGTTGGACTCTTAACCTATTGTGTTACCCAGGTGCCCATACTTTGTGCATTTTGTTGATGTTTGGCTTTCATTGGCTGCACCTGGCTTGAAGGCCTTTTTTGCATTAGCCTATGATAAAACAGTAAATAAAAATACAGGGTATGCCGTGAAATCTTATGATAAGACTAGGCTGTGAGATGTCTGTTTTTATTCACATGACCCACAATACACTTACGAATTAACTTTGACAAATGTTTTTTTTTTTAATTTTTTTGTTTTTATTATTTATTTATTTATTTTTGACAAATGTTTTTATTGATTCAAACATCTCTGTATTCCCACTGTTTAGTCAATGGTTTCTTGCCTGGATTATAGCTCTAGACTCCTTTCAGTTTCTAATCTTTCCTCTAATCCTAAGAGGTTCCCTCATGTGCAAATTTAAAGTGTCCCACATGTAGCCTTTCCAAGCCTCCCATTGCTCTTAGGCTGAAATCCAGACTTTTTTTTTTTTTTTTAAGAGTTTATTTATTTATGAGAGAGAGAGAGAGAGAGCACGTGCACGAGCACACAATCAGGGAGGAGCAGAGGTTGAGGAACAAGGAGACTCCAGTACTGAGCATGGAGCAGGACTCAGGGCTCCATCCCACGACCCTGAGACCACAACCCAAGCCAGAATCAAAGAGTTGGATGCTTAAGCAACTGAGCCACCTAGGTGCCCCTGAAATCCAGACTCTTTAAGGGAATAATTCTGAACTCTTGTTGCACTTCAGACATTTGCTCAGTCACTTGACTTTTGTTCTATTATACTGAACTTTCTTCACAATGCCTTTTTATGACCACAGGCTATTTCTGGAAAGTCTTGATACTCCTTTTCCTGGAACTCCGATTAACTCTTAAGATCTTAGTTGAAACTTCCCTTTCTCAGGAAACCATCTTTTTACATTTCTGCCTTCCATTTAGCCTAAGTGTTACTTCCTTGGTGTTCTCATAGTTCCCTGAGTTGCCACTGTCACATCACTCTCTTGTCCTTTCCTGGTTCTTTGTCTTCCAGTCTGGACTGTGAGCTATTTGAGGGCAGTGTTGGAGTGGACCTTACTTACTTTCTCTCCTCCGATGATATTTGGTAAATATGTCTTTCAGTGAGGGAACGAATAGAATGTTCTTAAGCATTTGGAATAAAATGAATAATTAGGCTAACTACAGGATTAGTCTTTAACCAAATGAAAGACTAGAAAAAAAAAAAACGTTAGTTCAGATGGAATTATTTGGTTTACTGATAAACAGACGTAGGTGAGTTGCTGCAGTGTTAAGGGCACAAACGAACGTTTCTCAGATGAAGATAGCAAATGTTATGAGTACTATGAGAAACATCACTGTGTTTCATATAAATCTCATTCTTTAAGTTTATTAGTTTTTATTGTGCTTGTGACAAATTACCACAAATTTGGTGGCTTAAAACAACACAAAATTGTAATTTTAAAGTTGGGGAAGTCAGAAGCCTGTCAGGTCATCGGGGCTCTATTCCTTATCCAAAGTTCCAGTAAAGAATGTTTTGCCTTTTCTAACTTTTGGAGGCTAGCCTTATTCCTTGACTCATGCCCCCTATCATCTTCAAAGCCACCAATGTCTTGTCAAGTCTTTCTCACATAGTATCATTCTGACCCTACCTCCTGCCTCCTCCCTCCTCCCTCCTCCCTCTTTCACCTTTGTGATTATATTGGGCCCACCCTAATAGTCTAAAATAATCTTCCTATCTCAAGGTCACTTGATTAACAACCTTAAATTCCATCTGCTACCTTAAATTCTTTTTTGCTTTGTAACCTTATATATTTACATGTCTTAGGGATTAGGATATGGACATATTTGGGGGGTCATTTTTCTGCCTATCATACACATTAACGCTGTAATTTAGGTGCTTTTACTATACCTGTTTTATAGATGAGGAAACTAGGTTAAATATCTTGCTCAAGGACTGTTTCTAAAAGTCAAGGCCAGAATTTGATTTCGGATAGTTGTTCTAGTCTGTGCTCTTAATTACTACTCTATAATGCCTGTTTCCATATATGCTTCCTATGGTGTGACCTTGTACTATCAGGAAGGTGATTGTATAGGAGTTACAACATTTCTTTAGATAGTTTTCATATCTCAGAGATTGCATATACACTATGGAGTAGTAGCCTATGTAGAGAATGACTAGGGATTAAGTGAACTATGTTGACTTCTGGTGCTATTTGGGACTAGTTGCTTAGCTGCTCTAAGCCTAAAGTTTTTCAGGGTGCCAGAATCTTGAGAGTCCTTTGGAATATGCACATTCAGTAATTCAGTCTCTTAGTGTTTGATAAATCATGCATATGTAAGCAAAGGATTCTTTTCCAGAACATATCTCTCTGATTTGATGTTTTGGAGATCAACCAGAGATAATTTAAGTTTCTTGTTTATGCTTTTCTCTCCTCCCTTACCCCATGAGTTGTTCAAAAAGCATTCAAGATGGCTATATAAATGGGTTATATAAACATCGAGGGGATAAAATTTAGGAAAAGTGAAACCTTTTTAAACCTGTGTATGTGGTCAGATAGTCACCCTGTTTAGCTGCTTTCCATGTATATTTAGCATTCCCATTGGTGACTTCTCATTGGTGGTACCATTGAATAGTGTGGCCTTTCCCCTCTGGCTATTTTTTTTTTTTTTTTGTCTTAAAATAATTCTAGGTCTAAGTCACCATTTGAATACTTTAAATACTTTTCCATTGGATTATCCTGGCATATACACATTTATAAATGGATTGCTTTCTTCAGTGTTTTCAGACAGGGATCAGTTAAAAAAAAAAAAAAGAAAAACCCTAAATGAAAATAGAAAGGTCCAGAAATTAACCTGAAATGTTCTCAGTGTTCTCAGTGGAGACAGTGCACTTGGTAAGAGCCAGGATTGAAGGAATTTATTTAACTGTTCCTCTGGTCCCAGTATTTTTGTTTGTTTATTTTGTTTTATTTTCTTGTTTGAAAAGATATGTATGATTGTGGCAGTTTTTAAAAATTTCTGACCTATAATGCCCTAATTTTTAATTTGGCAGTTAAGTAAGAGGGAGCCAAATCAAATATTGGAGCCAGGATGGTGCCAGACTTTGTGGGTGAGACGAATTTTGTTTTGTGCCCAAAGAAGTTAAGGTGATATTTTGGTGTCCCACGGGATGAAATACTATATATGCTTTAAGTGACCCCCCCAAAAGGCATTTCTCTATTTCCCAGTGAAAAGATTTTCCCTTCTCTAGTTCTTTCCAGCTACTTGAAAGTATGAAATTTTAGGGATGTCTACGAAATAACCAAGTTATTATTTGTAATATGTAGTGTTTTATTTTACAAACACATGTATCTTTAAACTTTGTATTTAAAAGATATATATGTGAGGAAAAATTAAATACTATATATTAGAAACATTAATTTTCTGCTTCTATACTTATGAAATCATTCCATTTAAACTCTTTAATGTACTTTTTGATTTTAAAATGTTTATTGTGAAACACATATACAATTTATATAAAACACATATGTATAGTTTATTTATTTTTAAAGTAATCTCTACACCCAATGTGGGGCTTAAACTCAGGACCCTGACATTAAGAGTCGCATTTCTACTGACTGAGCCAGCTAGGTGCCCTACATATGTGCAGTTTAAAGGGAAATAATAAAATGAACTCTGTGTGCTCACCATTGGTTTAACAGAGTTTAACCGGTACCTCTGAAACCGCTATGTCTCTTATCATATCCCCTTTTTCTCAACCAGAGGTAACTATTACATAAATTGTATAATTTATTCTTCTTTATTTTTAAAAACAGATTTTTGGGTTATAATTAATCTGTCATACAATTCACTCATTTAAAGTTTACACTTGAGTATTGTTTAGTGTATTCACAAAGTTGTGCCACCATTGCCACAATTGAGTTTTAGAACACTTTTATCACCCCTAAAAGAAATCCCAACCCCATTAGCAGTGAGTCCCTGTCCCCCTTCTCTTATAGATTTGCCTACTCTGGTCATTTCTTATTAGTGGAATCATACAATATATGGTCTTTTGTGACTGCCTTTCTCTTTTTATTTATTTTTAAATTTTATTTAAATTTTATTTTTAATTAATTTTTTTTGCCTTCCTTTTAGCATGATCTTTTCAGGGTTCGTCCATGATGTAGTATGGATCGTACTTTATTTTTCTTGCCGAAAGCACTTCACTGCATGAATATACCATGTTATTTATTCATTCATTTGTTGATAAACATCTGGGATATTTCTACCTTTTTTTTTTTCTTGTTTAAGCCACTTTTAAAAACAGGTTTATTGAGATATAATTCACACACTATACAGTTCACCCATTTAAAGTATACAAGTCAGTAGTTTTCAGTATATTCATCATGACGCCTGATATTTTATTTATTTATTTGTTTGTTTGTTTTTAAGTAAGCTCCCCACCTACTGTGGAGCCCAGCAGAGGGTTTGAACTCACAACCCTCAGATCAAGACCTGAGCTGAGATCAAGAGTTGGACGCCTAGCTGACTGAGCCATCCAGGCACCCCCACAATCAATTTTAAGACATTTTCATCACCCCCCCAAACCCTGAATCCATTAGCAGTCCCTCTTCATGTGTCCCTGTGAGGGTGAGGTAGAAGTCTTCTTCTATCTGAGGTTTTCTAGGTGGACTAAGAATTACATTTACATGATACAGATTAATAGAAAAAAACGAAGTTTAATTACATGTGCAGGGAGGCCCAATAATGAAATTGAGACCTAAAGAAATGACCAAGGCAGGTACTTTTACACTTTTTAGACAGAGACAATAAATCTGTGAGAAATTGACAGGATAAAATTTAACATTGAGAGCTTCAATTAACAAGGAATTCTAAATGGAATTTGGCCTGGGGTAGTAAATTAATAAAAATCAACAAGGTTTATTTATAAAGGCTTCTTGGCTCTAAATTCCCTATCTCTGGTGATAGGATGTCTTTTGACCCCCTGGTACAAGGAGGGTACCTTTCACATGGGAGATTTATTTTCTGCTTTCGGGGGGACAGAAGAGGTCCTGAGTGTCCTTGTGCAAGCTGTTTTTTAAGTAGTGTTAATTTGAAATAATCAGCATGGTATTGTACATTTTGAGGCAACCTGCCCTTGGCCTCTACATAGGCAACCAGTAATCTACTTTCTATCTCTGTATGCCTGTATTGCTTATATGCCTATATTGGACATTTCATATAAATGGAATAATATACTATGCGGTCTCTTGTGATTGGATTCTTTAAGTTAACGTATTATCTTCAGGGTTCATCCACGTAGCATGTATCAGTACTTCATTTCTTTTATGACCAAATAATATTCCATTGTGCAGATACATGCCATTTTGTTTAACCATTAATGAGTTAGTAGACATTTGGATTGTTTTCACTTTTTGGCTATCATGAATCATGCTGCTATGAATTTCATGTGCAAGTTTCTGTACAGACATGTGTTTTCAGTATTCTTGTGTATAAATTTTGGAGTGGAATTGATGGATTATAGGTATTTCTATTTAATTCCTTTTTTCTTTTTTCTTTCTTTTTTTTTAAAAAAGATTTTATTTATTTATGTGACAGAGAGACAGCCAGCGAGAGAGGGAACACAGCAGGGGAGTGGGAGAGGAAGAAGCAGGCTCCCAGCGGAGGAGCCCGATGTGGGACTCGATCCCGGAACGCCGGGATCATGCCCTGAGCCGAAGGCAGATGCTTAACGACTGCGCTACCCAGGCGCCCCTAATTTCTTTTTTCTTAAAGATTTATGTATTTACCTTAGCACACTTGAGGTGGGTGGAGGGGCAGAGGGAGAGGGAGAGAGAAACCCAAACAGACCGTGCTCAGCATGGAGCCAGCGCAGGACTCCGTCTTACCATCCTGAGATCACGACCTGAGCAGAAACCAAGAGTTGGATGCTCAAGCAACTGTGCCACCCAGGCACCCCGTCTATGTTTAATATTTTGAGAAACTGCTAAACTTTTTCAAAGTGACTGCAGCATTTTACATTCCCACTAGCAATGTATTAGAGTTTCCAATTTTCCCACACCTTTGTCAGCCCTTGTTATTGACCGTCTCTGATTAGATATAGCCATCCTAGTAGGTTTGAAATTACGATTTTTCATATTCACCTTTGACATCAGTGTTGTTAACATTATTAGAACAGCTTCGCAGAAAAACAAGAGTTTTACTTGTTTTTAAGTTGATATACCATACTTTGAGTCTGGCTAAGATGCTGTATTTGGAAGGAACTAAGTTCTTACTAGCCTTTCTCATTGAGGAGGTGCATGCTTTCTGTAGTCTCTACAATATAACTAACTTCTTAGTGTTGCTTTAAACATTTTATTTTGGGACAATAAATTCATAGACAACATGCAAGTACATTACAATAAACTTTTTTCCTGAACCATTTGGAAGTAAGTTGCTGACATAATGTCCCATCACTTCCAGATACTTTAGTTTGTTTAAATTTCCTACAAATAGGGGCGACTGGGTGGCTCAGTCGTTAATCGTCTGCCTTCGGCTCAGGGTGTGATCCCGGCATTCTGGGATGGAGCCCCGCATCAGGCTCCTCCGCTGGGAGCCTGCTTCTTCCTCTCCCACTCCCCCTGCTTGTGTTCCCCCTCTCGCTGGCTGTCTCTCTCTCTGTCAAATGAATAAATAAAATCTTTAAAAAAAAATTCCTGCAAATAATAAAGTTTTCCTAAATAACCGTAATACTACTATCGTAATTAGGAAATTAACATTAATGCATTGTTTTTATTGATCCTCAGACAGCATTCAGGTTTCACCAGTTGTCACAGTAAAACCCTTTCTAGCAAAAGAATCCATCCAGAATCACATTTAGCATGTAATTATTGTGCCTTGTTAGTGCTCTTCAGTTTGGAACAGTTCCTCAGTCTTTCATTGACTTTCATGACCCAGATGCTTTCAAAAATTACAAGCCAATTATTTTGTAGAATGTCCTTCAGTTTGGGTTTGTCTGCTATTTCATCACGATTAGATTCAGATTATGTACTATAGCAGGAGTATTAAAGTAGAGATGATGTATTCTCATTGCATGTGGTACATGATTTCATTTTTTCTGATTATTGATGATGTTCACTTTGATCACCTAAGTGCAAAGCTTCTCCACAGTGAAGTTGCTCTTCTTCATTTTGTAATTAATAAGTATTATGTGGGGATGTACTTTGAGACTATTTAGGGGCACTTGGGTGGCTCAGAAAGTTAAGCCTCTGATTCTTTTTTTTTTTTTTTTTTGTAAGGTATTGTTTATTTATTTGAGCGAGACAGATTATGAGTGGGGTATGGGTAGGGAGAGGGACAAGCACACTCCTTGCTGGCCAGGGAGTCTGATGTGGGGCTCAGTCCCAGGACCCTGGGATCATGACCTGAGCTGAAGATAGACATTTAACCAACTGAGCCACTCAGGCACTCCAGGCATCTGACTCTTGATCTCAGTTCAGGTCTTGATCCCAGGGTTGTGAGTTTGAGCCCTATGTTGTTCTCCAGGCTGGGCATGGAGCCTACTTAAAAAAAAAAAAAAAAAAAAATCACTGATAGAGACTATATAAATATTTCATTCCTTGTTAGACTTTTAATTCATTAATTTATATTGGTATGGACTGTTTATTCAGTGGGTTATAATCCACTATTACTATTGTTTATTTTGAGTTTATGTTATCTCAGATTTGGCCTTTGGGTGCCCTTCAAACTGTCTTCTCTGTTTTCTTGTATTATCGTTCTTGGGTACTTCTTTGACTTCTGGCACAATAAGGTATTGAAGGCTCATCTTGTACTTTCTAAGTTCAGGGATCAGCCATGATTCCTTTTCGTGGAGAGAAAAGTATTTAGAAACCAAGATATTGTACTAGATGTGATCGGAGCTATTAGAATGTCTCTGCTACCAGTCTCAGCAGACAGAATTAGGGAAACTACCTATTGATACATATATTGAAATCCATGAGTTTCAGTTGTAACTTCCAATGCAGATCCGCCATCGTTAGGTTCTTTCTAGTTTTCCCCTTTCCATATTTATGATTCCCTTCTCAGAGAGTGAGAAGTCTTGCTTCCATTATCCTGTATGTATTTATTTGATCAGTTCTCCTGCGTGTAACCATTCTCCCACTGCTGCTGCTGCCGCCCTCTCATTCTATTCCAGCTTCCCTCTGATGTGGAAGCTTACACTTCCTCCCCACCCCCATGTCTTGTAGGACTGAATTTTTCAGGAAAGGGACTGCTTTGCTATTTAGCTTATTTATTTATTTAGATTTTATTTATTGATTTCTTTAGAGTGCGAGCGAGGGGAGGAGCAGAAGGAGAGAGAGAAAATCTTAAGCAGGCTCCACGCTCAGTGTGGAGCGCCATGTGGGGGTTGTCCTCATGACCTGGGGTCATGACCTGAGCTGAAATCAGGAGTGGACTGCTTAACCGACTGAGCTACCCAGGCGTCCTTAGTTTATTTAAAAGTCTTGCTTTTAAGAATATCCAACATGGTGCCGTATCATGGAATATTTTTTTTTACCTTTAAGGGATCCCATCAGGTGAATACTGTAGCATTTGAAACTAGCTTTTATTACAGTTGATTCTCATATTTCTACAAATAAAGTTCCTATCTTCATGGACCATATGTTACAGTGAGGTGGAGAGACTATAAATAAATAACATAGTGTCATTTTAACACTAGAAAGAAAAATAAAGCAGGGTCAGAGGTGAAGAGAATGAGAGACGTGCTATTTGAATTACAGTGTTCATGTAGTGCTTCTTTGAGATTATTTGAAGAGAGACCTGAGTAAAGACATTGAGTGAGATTATCTGGAGGAAGAGCATTCTTGGCAGAGTAAAAAGTGAAGAACCCTATGGTAGGAGCATATTTAAGCTTGTTGAAGAAACATTCAGGTGGGTGGGACTGGAGCTGAGCAGAGAGGAAAAGGAGTAGGAAATTGAATAGCTTGTTTATGAAGATCTTTGGCCATTAAATGGAGTAACTGATGTCAGTTGACAGTGACTTTACCATATGCATTTATTAAACTCAAAGATGAGGGTCTTCATTATAAATATTTAAAGAGGGCCTGGGGCTCCTGGGTGTCTCAGTTGGTTAAGCGTCCAACTCTTGATTTCCGTTCGGGTCTTGATCTCAGAGTCATGAGATCGGGCCCCAGTTATGGCTCCAAGCTCAGCACAGAATCTGTTTGTCCCTCTCCCTCTGCTCCTCCTTGTTCTCCCTCTCTCTTTCTCTCCCTCTCTCTCAGATAAATAAATAAAATCTTAAAAAAAAAAAGTTGCACACTCTACTGACTGAGCCATCCAGTGCTATCTTTTAAAAAATATTTATCTTGGGTCGCCCGGCTGGCTCAGTTAAGCATTTGCCTTTGGCTCAGGTCATGATCTCAGGGTCCTGGGCTTGAGCCCTGCATGGCTCTTGCTCAGTGGGGAGTCTGCTTCTCCTTCTTCCTCTACCCCTCCCCCTGGCTTGTGCTTGTACTTGTACTTGCTTGCTCTCAAATAAATAAAACCTTTTAAAAAAGTATTTATCTGTTTCCTTTTATTGTCTCATTTTAGCAACAGGAATAACAGTATATTCCTGAATAGAAGTGGTAGTTCTAGGGATTTTTTTATAACAGCTTTAAAATGTACAATTCAGTGATTTTAGTGTATTCACAGAGTTTTGTAACCATCACTACTATCACTTTTATAATATTTTTATAATCCCTCAAAGAAACCCTATCCCCATTGGCAGTTACTCCCCATTTTCTCCTCCTTCCAGCCCCTGCAACCACAGATCTACCTCTGTGTCTGTGGATTTTGCTGTTCTGGACATTTTATATAAATGAATCATACAATGTATGCTCTTTTGTAACTAGCATCTTCCACTCAGTATAATGTTTTCAAGGTTTATCTGTGTTGTAAAATGTCATCAATATTTCATTCCTTTTTATGACCAAATAATATCCCATCGTATAGATATGCCCTTTTGTTTATCTCTTCATCAGTTGATGGACATTTGGGTTGTTTGTACGTTTTGGCAATTATGAATAATGATGTTATGAACGTTTGTGCATGTGTTTTTGTGTAGGGTAAGAGTGGAATTGCTGGATTATATGATAACTATGCTTAATACTTTGAGGAACTGCCAAGCTGTTTTCCACTGTAGTTGCACCATTTTACACTTCTATTAGCAATGTGTGAGGGTTCCAGTTTCTCCACATTCTTGTTAACACTAAAATGTTTACCGACTTTTTCATTTTAGTCATCCTACTTGCTGTGAGTGCCATCTCACTGTGGTTTTGATTTGCATTTCTCTAATGATTAATAATGTTTAGTGTTTTTGCATGTGCTTATTGACCATTTGTATATCTCTTTGGAAATATATTTGAATGTCTGAATCTTTTCTTTATTTTTAAATTGGGTTATTTGTCTTTTTATTGTTGAATTGTAAGAGTACCATGTGTTTTACTGTATTTCTTAAAGTATTTTTATTGCTTTGTTTGCAAGACTAATTTTTCCTCCTCTTATTGGAAGGTCCTGTCCAAAATGCACTGATGTCTTCACAAGTGTCAGTGAACCAAGGATACAATTCTCAGCTTCCGGGATCCTACTCTCATCTAATACCAGCAAAAACATTGAATCCAGTCTCTGGACAGTCTAATTATGGTGGTTCTCAGACTGCTTCTCCATTAAGTAATTATCAGGGACCTGGGCAGACTCTTTATAGACCACCTGTGGCTTCTAATCCAGTGACACCTTCACTTCACAGTGGTCCTGTTCCCCGAATGCCACTACCTACTTCTCAGAACCCAGCTGCTACACCAATGCCTTCTGGTAGCTTTCTTCCTGGAGCCAACGTACAGACGCCTTTGAATTGGCAATATAACTATCCATCCACAGGATCACAGACAAACAATTGTCCTCGTGCATCATCCCAACCAACTGTATCTGGGAATACAAATTTGACAAGTCATCAATATGTTTCTTCTGGAGATCCTTCACTTCAAAACAACTTCATAAAATCAGGTAGAGTTCTTAATAGGAGTGCTTACTGTGTAGAAATGGGAAAATTTTGCCTGTTTAGATGTTCTAATTAGTATTTCAAGACTTAAAACCAAATGGAGGACTGTTCGTTTTCTAAATCATTGTTAATCTTTAAATCCTTAAATAAGTTACTTCTCTAACCTTAAAATCACGGGTTTGCTTCTTTCCTTTGAAGGTATCCTCTGTGTTTCTTTGAGTCACCCATGATATTTCAGGGCATCCAGGTATGCATGCAGAACCACTTCCTTAAGGACTTGCCATTACTTTTATTAACTGGGTTCCATTTTAAGAAGCTCAATCCCTATGGTCTCTTTTTGGTCTTGATCTGAGGCTTGGGTTATCTTTTTGTTATGGCTTCGGCAGTTTTGGTCCCCAGAAACTGTAGGATCCCGGAGGGGCAGGTCAGAACAGCCAATAACTTTTGTAGTGAGGAGTGTTATTAGCAGAACTGCAGTCAGAAAGCAGTGGGCAGAGATTTATATTTATCTTTTCTTGTAAGAGTTTTATAGTTTTAGCTCTCATATTTAGGTTTTTGACCAACTTGGAGTTAATTTTTGTGTATAGTTTGAGGTAGGGGTTCAACTTCATTCTTGTGCGTGTGGATATACATTTGTCCCAGGACTATTTGATGGAAAGACTGTTCTTTCTTTCATTGAATGGTGTTGGCACCCTTATTGAAAATCAATTGATCATAAATATAAGGGTTTATTGCTGGACTCTGAATTCTTTTCTATTGATCTTTATCTTTATACCAGTACCAAACAACTTGATTATTGTAGGTTTGTAGGTTTGTAGTAAGCCTTGAATTTGGGAAGTATGACTCCTCCAACTTTTTTTTTCTTTCTTTCTTTCTTTTTTTTTTTTTTTTAAAGATCTTATTTACTTACTTGAGAGAGAGACAGAGAGAGCATGAGCAGGGGGGAGGGGCAAAGGGAGAGGGAGAAGCAGACTCCCCACGAGCAGGGAGCCCCACGCAGGGCTCCATCCCAGAGCCCTGAGATCATGACCTGAGCTGAAGTCAGGTGCTTAACAGACTGATCCACCTAGGTGCCCCTCCAACTTTGTTTTTCTTTATCAAGTTTGTTGTGGCTCTTCTGGGTCCCTTGGCATTTCCATAAAAATTTTAGGATTAGCTTGTCAATTTTTGCAAAGAAGGCACCTGGGATTTGATTGGGATTGTGTGGATTTTGTACATCAGTTTGTATATCAAACTTTGGTTGTATCTGGTTTACAAGTAAGTTCCTTTAACCATTTCACTGTTCCTATTTAGCTCTTAAAATTAGTGTCTTTTACACTTAACAAAATTAATAGCGTTACTTGGAAAAGCATTTAAAATTCTGTATTGAGATCTGCAGGTTGATTCTGTTCAGCCTACATCCTCAAGGAAATGAACTAGTAAAAGCTTCCAAATGAAGTAATAGTATCAATAGTTACCTTGTATATGTATTTCTGTATACTACATATATTTCAACTGCTGAAACTATTTTTCTTAGCTTCTGATCAGTTATTGTGTCTGGTGAATACATTTTGCATTACGGCCTATAAAGGTTAAAGTTGCTTCTAGAAATTTGGTTTCTTTGTAGAAATCTTCTGATCTGCAATTGTAAAATTGAGATCCATGTGGTTACTTTTATTCTTTTTCATTTGGCACCATGAGTGGGCATCAGTCACCTGAAATTAATGAATTTTCACCTCATTATTGGTAATTATAGGTAACAGTTATTGAATGTTTTTATTTTCCAGCACTTTGCCAAACTTTTATATGTGGTATCTTATTTAATCTTCACAATAGTCTCTTTTATAGATAAGAAATAAGGCTTGAATACTTTGCCCAAAGCCATAAGAAAATAGTTTGGGAAAAGCTGCTGTTTAAAAGCTATTTAAGAGTAGGTGTAGCTTCTCATTAAAAAGCACCTCATCAATAATCTGAAATTTTTTTGGCTGTCACAAGCCCTTGGGTAGAGGGCTATACCACATATGTGGTGAAAGAGACATAAGTAAGTGACAAAACTTACAAAGTTTCTCATAAAAGAAGGGGAAGAAAGATACATAAACTAAGAAAATGAACCTTAAATAGATATATGACTACTCTGTTTTTTTCTTAGATACCTCTAAATAAATTCCTCTTTTTTACCTTCATTTTTTTTAACTCTTCATTGGTAGTAGGTGCCTGATTATCTGATCTCAAAACTGTATCTAGGTTATACTAAGTTTTGAGTCCATGTATTAAATTTCTCTGACTTTTTCCCCTTTTTTTTTTTTAAAGATTTTATTTATTTCAGAGAGAGCATGGAAGCATGAGCTGTGGGGGAGGGGTCAGAGGGAGAAGCAGACTCCCCGCTGAGCAGAGAGCCTGGTGGGGGGCTCTATCCCAGGACCCTGGGATCAGGACCTGAGCCAAAGGCAGACACTTAACTGACTGAGCCACCCAGGAGCCAGATCTGACTTTTTTTTCCTAATAAGCCATCTTTTAACATCCTTACATTTGCTTTAGGGATCTCAGAGGGCAGGTTCTAAAACTCTAGCTATTAATGTTACAAATAAGAATTATTCAACTTGAGGGGCACCTGGGTGGCTCATTCACTTAAGCATCTGACTCTTGGTCTCAGCTCAAGTCTTGATCTCAGGGTCATGAATTCAAGCTCTGTTAGGCTTCACACTGGGCTTGTAGCCTACTTAAAAAAGAAAAAATTATTCAGCTTGAAAAAATGTCTACTTTATGAAATGTAGCATGTTGTGGTTTCAATTTTTTTTTTCTTAAACTTGTGAATCTCTGTAAGCTTACTTGTATTTTGTTAAACGTTAGGTTGTTACACCTTTGTGGCCAGATGTATCATATAATCTTGCTCATGCTGAGTTGGTAGTGTACCTTGTCCTTTTGTTCTTTTGACTTGTCTGTATTGCCATGGGTATGTGTCAGTGCTTCCTTGATAAGGGAGTTAAATGGCAGTAATCTTTATCTTCAGTTGTCAACAGGGCAGTGATTTGTCTTGTTGGGAGCTATAAGGTTCAGAAATAACGATCATTTTTCATTTTGGCCCTGGAGAGTTGAACAGTATTGAAGAAGCATTGAAAATTTTCATACCTGGGTATCTTTATTCCCTTATAAAAATCACAAGGTTTTACAAATGCAGGTAGAATATAAGTAAAATTCATTTATTATCTATTTCACTTACAAATTCGGAGGATTAAAAAAAGTTCTAGAATGAAAAATTAAATCACATATTTATCAGTAGTATTATAGTAGATAAAATACTTTGTCAAATGAGAATGAGCAGGTGGTTATGGGTTTTGGAACTTTTTTTTTTTTTTAAGATTTTATTTATTTGACAGAGAGAGAGAGAGAGACAGGCAGCAAGAGAGAGAAAACAAGCAGGGGGGGTGGTAGAGGATGAAGCAGGCTCCCAGTGGAGGAGCCTGATGCGGGGCTCGATCCCAGAATGCCAGGATCACACCCTGAGCCACCCAGGCGCCCCTGGAACTTTTGATATCACAGAGAGGAATTTCCCCAAAAGTAACTGATAATGTTTTCACAGTCATCAGATGTTACTGTCCTGATAGAAAATTGGTGAAAACAAGGCAGCAAGATATTGAGAGATACAAGGACAGTTACCATGTCATTCTTAGTTTAGTTTGATGGGTAGTGTTCAACTTCTCAGATATCGGTGTTTTAATAAAGTATATACATTAACTCTGTGTCCTTTCCTGATTTTTAAGCCTAGGGAATGTTCTTTTGTTTTCTTTGTTTCCTTCCTCCATTCCTCCCTCCCTCCTTCCCTTTTTTTTTTTTTTGAGAGAGCATTGGTGAGCAGGGGAGTGGGACAGAGGAAGAGAGAGAGAACCTTAAGCAGGCTCCAAAGCTCATCACAGAACCCCATGTGGGGCTTGATTCCACGACCCTGAGATTATGACCCAAGACAAAACCAAGAGTTGGTCACTCAACTGACTGAGCCACCCAGGCGCCCCTAGTTTGTAATTTAGAAAGCTGTCAACCTAATTAATGTTAATTGAATGGACTATATTAATAGACCATTAATAACATTTATTCATGTTAATTTCTATTAGAATATTTGACATGGCCTTGTTGAACCTCTGTGACCAGTTAATAAAAATTAACCAATAAACAGGTCATTCATTGTATGTACCTTATAGGTGATTTGATGCTGCTTTAATAATTGACAAATAAGAAGCATGGAAAAGAGACTTGTAAATGTATAAAGCATGCATATAAATTAAAAAGTCAGAAACCTGAGCAGGTAACATATTTCTGGTAATTTCTTAGTGATTTTAACTAAAAATGTAAATTTGGAAGTTACTCATATTTGGTAAAGGACTGTTTTGTCCTTTTTCTTAGTTCTTAAGTGACTTGTGAAAAACTGATGTTTCTATAGGTTCTGCACCCCCTTTAGTGAACCCACCTCTGCCTGCCACTTTCCAACCAGGAGCTCCTCTTGGGCCCCCTCCAACTGGAGGACCACCTCCAGTGAGGGCACTCACTCCTCAGAAGTCATCACCTAGAGCTGTGCCCCAGCCCTCATTTAATTCAGCTGTCAGCCAAGAAGGTAAGCAAGGCAAAACCAAGTCAGATCCTAAAGTTTTGACCCGGGGTTGAAGGATGAATTTTACTTGAATTCCTTGCATTCGGATAATATTTTTTCCAGAAAATTTAGTTGTTTCAGTTTAGGAAGGCCTTCAGGCATTTAGAGTTTAAAAAAAGCTCCTTGGAATTCTGCTACCCTGTATTGGGCCTCGCATTTGGAAGCTACTGCTGTTAACTTTTTTTGTTGCTGGGCAGATTTTAACAATCATGGCTCTAAAGTTAGGTGCCTTTTGGCAGAGGAAGGTAAGAGGAGAATTTCTGCTTTTCTGGGCATGGTGTTAGAACTGTCCTTTTAATATGTTGTCTCTTTTCCATGTTCTGCTATTATTGTAAATGTTAACAAATATTTATCAACCTAAATAAAAAGTAAAATATGCAAGCATTTTGAAGTTGTATATAAACAATAAAATGTTTTAAAGCATTGTCTTCAGATATAACTTTAAAATATAAGTTTATTAGTTTAAACAGTATATTTTGTCAAGTAAGAAATTGATTTTAGCAATAACCTAACCAATGCAGCAAAATGTGGAAATAGGAAAACAGGAAGGAAAAATCCACTGTCCATATCCTACTATTGAATACAATCAATATTTTTGTTTTTTCTTCTAGCATTTCCTTTTTTAGTATGATATAGTATTATACTTATTTAGTATTATATTTTTTAGTATTATATTTAGTATTATATAACCTGTGAATAGTTTGAAAAGAATGGTGTTAAAATGAGTAACAAAATGATAATGTCCCACTATTTGCCACGTTATAACTTTGAAAATCAAGCTACAATAAATAATTTGCATTTTTAACCAACTAAAAATATGCCCAATGTTTTTGTTTACTTTTACAAACTTTTTTTTTTTTTTTATTAAAGATTTTATTTATTTATTCGACAGGATAGAGAAAGCCAGTGAGAGAGGGAACACAAGCAGGGGGAGCGGGAGAGGAAGAAGCAGACTCATAGCGGAGGAGCCTGATGTGGGGCTCGATCCCATAACGCCAGGATTACGCCCTGAGCCGAAGGCAGACGCTTAACCGCTGTGCCACCCAGGCGCCCCTACTTTTACAAACAGTTTTACTGAGGTTTTCTATATCAGTTCTTGTTTAAAGTCATGGTGGTCTTGAGAACTGGAAAGAAATTAACTGATTTATCAACTATTAAACTAACCTGTATGGTGTTAAAAATGACTATTAAAGTTAGCATCATTGTACTTAGAAGCTAGAGGTTGATGCTATTCACTAATTTTAGTTTCTTCTATCCCTGACTTAGAGCTCATAAATAGTAGAGGTACCTAGAAATAGATTTTAATTCTTCATAGCAGATGTCCCTGGCATTTATCTTTAATTCTTTAAATTGGAGGGAAAGCAAGTTAAGATTTTTATTTTATTTTAGGGCCTGTTCCCTGGAATAAAGCAATCATTCCATTAACTTATATCACCTTCAAATTAATTCTAGATTCCACTCTGTTCCTTATTTTGAAAAAAAAAAAAAGTATTTTTATCCTCATAATTTATTTTCTCTTTAGTATTCACTTTGGTGACTTTTTTTTCAGTATGTACTGCTCTTTAGAGGTTTTTAATGCTGCTCTCAACTGCTGAAATCTTTCATATAGTATATAATTTTAAACTGCACAAAGGACCATCCATTTTAGAAGTTTGTAAAATTTTTAAAAACTTTTATGTATTTAGTAAATTTAAAAATGTGCATTATTTGAAAATTTTATTTCAACATTTGCATTTTTCCTGGGGTTAAAGTATTTGGAAAGTTATCTTAAATTTTAGACATTAGCATTCAAATTTTTCAGAAATTGTAATAATTGTTCTAGTTCAAATATTATTAATAAACTTCCTTTTTAGGTATTACATCAAATACCAATAATGGATCTATGGTGGTTCACAATAGTTATGATGAAATTGAAGGCGGTGGCTTCTTGGGTGAGATGCTATGAAAGTTGTTATTTTTTGTTTTTTTGTGTGTGTGTTTTTGTTTTGTTTTAGTATGTGTTCGTTATAGGAAACAGTGAAGAAAACTTCATACTCATCTATATACACAGCAATACCTCATGGTAGCATTTTTTATCTCTTTTCCTTTAGATTTTTTTTTTTCTTTCAGAATTGGGATCATGGGCTTTATTATTATGTTCTGACTATAGAGTATTTTTATCAATTAAAAAATATATTAAATCAGTTGAACATTAATATGCTTTCATTGACGTTTTGAATTAGAATTTTAGTCTGAGTGTAAAGTTTAGTAAATGAAATAAAAGTAAATTAACCATACCAAGCTAATTTTTTTTTCATACAAACTTATTTTTATGTGTTTCTGGTTATAGTCTACATTAACTAGATTTTAATCATTGCTATTACTTTGTTGGTAGTGTTTATTTTGCAAATTTGATAAATGAAAGTATTAAATTACCCAAAGGATTTTAGAGGCATAATTAAATGGATATATGTATTTATTTAAAGTATTCTGGAGTATAAAATAGAACTTAAAAGTTACCTTGTTTCTAGCAACACCACAGCATACTAACAAGAATCCCACAATGAGCCGAAGTGTTGGGTATTCATATCCCTCCTTACCACCTGGTTATCAGAACACAGCACCACCTAGTACAACTGGAATGCCACCCTCTTCCCTGAATTACTCAAGTGGGCCACAGGGCTTTACTCAGGTAACTTTTTTTTTTAACCAGTTTTCCATCTCTTGATTTAAACTGTGTAGACATAAAAGTTTTAGGAAGGTGTAATGAATACTTTTAACCAATTAAAATAATGGATAGTCCGTAAGACTTGTTTTATTATATATCCCCAGAACTGAAAAAATTGACCAGGAAATCCAGATTAGTTTTGTTAATTAGAGCAAAATTAACCAAGTCCTTACATACTGTTTTCAAATGAAAACACTTTAAAGGCTACTTACTTTGAAATTATGTATGTTTAGACTCCCTTAGGTGCTAATCATTTAACTGCAAGTATGAGTGGATTAAGTCTACATCCAGAGGGGCTAAGAGTTATCAATCTTCTTCAAGAAAGAAACATGCTTCCAGCAACACCTTTGCAGCCTCCTGTTCCAAATTTGCATGAAGATATCCAGAAACTCAATTGTAACCCAGAGTAAGACTTCAAATAGTGTTTCTTACTAAGAATGACATTTTATTCTAAAAGTTTTTTTTTTTTAAAGATTTTATTTATTTATTTGACAGAGAGAGACAGCCAGCGGGAGAGGGAACATGAGCAGGGGGAGTGGGAGAGAAAGAAGCAGGCTTCCAGCAGAGGAGCCTGATGTGGGGCTCGATCCCAGGACCCTGGGATCACCCTGAGCCGAAGGCAGCCGCCTAATGACTGCGCTACCCAGGCGCCCCTATTCTAAAAGTTTTGGATTTTTTTTTTGGAGCTTCATGTATTATGAACAAGCAGTACAAACATTAATTTATGAAAATAGTTTTGCATGCAGGAAAAAGAACTTTGTTAATTGCTTACTTGATATTTGAAATATTTTAACTCAAAAAATAGGGTTGTAACTTCTAAGCGATGACTGCTCTTATCAGCTGTAATGGGACTATGACACTCATTATCATTGTGGTGAATACATTATTTTTTTTAAAGTCCAGTGTATGGGGATTTGATTCTACATAATCCTTTATTTGCTCTCATTTTAAATTACTTTTCATAATAAACATAAAAACTCTTTTGTCCCTTAAAATGGATCATTAGTTTAAATATATGTGGTGACGACTTTCTGATAAATTGAATTTTGTTATTTTCAAATGGTCTTTTTAGAACCTTCAACAGAACTGATCTTTTCATTAATAAACTTAAACTTGCATTTGTACATTTGTGTCGTCACCTTTTAATTCCAATGTAATCTAGATTTATATAAAGAAAAATAAGTCATTTGTTAGTCTGGACTGTCCTATGCACAAGCCAAGCCAAGAAAAGACTGTATTTTAGTTATATAATACTGGGTTGTAACTGTCCAGCCTCTTTTTCTGAATAGAACTTAAATATTTAAGGAGATAAAATTTGAGAGGGTCTATTGAAAAGTTTCTTTGTAATTTGATCCACTGTTAAAATGTCTACCTTTCACATCTTCTTTTTGTCCAAAAATAATCATAGCAACAACAGACACATGATTCTTTTTTTATGATACATGGTTTTTACTTTGATATAGGTTATTTCGATGTACGCTGACGAGCATTCCTCAGACTCAGGCCTTACTGAATAAAGCCAAACTTCCTTTGGGACTGCTGCTTCATCCTTTCAAAGACCTAGTGGTATGTTTCACTAATGAAAGTAAATGTCTAATGGAAAATTATCTTGGTGGTGAGGAATTTTCTACAGTAGTGCAAGAATCACATGTAGAATTTATCTGCGCTATCTTTAGGAATTTGACCATTGACAGGTTCCTTTGTAATTCAGCCATCACTTTTATTACCAAACACTTCAAAATGAGATTAAATCAGCCTATTTTTGAAAAATTCAAGAGATACTGAAAGAAAATAAATAAATGAACCATGCTATTTTAAAAAGTTATAAATTGGGGCGCCTGGGTGGCTCAGTCCTTAAGCGTCTGCCTTCGGCTCAGGGCGTGATCCCGGCGTTCTGGAATCGAGCCCCATGTCAGGCTCCTCTGCTGGGAGCCTGCTTCTTCCTCTCCCACTCCCCCTGCTTGTGTTCCCTCTCTCACTGGATGTCTCTCTCTCTCTGTCAAATAAATAAATAAAATCTTAAAAAAGTTATAAATTATTTGCCTGTTTGAAATAATGTACCCAGTCTCCCAGTTCTGCCATTCTTGGAGTAAGTTTGTTGCTTTAGAAAGAAACTGTTTCTTCTGCTCAAAGGGGAAAAACAAAGAAGACCTTCCACTTTTGTCGTAAGGCTCTGGAACCTTGACATACCCTTGAGAGGTTCAGTACATAAGTGACTATCCCAAAACAAATTTATATTAAGACTAGAACTTCTAATATGTATGATAAACTTTAAAAAGGAGCATAATTGCAAAGTTTAATTGAATACTTAGATATAATTTACCCTTACCTTACTTTATGACAGTTCTTTAATGAGAACTTAGTAAGCCTCCTAATGGAACATGAAGAAAATTCCTAATAATTTACTCAGTCATTTCATTGGTCTTAGAGTGTTGATCCTTATTTTACCATCCATCTCAAAATTACATTGGATATTTACCATGTTGGTTTTATAATATAAATGTTTAATGAGAAAATAAATACTTTCTCAAAGGCAGGATTTAATGAGAATAGTTCTGAAGAAAAATAGTAGTTTTTAAAATCAATACATTTTAGCTACGTAATTTCTTTGTGTGACAGTTTGGACACATCTTTTTACCCTTGGTTTTTTTCTCCAAAATTATAGTATCCTGGAAGTTACTTGAAAGGTATGGTTTAGTATTTGGCCTTTAGAAGTGATGATCACTGCCTTTAAAAAATTCTTTTTTTTTTAGCAATTGCCCGTGGTTACCTCCAGTACAATTGTGAGATGCCGCTCCTGCAGGACATATATCAACCCTTTTGTCAGCTTTCTGGATCAAAGGAGATGGAAGTGTAACTTATGTTACCGAGTCAATGATGGTATGTTTTTTTAAAAACATTTACAAATTTCAGTTTATGTTGTAGGGAAAGCAGATAATACAAATGTGAAATTAAAAAAAAAGAAACCCTGTCTTAACCTGTAATCCTTCCTCTCAGAGATAACTTCTGTTAACTTCTTTCTATACATTTATAGATACATACACATATGTATGTTTGTGTGTGTGTGTGTGTGTGTGTATAAATACATACTTTTTGAACAAAGATATTCTCTGATACCACTTTTTTACATTTATTATATTGGGTATATAATAAATGGCATATTTCATGGTATTATTTAAGCCTATAATTTAAGAAATATTTTTATTTAGAAATTGTCCCATGCCTTTTCTCTAGGGTGAAAGAAAATAAGTCCACAGAATAGCTGCCATTAGCTTCATTCACTGCTGTATGAAGGGAGGTGGGCAGTGCTAGAAGGTTAGTTGAATGTAGTTTTTTTCAGTAATTGAGGAAGAGGAGATCTTTCAGAAGCTGCCTACAGTCTATGTTTAAGGCATATTATCTAACCGATAGCACTTTATTAGGATTAGAGAAGAAAAAGGGTATGCTGATATCCACATTGAAACTTAGGTCTCTGGGTGCCTGGCTGCCTCAGTCGGTGGAGCATGTGACTCTTATTTTGGGGTTAGTGAGTTCAAGCCCCACGTTGAACATAGAGCTTACTTAAAAAAATTAAAAAAAAAAAAAAGAAAACTGGGTCTGTGTTTGAAAGGAAATTTCATCAAGCATTGGGAAATAGAGAATTTAAGAGATTTTTAAAAACCATTCTTAACGTTTTTTTTACAAGTAGAGTGAGCATGGAGTAAGAACATAATTTTTACTCTAATAATTTAGAAAATGTACGTATAGTGTTTTGTATGCCTTCAAAATCTTATGTATATATGCTTCAGTATGTGAAACAAAATTATAATAAAGGTAGAAGTCGCTTTAGTATGCAGCCCAGACCATTTCATGAACTATGGCTTACTCTTTAACATATGGAGGATTTTGAATTTCTTTTTTTTTTTTTTTTTAAGATTTTATTTATTTATTTGAAAGAGAGAGAGAGCCAGCCAGCGTGAGAGGGAACACAAGCAGGGGGAGAGGGAGAGGAAGAAGCAGGCCCCAGCAGAGGAGCCTGATCTGGGGCTCGATCCCAGAATGCCAGGATCACGCCCTGAGCCGAAGGCAGACGCTTAACGACTGAGCCACCCAGGCGCCCCAGGATTTTGAATTTCTAAACAGTTAATAGGAAGACAGGTGCAATGATAATTTAGAAAATACTCTTTGAGCACTAGTGTATTACAAGTGGTGGGTAGCTGATGTTCCATAAAGGCCTCATTAATTAATGGAAGTCACTGAACGATTAGGCTTTTAGCTTTAGCTTGTAAAGTATTTTTACCATAGCTTTATAGGGGCAGCCAGAGTCTGTACATTTTGTGGCAAATGTTAATATTTGTGTACCATAATGAAATTTAAGACAAAATTTAGTCTCACATTTAAGATAATAATTGGTATTTAATGAATTTTTATCGTCCTTTCAAGCTGTTTTAGGGAAAGCACTTCAGCAAGAATTAAGACAAAGAGTATATTAGAAAGTAGGAAGAGTAAAATCACTGTGATTGTGGCTGTAAAAGCAAGACATACTTAGTGCCATTGAGTGTGGGAAAACTTGAACTCAAACAAAGTATATTTATTCTTCAATATTTAGTCTATATTGGCTTATCTATAAATCCTCAAAATTAGAAAACAGCTAAATGCAAGATATATCAAACTTAATCCTTTCATTTTATCATTGTATGTTGTTGACTTATAGTTCCTGAGGAATTCATGTACAACCCTTTGACTAGAGTCTACGGAGAACCTCACAGAAGACCTGAAGTTCAAAATGCTACTATTGAGTTTATGGCTCCTTCAGAATACATGGTAAGCTTTCATTTTTTATGTAGCGTATTTATTTAACTCTACGCTTTAAATAAAACATTGTAGCATCCTTTAACAAAATTTTATGTTTTTAAATTTTATAAGTTAAACTTGTTCATTATAAATGTAGTTAATTAGTATGTAAGGGTAAATCTGAAAAGTAAAAGTATATGTAAAATTTCACCTATGTTTCTTGTGCATCAATCCAGAAATTTGCATTGTAATACCAGGATCATATTTACTTTTAAGTCACATTCCAGTTTTCTTCTTCTAATAATGCTGTGATAAACATTCTCTTGCAAGTACTATTACACCCTTGTATGAGTATCTGAGGTCTTGCATTTTTAAAATAATAATTATGCCTAACATTTCATTAGCACTTTACATTTTACAAAGCACTTAAATATTTTTGATCATCACAAACAACTGTCTGAATTAAGCTAGGTGAATGCTGTTAATCCTGTTTTACAGATGTGAAAACAGACTTAGGTTAAGTGACTTGCCAAATATCTTTTAAGTAAGTGGGAGACCTTGCATAAAAGTCTGTGCCTTTTGATTTGGTTACTCTTTCACCGTGCCGTAATTGCCTCTAAATAAAGGGAATATGAAGATAAGACTTAACATCAACTTTTTATATTTTATTTTACCTTTTCATGTTTTTGTGGGGTAATTTCTTTCTGGGCAGCAATGGGAAATAGAAATTATGAGGGTTCATTTTCTTTTCACCTCAGAAAAGTTCAGTGTAGAAAACAGTTTTGTGACACTTAAATGGTAGGTAATAGTTTTCCCTAGTGTAGCTGTCTCTTTGTTAAATTAAAGCCAAAAAATCAGAAGTAGCATTTGTTCTTTTGTATTGGCCTCCTGGGGTGTCTTTTATCTTCCAGGTTTTGCAAAACTGACTTCCTTTAAATCTGTAAACTTGCCTGTTGTGAGATGTTTTGCTCCTTCTTTGCTTATCTCTTTGGTGACAGATGCTATGAATTTGGCAAGTGGTCTATGCAAAAAATATAAAAGTTAGTACACTCAAAAAAAAAAAAAATTAGTACACTACATGCCCAGTTCTCAACATGGTTATTTGATGCTTTTTATTGAATTGAGGGCAAATCTTTGAGTTTGGAATTATAAAATATAGTTGTACATTTTTATGGATCTTGACTAAAATGCGTTGGTTAAGGAACCAGCTCAGGCTAACTTGATTTGTCACTTTCACAATTGTAATTTCCCTAAATTGTGAAATATAGTGTGCATATGGAAAAGTCTATAAAACATAAATGTGTAAGTTACCAAATAATTATAAACGCCTGTGTTAGCACCATGCCCGTCAGAAATTGAAGACTGCCAGTACTCCCAGAAGCCCTCTGACTATGTTTTCTCTCCTTGTCCTAGAGAAAAACTGTTCTGACTTAGGGCAATCACATCTTCATTTTTCTTTTTCTAACTTTGCATCTGAAAACAATATAATATAGTTTTGCATATTTTTAAAACTCCTATTATTTCTATATTATTTTCTTAACCCATTATTATTTATTAGTAGTCTCCATTTAATCTGTAAATAATGTTTATTGTTATGTTTTCGGTGGATTGGACAGATGGTAGGTTTAGATTTAATCCTGTTAAATGTCTTTAATGTCTTTTCTTCAGTTACGACCACCTCAACCTCCAGTGTACCTCTTTGTATTTGATGTATCTCACAATGCAGTTGAAACTGGATACTTGAATTCAGTTTGCCAGAGTTTGTTGGACAATCTGGATTTGTAAGTATCTTAATTCAGCTTGAATTTGAAACTGGTAGTGTTTGCAAAACGAGTAAGTAGTTTCAAAATACAAAAAATGCTATATATAATTATGTTCTAAATGTCCATTTAAATTGGTTTCTTAGTTTCAGGCCTCACTCTCTCTGAGAAACATAAATTTATTTTAACTTTTCATTATGGAAAAATTTCAAATATGGAGTAAGTAGAAAGAATGTAGGAACTTCCGAGTACCCATCCCTCAATTTCAACATTTTTAGTGTTCATCTGTTCTTGTTTCATCTAATTCCTCCCATACACAAACACTTGTTTTCCCCTTGAGTATTTTCACTCAAATCTCAGTCAGCATATCTTCTTACCTATAAATAATTGCAGTCATTTTTAACCCTAAGATACAGGTCTCACGCCAAACAAAATTAGCAGTAATTCCATAATATGATTTTATACCTGGTTCAATTTTTGGTTTTGGTGTGTCAGAAATGTCTTTAATGTAGGTTTGTTGAAATAAGAATCCAAACAGTGTGTACATGTTGCATTGAGTTTTCGTATCTATTAAGTCTCTTAAAATATCTGTACTTTAAATGGTTCTTAGATACTTAGTATAACTTATAAAAGCTAGTATGACTTTTCAGTGTAATGAAATATAGTGCTCTTGTGTGGTATGGAAGAATGTGAAGGACCAGATCTTATCAGAAATGGGCTAAGTCCCTCACCTCGGAGAAAGGATCCTCCTTGTTCTTGCCAGCATTTGTATTTTAATGAACAACAAAAATGAAAACTAGTCTCTCTCCTTAAGAAACTGTAGGTCCACATATTTAAGTTCTTTAAGACAAATACTTTTGCTGCTCTTAAGTTGAACAATGTAAGAAGAGATTTGGGTAAACTTTTTAAAAGATGTGCAGTACCTTAATTTATTTTATATTTTAGGGGCACATGGGTGGCTCAGTTGGTTAAGTGTCCAACTCTTGATCTCAGCTCAGCTGTTGATCTCAGGGTCGTAAGTTCAAGCCCTATGTTGGGCTCAAACATACTTATACACACATATATTGTATTTTAGAGTTGCTAAATGGTAATTTTTTGAGCTGTTTTTGTTAAATTAAAATCATCTACAAAGTTCACTATAACAACATGAAAAGGTTTGTATATACTTTCAAGTATTTTTTTATATACCACTTCCCATGTGATTTATGTAACTTTATATAGGTGTAGTGAGTTTTGGATTGCTGTATTATTGCAGTGTCTTGTTGATTGGTTTATGCATAATGTTTTCACTTCGAGTAGGGTCTGTTTTCATGCTAATTAAACATTGGGCAGATTAAGCATTTATTTGGGGATAATTTCCATAATACAGGAGTAGTTCTTTATATGTTAACTCTTCGCAGGTATTTTTATATATGTATGTATATGGAAAAACTTGATGCAATACTTTTCTGAATTTGTTTGTAGGCTTCCTGGCAACACTAGGACGAAAATTGGCTTCATTACATTTGATAGTACAATCCACTTCTATAGTCTTCAAGAAGGTCTCTCTCAACCTCAGATGCTAATCATTTCAGATATTGAAGGTATATAATATATACTTAAAATTATTGAAATGCCTTAGGAGTTATATTTGACATTATGTATATATGTATGGTGTATATATGACTACTATATTGAGGAAAAAGACCTTGAGTATAAAATCATGAGCGTATTGGAATTGTAAGAGTTCTTTATTAATCCCTCATTTTTACAGAAGAGAAAACAGTAATGGAGGTAAAGTGAATTTTGAGGCAACAAAAACAAGTTAATGTTCAAACTCAGATTAAATGTAGGTTTCTTTTTCCCTTCTCATTCATTCATTCAAAAAGTATTTGAAGAGAGACATAGAAGAGTAATGGAATAGAATAGAGGGCCCAGGAATGAACCCTCACATATATGCTGAACTGATTTTTTTTTTAAAGATTTTATTTATTTATTTGACAGAGCACAAGTAGGCAGAGCAGGAGGGAGAGGGAGAAGCAGGCTCCCCACTGAACAGAGAGTGCAACGTGGGGCTCAATCCCAGGACCCCGGGATCATGACCTGAGTCGAAGGGTTGGTTGCTTAACTGACTGAGCCATCCAGGGGCCCCTGATTTTTTTTTTTTTTAAGAGGGAGGGAGGAAGAGTGCAGGCATAAGTCCAGGGGTGGGGAGTGCAGAGGGGGAGAGAGAGAATCTCAAGCAGTCTCCACGCCTAGTGTGGGGCCTGACATGGGGCTCGATCCCACAACCCTGAGATCATGACCTGAGCTGAAATCAAGAGTTGGACGCTTAACTGACTGAGCCACCCATGCATCCCTGTGCTGAACTGGTTTTTGACAAGGATACCAAGACTATTCAATGGGGAGAAGACAGTCTTTTCAACAAATGGTTCTGGGAAAGGTAAATATGCAAAAGAATGAAGTTGGACCCTTACCTTAAAGCATATTGAAAAGGAGAGAGGGAGCGCCTTTTTAAAAAAAAAAGATTTAAAAATCTTAAAAAAAAAAAAAAAAATATATATATATATATATATATATATATATAAAGAGGGGAGGTGTTTAGGGCTCAAGCCCCACATTGGGCATAGAGCTTACTTAAAAATAAACAAACAAACTGAAAAATAAATGGTTAAGGTGACAAATTTTCTGTATTATGTATACTTTACCACAGTTAAGAAAAATTAACTCAAAATGGATCATAGACTGGAGTGTGAGATTAAAACTGTTAGAAGAAAGCAGAAGTAAATCTCTGTGACCTTGGATTAGGCTGAGATTTCTCAGATACAACACCAAAAGCGCAAACAGCAAAATAAAAAATAGCTGCACCTGGCTGGCTCAGTTGTTGGAGCATCTGACTTTTTTTTTTTTAAAGATTTTATTTATTTATTTGACAGAGAGAGACACAGTGAGCAAGAGAGGGAACACAAGCAGGGGGAGTGGGAGAGGGAGAAGCAGGCTCCCAGTGGAGCAGGGAGCCCGATGCAGAGCTCAATCCCAGGACCCCGGGATCACGCCCTGAGCCAAAGGCAGGAGCTTAACAACTGAGCCACGCAGGTGCCCTGAGGAGCATCTGACTCTTGATCTCAGGGTCATGAATTTGAGCCCCATGTTGGGTGTAGAGATTACTTAAAAAAAAAAAAAAAAGGAAAATAGATACATTTGGTTTCTTCAAAATTAAAATATAATTTTTTAAAAAGATGTATTTATTTTAAAAAGAGAGCACACAAGTGGGGGAGGGTCAGAGGGCAGGGAGAGAATCTCAAGCTGACTCTCCACTGAGCGCGGAGCCCGACACGGGGCTCAGTTTCACGACCCTGAGATCATGACAGCGCCTAAATCAAGAGTTGGCCACTTAACCAACTGAGCCACCCAGGTGCCCCCAAAATTAAAAACTTTTGTGCATCACATCAAGAATGTAAAAAGACAACTGACAGAACGAGAGAAAATATTTGCAAATCATGTATCTGATCAGGAATTTATATCTAGAGGTACCTGGGTGGTTCAGTCAGTTGAACTGCCTTTGGCTCAGGGATTGAGCCCTGCATTGGGCTCCTTGCTCAGTAGGGAGCCTGCTTCTCCCTCTCCCTGTCTCTCCTCCTGCTTGTGCTCTATCTCTGTCAAGTAAATATATAAAATCTTTTATTTTATTTTATTTATTTGAGAGAGAGAAGAGAGAGAGAGCACAAGCAGGGTGAGGGGCAAAGGGAGAAGCAAATTCCCCACTGAATGGGGCTCAGTGTGGGGCTCTATCCTGGGTCTCTGAGATCATGACCTGAGCCGAAGGCAGACACTTAACCAACTGAGCCACCCAGGCACCCCAGTAAATAAAATCTTTTTTAAAAATGTAAGAGTTCATGTAAATTATATAAAGAACTTCTACAACAAAACAAGAAAAAGACAATTTAATTAAAAAGTGGGTAAATGATTTGAAGAGACCTGTCTCTCTATTCAATACACAGTATTCAGTATTTTCTATAAACAGTTGGCTGATAAGCACTGAAAAGATGCTCCATATCATAAGTTATCAAGGAAATACAAATGAAAACCACAATGAGACTAGTTAGAATATTCTCAGATCCAAAACTCAAATTGTTTTGCTGCTCTGAGCATGTCTATGAATGTCCATAGAAGCAGCATGAGTATTGATTTTGGGGTTACAAGTAAATTTTAGTGAGTAGAGGCGCCTGGGTGGCTCACTTGGTTAGGTGTCTGCCTTCAGCTCAGGTCATGATCCCAGGGTGATGGGATATCCTGCACTGGGCTTCCTGCTCAGAGGGGAGGCTGCTTCTCCCTCACCCACTCCCCCTGCTTGTGTTCTCTCTTTCTCTCTCTGTCAAATAAATAAATAAATTCTAGTAAGTATGCAAATTGGCAAATATAGAATCCACAAATAGTGAGGATTCACTATATCTCTTTAAAGGGCAGTAGTTGAGGAGAGCCCCCTTCTGTCTTGGTTGTTTTAAATCTCACAACATACCAGCCAAGTTATTCATTCATTCCCTAACCTGTTCACACAGATACTTACTTTGCATGAAATAAAATCGCTGAACAGGTGATTCTGAGAATGGGCCAATTGTGAATTCACTGATAAGGTCCAGCCTCTCAGTTTTATACATAAGCTGATAGATGGAGTGTCCCTTGCTGGGTGTCACATAGTGGGGGTTAAAAAAAAGACAGTAACAAGTAAAGTATTTTCAAGAAAGTGGAGAAATTGGAACTCTTATACACTGCTAGTTGGAATGGAAAGTTTTACAGCCACTATGGAAAACAGTCTGCCACTTGCTCCAAAAGTTAAACATAGAGTTACCATATGACCCAGCAATTCTATTCAATATGTATATACTAAGGAAAAGTAAGAAAATATGCACATGGATGTTCATAAAATATGGCCAACAAGTGGAAACAACCCTAATGCCCATTATTTGATGAATGGATAAACAAAAAGTGTATCCATACAATGAAATATTATTTGTCAACAAAAAAGAATAAAGTACTGATAGGTACTGCAACATGAGTGAATCTTGAAAACACTGTGATGAGTGTCAGAAGCCAGTCACAAAGTACCTCATTCCATGACTCTACTTTTATTTTAAGATGTTATCTATTTATTTTAGAGAGTAAGTGTTTGTGTGCACACATGAGGTGTGGGGGATGGGTGTGGGAGGAGGGGCCGAGGGAGAAAGAATCCCAAGCAGACGCCCCACTGAGTGCAGAGTGTGATATGGGGCTTGATCTCATGACCCCAAGGTATGACCCTGGGACCATATTCTGAGCTAAAATGAAGATTCGTTTAGGCGTTGGACTGTTGGTTTCGTCTCGGATCACGCTGGGCATGGAGTCTGCTTGGGATTCTCTGACTCCTCCTCTCCCTCTGCCCCTCACCACTCACCCCTATCATGTGTGCTCTCTCTCTAAAATAAATAAATATTTTTAAAAATACGTTATGTCCAGGATAGGGAAATCCAGAGACAGACTGGTGGTTGCCTAGTGCTTTGGGAGTTGGCAGGGACATGAAGAATGACTGTTAATTCACGTGGGGTTTCTTTTTGGGATAATGAGAAGGATCTGGAATTAGTGGTGATGGCTGTGCAATTCTATGAATATATTAAAAAAAATTACTGAATTGTTATCTTCTACAAGGGTGAATTCTATGATATGTGAATTATATCTCAACAAAACTTTTTTTTTTTTTTTAAGATTTTATTTATTTATTTGACAGAGATAGAGACAGCCAGCGAGAGAGGGAACACAAGCAGGGGGAGTGGGAGAGGAAGAAGCAGGCTCATAGCAGAGGAGCCTGATGTGGGGCTCGATCCCATAATGCCGGGATCACGCCCTGAGCCGAAGGCAGACGCTTAACCGCTGTGCCACCCAGGCGCCCCTCAACAAAACTTCTATTAAACATTTTTAAAATTTAATTTTTAAAAGATTTATTTATTTGAGAGAGAGCTAGAGAGCATGTGGGGGGGGAGGGGCAGAGGGAGAGGGAGGGAGAGAGAGAGTCTTAGGCAGCTTTCATGCTAAGCGTGGAGCCCAACATGGGGCTTGAGGTCACGACCTGAGCGGAAACCAAGAGTCAGACGCCTAACAGACTGTGCCACCCAGGCACCCCACAACGTTCTTTATTTTTAAAGCAAAAAGAGAAGAAAATCTAAACAGTCTGCTGTAGAATTTTTTTTTAAAGATTTATTTATTTGAGAAAGAGAGAGAGATGGGGAGGGGAAAGAAAGAGGGGAAGAGAGAGAGAGAGAGAGAGAAGCATACTCCCTGCTGAGTAGAAAGCCTGATATGGGGCTCAATCCCAGGACCCAGAGAGATCATGACCTGAGCCAAAGGCGGATGCTTGACCAACTGAGCCACCCAGGTGCCCCAACTGTAGAATTTTTAGGTGACAGCTAAAGTAAATACATAATGTTACAAATAATTTTTTGGTATTTGTTTTACAAACGTTATAAAGAGCCTTTATTTATTTATTTGTAAAGATTTTATTTATTTATTTGACAGAGACAGCCAGCGAGAGAGGGAACACAAGCAAGGGGAGTGGGAGAGGAAGAAGCAGGCTCCTAGCAGAGGAGCCTGATGTGGGGCTCTGTCCCAGGACCCTGGGATCACGCCCTGAGCCGAAGGCAGATGCTTAATGACTGTGCCACCGAGGCGCCCCTATAATGAGCCTTTAAAAAAAAAAAACCAAAAAACAGTACCATAATGTAGAAAGTAAGACTTCTTGTAGTCCTTCACTACCACCCACAGTTTGCTTCCTTTTAAAGGAAGATAATTTAATTCCTAAGTAAGAATAAATTTGAATCCTGAGGAGCTCATCTGAAGTGGTCAGTTAGCAATACCTTCTGATTTACTTGATTTTGTAGTTCCATAAATATAGGCTCTAGTGGGGACCTTCTTTATGCGACAGTATGTGCTTTTTGAATGACAGAGCTGTTGTTGGGCTATATTACTTCTTCGTAAAGGCATAGGATTCTTATGTGTCATCTTAGTTAACTTTTTTTTTAATGCCAAGCTAACTGGTTTTGAGGGCTAATAAGCAAGAATGTAAAGTAGGATTCTAAACTGTTGTCTTTAACTTAAGAAGCAGAGCACTTGTGCAGACCTGTACTGAGTGCTTACAGATCAATATTTTCTAGTTAGGAGGCTATTTACGTTTTACATGGTAACAGATAAGTGGCAATAAATACCTAAATCTATGCTCCGTTGGTGGCTTTTTGAACATAGGTAGATAGTGCTATGTCTAATAGAGGAGGTCGCTTTTCTTTAAATTATGGGGGTTGTTAATTTTTATTTTTTTAAAGATTTTATTTATTTGTGAGAGAGAGAAAGAACACACACAGGGGAAGCGGCAGACAGAAGGAGAAGCAGACTTCCTGCTGAGCAGGGAGCCCGATGCAGGACTCAATCCCAGGACCCTGGGATCCTGACCTGAGCCGAAGGCAGACGCTTAACCAACTGAGCCACCCAGGCGCCCCTGGGGGTGGTTACTTACATCAGTGTTAAGTGTTTGGAGCATCTTTAACAATTAAATTCTTTTTAAAAGAAATATTTATTTCTTTTTTCAGATGTTTTTATACCTATGCCAGAGAACTTATTAGTAAATTTAAATGAAAGTAAAGAGGTAAGTTACATTTTCTTACCTGACACATTTTTTTGAAATATTGAAGGAATGTATTTTCAAAATGAACTTTAAGTTTTGTTTCTTTATGAGGCATTTCTAAGATGTGTAACATTTTATATTTGCTGTTAGTTAAAATTCATCAGATGAATAGATCTTGAGTTTACCCTTGAACCGATGGCTTTTAAGTCTAATGTAGCAAGATACTTCTAATAGGGTAGAAGATAAGCCTGTTTTGTAAAGGAAAACCTGTAGGAAACCTGCCTTGCCACCATTTGGGATATTGGGAGGGTTGCTCAGATAAGCTTCTGGTCACTACATAGAAGCACTTTAGCTAGGCTGCTTTCAGTGCCCTTTGCTTTTCTGATTCACAGAGTGTCATTGGGGTCAGTTCAGAAGAAACTTATTACCTGCCTGGAAATTGCCATGACATAATACAGTGAGAGGTGAACAGAATGTGTCTGAAGGGGGGATGTTGTCTACCCTGTACATGCATATATGCCGTAGGGGTAACATTTTAACTAGCAAGTCTATGGTCTCAGCTGTTGGCAACAGTGACTTCACCATAGTGTGAAGTACTTTTTTACCCTTTAACTCTCTTTATTTGTACAACCTAACCTGAATAGGTAGTTGTTTTCCATTTTGTTTTTCTTTTGTAGTGGTCTTACTAGTTGGCAAATTTACTGGCTATCTTAGACTTTTCAATAGGGAAGAGTTAAATCACTTTGGAACTGAAGAGAATAAAGTGTGTAGAGGTGATTGAGAAGGCCATGTTTGATGGCATTCAAAGAAATGAGATCTAAACTGATGGTTCTTTTGGATACATTTTGGACTTATAGTCTTGCTGGACTACTGCATGTGTAAGAACTGTAAGGCCCCAATTTTGATTTGTCTTGCTTGCCAATTTATAATGTTGACTTAAAATGGCTTTCTTGTCATTTGACCAACTTCATTGTTTACTGTACTGTCTGTAGATTCTCTGACCATCATCATGATTCAGTGTCTTGTCTACTGTATTAGTTACTGACTTTTTGTGGAAGAAGTTTGTAATTGTTAACATCTTTGAGTTTTCTTGCTTTATTTTACAAGCTTGTTCAAGATTTACTGAAGACTTTACCACAAATGTTCACCAAGACCCTGGAAACCCAGAGTGCCTTGGGTCCTGCACTTCAGGCTGCCTTTAAGCTGATGTCTCCAACTGGTGGTCGAATGTCCGTCTTTCAAACACAACTTCCTACTCTTGGAGTGGGAGCCCTGAGACCACGAGAGGAGCCCAACCATAGGTCATCTGCTAAGGTTAGAAAGTCATCAAATGTATATTACCATTTATGCTGGTGCTCTGCTCTGTTCCTTTGACCACAAAGCCTATTTTTCATTTATTTTTCAGTTGTGGAGAGGAGGGAGTATAAGGAAATAGACAAAGCCTTTGATGAGAAAGTCTGGCAGTCTAAAGAATATGCCTGTTAGGAACATAGTAGAATGTTGATGACCACTAAAAAGTAGTCTGCCATCTTGACTGCTGTGGATTGCTTTTGAGCAATTAGTTTATATAAACCTAGTTTGAGACACGTATTTTTCAAAAGATGATGAGTGTTGCTGTATACTGTAATGATGATGGTGTTAGTCCTGGGGTCAGTCTGCCTAAATTCTGCTTTTTGTTTTATTTTATTATTTTTATTATTATTATTTCTTTAAAGATTTTATCTATCTGTCAGAGAGAGCACAAGCAGGGGGAGCAGCAGGCAGAGGGAGAAACAGGCTCTCTGCTGAGCAGGGAGCCCACTGTGGGGCTTGATCCCGGGACCTTGGGATCATGACCTAAGCCAAAGGCAGATGCTTAACCAACTGAGCCACCCAGGTGTGCTTTATAGATGTACAAGCTTAAAGAGTTAATTTCTTTGCCCTCTGTTTCCTTATGTTTATTTATAATGTGAAAATAATGATAGTACCTGCTTCTTAGAATAGTTCAAAGGACTATATAGATATTACACATGAATTGTTCAGAATGGTTTCCAGCAATCTAAGCATTTAATAGATTATTGAAATTAGCATAATAGATGTATTTATTTTTAAGCAGTACATGTTTTTTTATTGAGAAAACGAAGAACCAAAAAGAAAGGATTTTTAGAATGCCCAAGGATAATTAATTATTAACATCTTGGTATATACAGATAGGTTTTTAAATTTTATGATAATTTAATAATTAAAATTTTTTTCTTTATGTAATTTATTATTAATAGGAAATTCACTTGACACCATCCACTGACTTTTATAAGAAATTAGCCTTGGATTGTTCTGGTCAGCAGGTAGCTGTGGACTTATTCCTTCTCAGTGGACAGTATTCTGACTTGGCTTCTCTGGGTGAGTTCTTCCTCATGATTATTTTTCTCAAGTGAATGTGAAAATGGAATTTATATGATGATATTCTAAATAGAGGACAAAGTGAAGGAATTTTTATTCCTTTGGCAGAGTTAATCAGTCTATTATAAACCTTTTGGTCTTCTCTAAGCATTTATAGATTTCTAAACATTTACAATAGAGACATTTTTATAGTACTATTTAAAGAGATGAAATACTCTTTTTTGGTAATATTTGGGAGGCTAAGGCAAGATTGATTCAAACACCAGTAGTTTTTTCAGCACTAATTGTTAATTGCAGAATTTTTAAAAAGTGTGTGTTTTCTTCCAGGTTGTATTTCTCGGTATTCAGCAGGTAGTGTCTATTACTATCCTTCTTACCACCATCAGCAGAACCCAGTACAAGTACAGAAATTACAGAAGGAACTACAGAGATACCTCACTCGAAAGATTGGCTTTGAGGCAGTCATGAGGATTCGGTGCACGAAAGGTGGGGGGCACTTTTTTTTTTTTCACATTTACATAGATGCGTTGCTTTTGATATAAGTAAATATACATTTTCAGTTTGTCTTATTTCATAAGGTTTGCTCTTCTAAGATATTTTACTTACACTGATGGAATATGAAATTAAGAATAGAGAAGAGAGGTACCTGGCTGGCTCAGTCGCTGGAGCATGCAACTCTTGATCTCAGGGTTGTGAGTTCAAGCCCCACGTTGGGTGTGGAGCCTACTTAAAAAAAAAAGAAGAAGAATAGAGAAGAAACATTATAAAAGAAAATAGGGACTATTTTGAATTACTGAGAGCCACTGAATTGTAGGCTGTGTGTGCGATGTATGTATGCATGTATCTTATGTTAGTCACCATACAATACATCATTAGTTTTTGATGTAGTGTTCCATGATTCATTGTTTGCATATAACACCCAGTGCTCCATGCAATACGTGCCCTCCTTGATACCCATCACCGGGCTAGACCATCCCCCCCACCCACCTCCCCTGTAAAACCCTCAGTTTGTGTGTGTGATTTTTATGGTATGTGAATTGGATCTCTCATTTTAAAAAAATCGTATCTCCCTCCACCCCTACATCCAAATAAGCATGGATTTTTATTCCATTTATTGACAGTAGTAGTGAAAGGTCTTTTTTTTTTAAGTTATTTTTTATTGTGGTAAAATATACTTAACATCAGATTTACCACTTTAACCATTTTTAAGTATACAGTCGAATGGCATTAAGTATACTCTCATTGTTGTGCAGCCATCCCCACCATTCATCTCTAGAAGTCGTAGGTCTTAATTTGCGTTCTTCTCAGTCTTAGTCTATCTTGCTTCCAACACCTTGCCTCGGTGTTGCTTTGAAAGTAGTGTGACAGTTTTAGAATACTTTCGTCCAATTTGTTTTTCAGGATAAATGCCTGTAGCTGCTAAATGATACTATTTTCCTAGGCAAGTGGGAAATAATTCTTGATATTTTATTCCTTCACATTATCAACCTGGTTCTAATCTTATATTTAGATGTTAAAATAATGTTGTTCTGGGACGCCTGTGTGGCTCAGTTGGTTAAACGTTTGCCTGCTTCTCCCTCTGCCTGCTGCTCCACCTGTTTGTGCTCTCTCTCTCTGACAAATAAATAAATAAAATCTTTAAAAATAAAATATAGTAAAATAAAATAATGTTCTTTTAGAGGTGTGAAGCAATCATTTTTCTGAAGTGGAAAGAGTATATGAAATAGCCAAAAAAAAGATATCAAAAGATAAGGATCCACAGACCTGTCCACTAAAGAGATGTTGAGATCTATCGGTCAAACCATGTGCCAAATGAAGTTCTCTATTATCTGTCACTGTAATAAAAAGAAAAAAAGGATTGAGTAAAACAGCGGACAATAAAGCCTTTGTAATATCTTACGTAAGGTATCAAACACTCCTATAAGGTTGCCACATCTCCAAACAGTGTCACTCGTAACCAATTGGTTACCACAGTAGTCTTCTGTTTCTATTTCTTTTTGTGCTTTGATTGGCTGGCTATAGATTGGAGGGTCCTACTACCCCCTCTTTGGGTTCAATTAATTTGACAGAGCAGCTTACAGAACTCAGAGAAACATTTTACTTTCTAGATCACTGGTTTATCATAAAATATATAACTCAGGAAAAGTCAGATGAAAGAGATGTATAAGGCAAGGTATAGAGAAAGGGAAAGGGCATGGAGCTTCTGCATTTTTCATGTTCTCTCTGAGTGCTCCGCTCTCCCCACATCTCCATGTGTTCACCAATCTGAAAGCTTTCCAAAGGACCCCATCCTACTGGGTTTTTATGAAGGCTTCTTTACATAGTCATGGTTGCTTAAATTATTGGCCATTGATGACTGACTCAACCTCCAGTTCCTCTCCCCTCTCCGAAGGATGTTGGTGGGGGACAGGTTGGACTGTAATTTCTAACCTTTTTTTTTTTTTTTTTAAAGATTTTATTTTATTTATTTATTTGACAGAGAGAGAGACAGCCAGCGAGAGAGGGAACACAAGCAGGGGGAGTGGGAGAGGAAGAAGCAGGCTCCCAGCAGAGGAGCCTGATATGGGGCTCGATCCCAGAACTCTGGGATCACGCCCTGAGCCGAAGGCAGACACTTAACAACTGAGCCACCCAGGCGCCCCTGTAATTTCTTTTTTTTTTTTTTTTTAAAGATTTTATTTATTTATGTGACAGAGAGACAGCCAGTGAGAGAGGGAACACAGCAGGGGGAGTGGGAAAGGAAGAAGCAGGCTCATAGCGGAGGAGCCCGATGTGGGACTCGATCCCGGCACGCCGGGATCACGCCCTGAGCCGAAGGCAGACGCTTTAACGACTGCGCTACCCAGGCGCCCCGCCCCTGTAATTTCTAACCTTCTAATTACATGGTTGGGACCTCTGGTAATCAGCTCCCATCCTTTGGTTACATAGGTGCTTACCAAAGTCACTCCATCAGCATAGCAGAAGACAGCTTTGTGAACTTCATCACTTAAATAATCCTAAGAGTTTAGGGGTTCTGTGCTGTAAATGAGTGAAGATCAAGTACATATTTCTTATTATGAATCACAATTTCACATATAAGCTTTTTTTTTTAATTAGGCTGCACTCCCAGCATGGAGTGGGCTTGAACTCAGACCTCTCAGATCAAGACCTGAGCTGAGATTAAGAGTCAGGTTAACCGACTGAGCCACCCAGGTTCCCCTCACATCTAAACTTTTTTTTTTTTTTTAGGTTTTATTTATTTATTTGGGAGAGAGCAAGAGCGAGAGAGAGAGCACACACAGAGAGGGAGAAGCAGACTTCTCACTGAACAGGGAGCCTGATGTTGGGTTTGATCCCAGGACCCTGAGATCATGACCTCATCCAAAGGCAGACCCTTAACCAACTGAGACATCCAGGCGCCCCACATCTAAACTTTTAAATTTACTCTCTGCCAGTCTGATAAATGACAAGGATAAAGTGTAAATATCTGTATATTGGTGTATATAAGTCATTTTGATAAAGTTTTCTCTTCTAGGTCTTTCCATTCATACTTTCCATGGGAACTTCTTTGTTCGGTCAACAGACTTACTGTCTTTGCCTAATGTAAACCCAGATGCTGGGTATGCAGTACAGATGTCTGTGGAAGAGAGTCTTACTGACACTCAGTTGGTTTCCTTTCAGTCTGCACTCTTGTATACATCCAGCAAAGGTGAGTTGGGTTTTTTTGTTTGTTTGTTTGTTTGTTTTTATTGTGGCAAAGACATATAACATGAGATCTACACTTTTAACAGATTTTTAAATTTACAATCCAGTATTGTTAACTATAAATACAGTGTGTTGCAGCAAAGGTAAGTTTTTCATTTGGTCATGTATTCTTTGTCTTATATATAATGAATGCCCTCTGTTTTGGAGTTACTCATTTCCATTAAACCAGAAGAGTATTTCTCATTTTAAGAGCTTCGTTGCTATTCCTGATAAAGCCAGGATGTGTTGTATTTATTTTCCTTAGCCATTGTTTTTAACAGATATTTATTGAGAGTCTATTTAGTGTCAGGCTGACTGTTCAGAAAAATTTTGGTATTGTCAGATTACTTTTCTGAAAGATTTCACCAGTTCATGGTCCCATCAAGTGCCCTTTCCATTTCAGCCTCTGATATTGTGTGTGTGTGTGTGTGTGTGTGTGTGCGTGTGCGTGTGCGCGCACGCGCGCGCGCTCGCATCTCTGGATGTTTAGTTCTTGTTGCCAGTATGATAGACTAATCATTGTATCTGTTTTCTTTTAGCTCTCACTGTTCTTTTCTAGAATAGAAACTCTAAACAGTGTTACCCTTTTTTTGCAGATATTATTTTGTCTTTTTAAAAGTATTTAAAAGTAATTTGTATGAGCTCCTCATGTGTACACTTTCATCAGTCTTCATGTATCAGTACAGGTTGTAATATGAGTATCATCTCTAGTTTTTTTTACTTGTTCTTTTTCATTGGTGTTCGAAGTCTTGCTGGTTAGAAATTTTTAAAAGTTTGACATAATATTTGATATTTGATGGTTATCAAAAAGTTTTTGTTTCTGTATTGGTTTGTGTTATTGTGGGTAATTACTAAAGAGAAAATATTGTATTGATTTCTTCAAAAATTTTTTTTCTGTGATTAAAGAGAAAAGTATAAAATTGCTTTGTCCTTTAAATATCAAAACAGACTCTTAGAACACATGTGGAAGTAGTGTTGTCATAATTTATGTATATTAATTCAAAATTTGTATTAGTAAAAAAAATTAAGTAACCAAAAGGTTCAGGAAAGAGATTTTTGAGCTAACATGTTACCATCATTTGATTATGATCCCTTTTCAGTAGTAACTTGAACAAAAAGAATTTTTAAAAAAATTTTATTTATTTGAGAGATGGAGAGGGAGCACAAGTAGTGGGGAGGGGCAGAGGGAGATGGAGAAGCAGACTCCCTGCTGAGCAGGAAGACTGAACTGGGACTTGATCACAGGACCCTGGCATCGTAACCCTGAGCCTCATGATCACAGGGCAGATGCTTAACCAACTGAGCCACTCAGACGCCCCGAACAAAAAGAATTTTGTAGTCAGAAAATAAGAGGACACCTGGGTGGCTCAGTTGGTTGTGTCTGCCTTTGGCTTAGGTCACGATCCCAGGGTCCTGGGATTGAGTCCTGCATCGGGCTCCCTGCTTAGGGGGAATCTGCTTCTCCCTCTACCCTTCTCCCCTGCTCATGATCTCTCTTTCTCTCACTCTCTCTCTCAAATAAATACATAAAATCTTTAAAAAAAAATAAATAAATAAATAAGAAACTTTGGAGTTTTATTCATTTAAGTTTTGATACTATTTCTGCATGCTGAATAACCCTTTTTGATTCTAAATAGAAAAGAAATGATTTTTTCCAAGGGACTTTAATATAAATTTTTTAATATGGTTGTGCCTTACTATCATTTATGTGTTTTTCCCCAAAGGTGAAAGAAGAATTCGTGTTCATACTTTGTGTTTGCCTGTAGTTTCAACTCTGAATGAAGTCTTTCTTGGAGCTGATGTTCAAGCAATATCAGGGTTATTGGCCAATATGGGTAAGAATTGTTATCAGCCGTTGTAAATATTTCATAAAAAATAACATTAGAAAAATCCACATAGTTTTATTTTCCTTTAAATAAGTAGGTTTAAAGGTTTCAATGTTTTAGATCTTCTATATGCCTCCTAAGTAACTACTTGAATGAAAGGATCTGTTGTAGGTAACCTTATTTAAAAAAAAAAATTTTAAGAATTTTATTGGCATAAAATTTATATACCACTTCACATAACCCATTTTAAGTATACAACCCTGCTGTTTGTAGTATATTTACAGAATTGTGTGGCCATCATCTCAATCTGATTTTAGATCATTTTCATCACCCCCAAAAAGAACCTCATGCCTGTCAGTAGTTACTGGCCTATTACTGTCTCCTTCCCTCACTGGCCTTACGCAGCTACTAAGCTGCTTTCTATCTCATAATCGGCCTACGATGGACTTAAATACTATATTTTACTTAATGTTCAATACTAGTGGTTAGTAGCTTTTTAATGAGTTCTGTAACTGGGATTACAAGAGACTTTGAACTGTAAAGATCTTTAGACTTGGAGTCTTGGAATTCAGGATTAAAAACCAGTTTACTCTCACAGGTAAGTTTGCAGCCTTGGCCAGATCACATGAGCTAGGAGAAAATTTAATGATACCTTCACCTCTTTACTTCCATATCAGATATAGGTGCCTCTATGAGGTTTTTTTGGTCCTTTTTCAAATATATAGAGCTTAACATCATTTTGGTTCTTGCTTTTTTTTCCTCCTTCAGGAAAGACGCCGTTGCGTCCGTTTGCTTCACACTCAGATCTGTCTATATTAGGAATAATTACTCATTATCTTGGATTTCCTATTGGGAAATTTATTCCTTTAATGAAGCCTGATAAAGAATCCAACCTCATTTTAGTCTCATATGCTGTTGAAAGTTAAAGATTGCAATCTAAGAATTTGAGGGTCACTACCTTTATATTTTCTTGAACTAATACTTTTTAGTACTCATGTGATCATTGTTATCTTTATCATCAACAAGAACTATATTTCAGGCAGTATTTGTAGATTTTAAAATTTTTTCGGGGCGCCTGGGTGGCACAGTCGTTAAGCGTCTGCCTAATTTGGTTATAGCCATTAATCACATCACTTTATTGATCATATTTTTGAAACCACATGAATTGAGTTTAGTTCTAGTTTGAGAAGTCTTCAAAACAATAATAGTGCTTTTAGTATTTTAAAAATTTTTTTTGGAAAAATTTTTTTCAAGTGTGCAGAAATGTTTATAAATGGTGCTATGACAGGTGATAAGAATCATGTAAGTAGCTCTCTTAAGAGCTCTTTCAATAATTATAAAATTCTCTGTGAAGAAAGCATGTGTGTTTAGTTGCAGGGTTTTTTCTTTCTCTGTGGTATATAACATAAGATGGTGGGTTATAATTAACAACATCTTAGATCGAACGAGATACAGTTTTCCCATTTTACAGATAAGGAAACAGGCTCATGAAGGTTAGATTCCTTGCCACATTGTCATACAGCTATGAAATCGAGACCCATTTCAGGAGAGTTTGGTTTGATTCTTCAAACCATGTGCTTTTAAGTGCTTTACGTGGCTCCTTACGTATGTAATAAATTGGAGAGAATTTGTATAATAAAAAAAAATTACATCTCTTCTATCCTTAACAGTGGGGTAGCTAAACTTCTCTTTTCTCTTGTTTGTCCCTACCTCCATCTCTTTTAGCTGTTGACAGGTCTGTGACTGCCAGTCTGAGTGACGCTCGGGATGCCCTGGTGAATGCTGTCATAGACTCTCTTTCAGCTTATCGTTCTTCAGTCCTGAGTAACCAGCAGCCTGGACTCATGGTTCCTTTCTCTTTGCGGCTTTTTCCACTCTTTGTGTTGGCTCTCCTTAAACAGGTAAGAGAATCAAAACCAAGAACTAAAACAGTGAAAATGTCAATAGCCCAGATTTTTATCCTGTGAACCACTAACACTGTATGTATTACTTTAAGCCATTTAAGTTTTCTGAGGACAGTGACTTTGACTCTTAACTTGCACCTTGAAGGAATTTGTAACCCGATGAAGTTGCAAGATAGTGATTTAAAGCATATGCCTTATTTGTAAGAGCTGTTCACCAAGTACTCACTGACATTATCAGAGATGTCGATGATAAGTTTACCAGAACAAGAGCTGTATATTTTATTGCTCATGCAAGAAGTCACACATAAAACTCTTTTGACTTTTCCCTGCTGTCTCTAGTATTTCAGGCACATACTACTACTTAATCTTAGATATGCCCTCTCATACTTGTGTACCTGTTTCCATGACCTGCATTGTACTTTCCTATTCCTGTGTTTGAGCTCAAATGTTATCTGGCAGTTGCCTTTCCTTCTATGGTCTTGTAGAGTTTTTTATTTGATATTTATTACTTATTTGTCTCCCTTGCCTGACCTTTGCCCCTACAGCTGGCAGGTAGAGAAGGCTTTATGCTAGTGTCCAAAATAAAATGTCCAAGCTTGTATACTTAGGGTACCTTTCCTTATACATTTTATTAAAAAGCTCATGTTAATAAATCACCTGGGAGAGCATCCCAGATTCCAAAATTGATGAAAACTACTCTGATCTTGTCAATTTGTGTCTTTTTCTGAACTCCAGGATTGACTTGTCTGGTGTATGTTGTCTCTTCTAGGGGAGAAGGGCAACCACTCATCATAATAGGATGGCTTTATGTATTTTCACTTCTGAATATAATGTAAATGCACAGAAATTAAATAAATACTTAAATTTTAACATTTAAAAATCTGAGCTTTTCCCTCTTTAGGTCTTTCCTTAAATGCTGTCCTTTTACTGAGGCCTGCCTTTCCTCATTTCCCCATTTAGTGTGCAACATTCTCTAGCCACCCTAACCTACATTCTTTACTTCTCTTCCCTCCCTTATTTTTCTCCATAGTATTTAACACTGACATATCAGTATTTTGCTAATTTATTATTTACTTTTCCCTTACTAGGATTTTTTTGTCCATGAGGGCAAGGATTTTTATCTTTTTTGAAAAGTTACCGCTTTGTCCCATCACCTAGAACAATTTTTAGTACATAATATCCTCTCAGTAAATAGTTATTGAATGAATAAATAAACTTTCCTTCTTCCATTTCTCATAATATTCTTTCTTCTTTCTTAGTGACTATTAATGTACTAATTTAAAAGATCTTGACTCTTGATCTCAAGGTCATGGGTTTGAGCCCCATGTTGAGCACAGAGCTTACTTAAAAAGAAATCTTAAGAGCCTTGGGGCCTCGGCCTGGCTCCTTCAATAGAGCCTGAGACTCTTGATCTCCGGATTATGAGTTCAAGCCCTATGTTGGATGTAGAGATTATTTTTTTAAAAAATCTTTTAAGAGCCTTTTCCAGTCTTCTTTATGTATAGTTATTGCACTTGTTTTAAGGCATAATCTCATTGCTGCTAGCTCTCTGCCTGTTTCTGCTACTTTCCATCAGTAGGAATGGTTACAACCTTTTTTTTTTTTTTAAGATTTTATTTTTTTAAGTAATCTCTACACCCAATGTGGGGCTAGAACTCAAAACCTCAAGATCAAGAGTTGCATGCCCTATACCGACTGAGCCAGCCAGGAGCCCCAGGAATGCTTAAAACCTCACCTTAAAACTTTTAATATTCTCCATGAAGCTAATATACCAGTTAAAACTAAGTACTTAAACACCAGTAAAACTTACTATGTACTACTTTTATTCTGCTAAGTAACTATCCTCATTTGTGTTGTTATTTTTTCTGGTTGATTTTTAGGCTTTATTGTGTTGTTTAATTTCCTAACCGTGGGAGAAACAAGGATGGTTAACCACCATTAGTCATCACCTAGCATTTATGAAACACAGATCTTTAGTCCTTCATGTGTGTTTTCATTTTATCATCTGCAGTATAACTTTATCCTTCTCATGGTATTATTTAGATTTTTATATCACTATCCCTCTGTGGTACATAGAATGTTTAGATCTATTTCACTGATTAGGAAACACCAAGAGAGACCTAATGACTTTGCTATGGTCAGGTAATTAATTTCTTTCAGGTGGCAGTATAGCCATAATTTAATAGATGTGTGACTTCTTAAAAGATACTTAAAAGAATTAATTAAAAGAACAATTAACAATAAATTTGCCGATTCTGTCTGAAGATATTCTTTTAACATCTGATATTTGCAAAGCTTTGTTTATATGTTATTAAATACCCCCCTTTTTTATGGGGGTGGTCTTTTGTTACAGAAATCATTTCAGACTGGGACAAATGCACGTCTAGATGAACGCATTTTTGCCATGTGTCAAGTGAAAAATCAGCCCTTGGTTTATCTTATGCTCACAACTCATCCCAGTTTGTATAGAGTTGACAATCTCTCAGATGAGGTAAGATTTATTACCTTTTTAGTGGCTATTTCCTGGAGGTTTATAAACCTAATTATACTGAGTCCATTGTAGAAATGAGAAAAGTTTTGTTTTTTTAAAAAAAGATTTATTTATTCATTTTAGAGCACGCATTGGGAAGTATGGGGGATTGGGAGAGGGAGAGAGAGTCTCAAGCCGACTCCATGCTGAGCGCCAAGCCCATCTCAGGGCAGATCATGACCTTAGCCAAAACCAAGAGTTGGATACTAAACCGATTGCACCACCCAAGGGCCCCCAAAAAGTTTTGTTTTTTAAAGCTGTTCGTTTTAGGGGCGCCTGGGTGGCTCAGTCAGTTAAGCATCTGCTTTTAGCTCAGGTCATGATCCTGGAATCACAGGATCGAGCGCTGCGTTGGGGTCCCTGCTCAGCTGGAATCTGCTTCTGTCTCTCCTACCCCTCTCCTGCTCTCTCTCTCTCAAGTAAATAAATAAAATCTTAAAAAAAAAAAAAAAGCTGTTAATTTTATTCCTTTGGTAGGTCTATATAAGGAAATTTTGGTTTGGGGAAGCTCTGAGAATAGTGCCTCTTTTACCAAATTATTATTTAAGATATAAAAGTAAGAAACTTTATTAAGTTTAAAACAAATCTCTAGAGCAGATCTAAGTAAATGAAGAGATGATCAAATTGACCTTTGGTTTATTTATTTAAACAAATTGATCTGAAGGGAGTGTCCTGAGAGTGATATTACATCTGAAAACCCTAGGTCAGTGTTTAGTGTAATAGTATTCTTGAATTAAAGAAAAAATATTTATTTATTTATTTATTTATTATTTTTTAATGTGGCCCAGGAGCTCTTCTGGGGCCTTTCTTTCTTTCTTTCTTTTTTCTTCTCTTTCTTTCTTTTTTTTTTTTTTTCCAATATTTTATTTATTTGGGAGGGAGATAGTGAGTGAGAGCATGAGCACGGGGTGGGTAGAGGGAGAAGTGGACTCCTCCCTCCCCCCCTGCTGAGCAGGAAGCGGGACATGGGGCTCAGTACCAGAACTCTGGGATCACGACCTGAGCCAAAGGCAGCTGCTTAACAACTAAGCCACCCACGCACCCCAAAGAAAAAATATTTAAGTTATAACATTATTTGCTCCTTTATTTCCTCATTCTTTTCATATGGGTCTTCTCTAGGAGACTAGAAAACACAGCCACTGATGCTAATCTTCTTTCCCACCAGAAGAAGACAAGATTCTTTTTTCCTTTCACATTAGAAAGCCTCTAGGGGAAATTTCTGAATGGCTATATTGAGTCAGTGCATGCTTTTTATGCTGCTCCCCACATGCCCTAAGGTGAGAGGTCTTAAGGTAATGTGATTAATACTCCCTCTTAAAGCTAAAGCCTCCTGTTAGAGGCATACCCCTTGGTAGATCAGTATTTTATTTACTTCCTCCTTTAGATAAGGTTTAATCAAGCACTTAAGTTTTTTTTTTTAAAGATTTTATTTATTTATTTGACAGAGATAGAGACCGCCAGAGAAAGAGGGAACACCAGCAGGGGGAGTGGGAGAGGAAGAAGCAGGCTCATAGCAGAGGAGCCTGATGTGGGGCTCGATCCCAGAACGCTGGGATCACGCCCTGAGCCGAAGGCAGCTGCTTAACCGCTGTGCCACCCAGGCGCCCCCAAGCACCTAAGTTTAAGTACTCAAAATTTTTTTGGTCAAAATTAATAGTTATGAATATTTAAAGGTGTATGTGTGTTTTCAGAGAACAATATTGTCCATTATAAATGAAAAATTTCCATTTCTGGCTTTAATAAATTAATGTCAAACTGAATAGAACTATTAAAATCTCATGTGCATTAGGCTTTTATTCCTCCCTCACATGTGCACATAACCTAAGCCACACAATCAGCCATTATTATTAACTAAATTCCAGATTTCACTTGGTTCTCACTGAAGTCATTTATCTGTTCAGGATACATAGATGTTGGTTGCATTTATTGTATTTTTTAAGTAATAGTTAAGATCAGAAGTTAATTTGGCTTTATTGGGATTCACAATGGGTTTGTTTAGATAAGCGATAAATATTTCTTCATCTTCTTTATATTTAAATATGAATAACTGTGATTTACCTAAGTAAGTTTCAAAGTCTCAGAGGTAACATTAAAAAAATATTTTTTTTTAACTGTGACTGCATATTGCCATGTCAACAAAAATTCTTGGAATGCAAAGATTTGGTCAGAGGCAAGGGAAAGCTTTAGGGTTGTAGAGTTTGCAAACCAGAAGTCTGCTCTGAAGGGGAAGGTTTTAGCTCAGGGTTGAATAGGCAAAAACTGCAAGTTCTGTGTCCTTCTTAGGGATTGGTCAGCCTGAGGTCCCAAACTGCAACTTTAAGGCGCAGAGTGACAAGCTGGATACAATTCAGTATTTCTCCTAGCGGCTTCAGGATGTGGTAGCAGCTTTAGAGCCTGATAAGATGTGTGGTGGGGGTCTGCAAATTTTGCTGAATTTTGTGTGGTTTGCCACTTTAGGCTGTGTTGTCTGGTTTTGTTCCCCGTGGGCATTTGGTCTGATAAAAAGTTTAGTTTTTTTCCCTTGACATGAGGGAACCCATCTTGTCAGCTGTTGCTGTCAAGTATTGGGGTATTTTGTTCTTAAGTTGTAGTGCAAAGCTGTAACTTTTGGGGGGCACCTGGGTGGCTCAGTCGGTTAAGCGCTTGATTCTTGATTTCGGCTCAGGTCATGATCTCACGGTCATGGGATGGAGCCCCACATCAGGCTCTACGCTCAGTGGGGAGTCTGCTTGAGATTCTCTCTCTCTTTCCCTCTGCCCCTCCTCTCTCTCTCTCTCTCTCAAATAAATAAAGTCTAAAAGCTTTAATTTTTTTGCTTAATTCCTCAGGGAGCGCTCAACATCAACGATCGCACCATACCTCAGCCTCCTATTCTTCAGCTTTCTGTGGAGAAGCTGAGCAGGGATGGAGCTTTCCTCATGGATGCAGGCTCTGTGAGTAGTCTAACTGATCTGGATCCTTACCTCTGTATACTACTATACCTTCATTCCCTTTAATATCTTTTTTCCTGTACAGATTAAATGCTGTTTAATCTATGTATTTTTGTATGAGACACCTTCTCCCTCCGTAGCCTCTTTTCATGATAAGCATAAATGTCTCATCATGGTAAAAAGTAATTATTATTAGTTCAGTTGAAGACTATAATCTCATTAAACATACTCATCATTTTGATCTTTTAAAACATAGTGGTAAAAGTGAGTCAGCAGCTCACTGTTAAGCTTGTCTCAAAATGATTTTCTTCCTGTCCCTAGGTACTGATGCTTTGGGTTGGAAAAAATTGTGGACAAAATTTTCTCAGCCAAGTTCTAGGAGTTCAAAACTATGCATTAATTCCACAGATTATGGTAAGACTGTCTTATCATGAGTGTGATTGTGGTAGACTTATACCATTTCATTGGTCAATGGCAGGGTCGTTTTAACTCCTGCTCTGGAGTAAGAACTGGTCTAATTGCCACATAAGCAAATGACTTGTGATCAGTGTCAGTTGGATTAATATATTATTCTTGAAGAAAGACATAATGAACTCTGTCACCAGCTCTGTAACCATGAACAAGTCACTAACAGCCTCATTTGTAAATTAAGAATGTTCTTGCTTATGGAGGAGTAACTGAAAAGATCCACGAGAAGGAATTTGTTAAGCTCTATAGCGTTTGTTTGGATAATTTTCGGTTTTAAAGCCTGACTTTAACTTAACCTACTGGGTGGCTCAGTTGGTTAAGATCTCCAGGTGACTCATATACATGATAAAGGTTGAGAAGCACTGTAAATGATGCCTTAGATCTGTGATTCAAGTAAGTTGGATATTGCTGGTTTTTGTTTAACAGACAGACCTTCCAGAACTTGATACACCAGAATCTGCCAGAATAATAGCATTCATCTCTTGGCTTAGAGAGCAGAGACCATTTTTCCCCATACTTCATGTAATAAGGTAAGTTGAATTTTTCATTTGCTAATAGTGAAATAATTTGTTTAGCTTTACAAGGACCTATTTTGAGTCATATGTGACCTATTCCTTAAGCAAACCCTTCAGGAAAAAAAAAAAAAGAATTTTCAAGAACTATTACTCAATTATGCTTTATATCCAGTTACTAGTAAAGAGTATGTTAAAAGTCTCATGACAAATCCACTCTATTTTACTATTACATTTTATCTAATATATATTTATATTTTGTCTTTTATTCCTCAGGGATGAGAGTCCAATGAAAGCAAACTTCCTTCAAAACATGGTAGAAGACAGAACAGAATCTGCATTATCATATTATGAATTCCTCTTGCATATACAACAACAAGTGAACAAATGAACAAATGAAGATATTTGACTTAAAGTCATGATAATGCAGAACACCTGAGAATGTGTAATACTTTCCTTTTCTATTAGGTTTGTGGACTAATGTGATGATTATATGTTCTCACTGTGATTTCAACAAACTATAGCAAATAAAGGACCACAGCAGAGAATCAAACATGCAACTCTGAAATACTGTATTTTTCAAATCAAAATATGTCTACATACATTTGATTGGATACTTTTTTTTCCTTGTTGCCAATAATGTTTGAGTTGTTATGGATTGAAATAGGATGAAACAATATTGCAGAGGCAAAGTAAATTTTGTAAAATAAAGACTTCTGTGTTTCAAATGTATATTTCTCATTTTTTCCTGAAATTTTGGCTGCTACATTTACAACCTCACAAGACTTAAGTGTTGCAGGGATGTTACAAATCCATTGATAATGATCTTTTTAAAATAAAAAATATTTCAGAAGTAAATAGTATGTAGTAAAGCTAGGAACCCATCCCCCACACCTGTTGGGTTTTTTTTTTTTTTAAGGAAGAAAAAGGATCATCATGTTAACTAAAACTAGAGTAAACTAACTCTAGTCTAGTTTGAGAAGAATATGAAATGATACAGTCAAGCTTTAAAATCTGTCAGTATTCTCTATACTTGAAGAACAAAGTCACTTTGATTTGAAGTGAAAACTAATTAAGTGGTTTTCTGATTTGACTGCAGAAGACTTGGTTGGATCCAGTATCATATTCTGCAGTGGAAAGAATCAGCTGTCTTCATAAGTACATTGGGACTGGCAATAATAGGGAGATGAGAAACTTTGGTTATCATGATCCTTGAAGTGGGCTTTGTTTGGTTCATTTCTGCTCTGTGATGTATAATAAAACTATTATATTGGTGAATTGATGAATTAAAGAAATTAAAGGTTTTAAAAATTCTGTCTCAAATGCATCAGTAACATTTTTCTAAGGAGTTTAATAATTGGAAGCCGCTCATAAGATATTTATTCTTGGATATTAAAACTTATTAAAGCATGAATGCTGCTGTTTGATTTGGTGGATATTAAGATTACACAAATACAATATATTGAAGTTATGGTAGAAACTTGATTTCTGAACATGCTCAAGAGACTGCTTTTTTGAGTGAGCCAGAGAAATACTATAGTCAAAACCATTGAGTGGATTTTGTTTACAAATAGGTAAATTATACATTTGTATATTTAAAGTGCTGTGATAGGATATCTTTAAAAGATTTTGGCCCATTTTTCACAGATTCACCTTGTCTTGTATGAACTTCTTAATGTAAAAGTTGTTCATGTGTAATACTTGATGAGAAAGTTTTTGTTTCTTTGTTTTAATGGGTTAGAAAAATGTGTTTACAACTCTTGGTCTCATATGATCACCAATGAAATAGTAACTTTCAGGTTTACATCAGTATGAGCTGACTAACTGAGTTGTTCGGGGATAGGGAAGAAGCAGGTCCCATTAGAGTATACACTACTGCTTGCCTGTTGGATCAGGCTCATTGTCGGGGTTTTATAGGAGTATCGTCTCCCTTATGCAGTGTTAAGGTTTCTCTTCAGTAGGCAAGTGGTACATCAAACTGGAAATTTTCTTGAAAGCTGCTTCATTTATTAGGAAGCAATTTTCAAGTTGTAGCAAATTAAAATAAATTTGTATTTTCCCCTCTTCTAAAGAAACAGAGTCATCCTTGTGCACTGATGTTTCTTAGAATAACTAAAATGCTCTTCTTAATGTGAATTGTAAATGTTGATGTTTGTAGGTCCTTTCTTAATAGTAGTGGAGAACCTTCCAGAGGGAAAAGTTTGTGTTTCTAGACAGTAATCTTCCTTGTGCCTCACTTCATCCCTAAGTGGGTATGACTCTTGTTATTGCCACATGCTGTTAGTATTTCACAAATTTACTTTTAAAATTTCACTTTAAAAATTATTTTAGATAGTGTGTAATGTGCAATCCAGAATAATTTTATAATAGGCAGGTTATAAAAGAACATAACTTTAGTTAAGTTTCATGATATTCTCTGAGTAATGAGGGAATGAATGAACCTTTTAGAGATACTGATGTTAAGCAATTATTTTTTGCAATACTGAATGTGTTTTTTAGTTGGTTTTTTTTTTTTTTTTTTTTTGCAGTAGGGCACTACCTGCTATCTCATCTTGTATTACTTTTTGATGTAAAGCAACTAATATTTACACTATGCCATATTTTTTTTATTGTAGTTGTAAATTATGAACGATCCTTGAATTTTCTACGGATCTACAACTACTAAAGTAACAGACAAGGGCAATCTTGGTATTTAAATCTGAGCATGGCAATTCTACCATAAAATACTCTATTTTTCTAATTTCTAGGATTTTTAAAATAACATTTCTGTACGTCTGACATTAATATTCACTCAAGCTGTGTACCATTTTAGTTTGCATATACTTCATTGTTTTAATTTAATGTGATGTATTGAGTCTAACAGACTGTTTTACAATAATTAGAACAAAAGATTTATTTCTTCTAATCAAAGATGCATAACAGCTATTATCTAGGGGACCATCAAATGTGATTTCAAGATTTTGTTAACTATTTCAAATATAATCCTTATATAGAAATTTTAATTTTGTAAAGTAGTGTATAATATTGTAACATTAAATTCTTGTTCTCAAATTCAAATATGTATTGATCTTCAATGTGCTGTGTTAAATCTTGTTTCTCTTAAATATTAGAGACAAGATTTGTCTTCCTTTTTACAATTTGTAATTTTCACTGTTTTATTCCTGTAAAAAAAACAAAGTCATTTGTAACCCATGCAAATAATCGTTTGAACTGTGCTAACTTATCAATTTGGCTATTCAATAAAGTTATTGAAAGAGCTTACATATAGTGACCTATTATTTAAAGGGGTATGGATAACCTGCCAGTCACTGAATTGTGCCGTGTTGTACACCCAAGCTAAGTCAATGGAAGGCTTTTGCTGAAAACGCTTTGAATCTAAGCTGGTGTCTGGGAGGTCATAAACCGAATTCTTGATGTTCACTCCTCAAGGATTGCTGGGTTTAAATTCTAAATTGAAAGCGGTGTTTGTTCATTTATTTGTTGTTTTTTTAAATTCTCGAAATGTTTGAGATAGTACTCCATTGTCTTCTGGACCCTTTGGTTATTGATAAGATGCCTACTGTCAACTTAATTAACTTTGAAGGTAATCTGTTAGCTTTCAAGATTTTTCTTTTATTAATATTTTGTAGTTTGGCTACTCTGAGTTTATGGTTTATCTTGCTTGTTTTTCAGAGCATATTTTAATCTGAAAATCTTCGTGTATCGAATTATGGAAAATTCTCAGCCATTTATTTTTTTAAGTGAGATATGATTGACATATAAAGCTATTTTCTTTTAAAAATTTGCTTCTGTGTCATTTTCTCTATTCTTTTTTACTTTCAGAATTCCTGTTAGATGAATCTTTTCACTAGTTCCTCTTGTGACTATGTCCAGGTTGGAGTTTTCACTTCATCTAATGAATTTTATATTTGCATAACTATTTTTCATTTCCAAGATTAATTTTTTAAAAATATCTGTGTGGTTTTGATTGATTTCTCCCTGGCTTTGTTCAATAATATATAAAGACTGTTCTATAAAATTGATTCTTTCTGGGGGCGCCTGGGTGGCTCTGTCGTTAAGCATCTGCCTTCGGCTCAGGTCATGATCCCAGGGTCGTGGGATTGAGCCCGGCATTGGGCTCCCTGCTCAGCGGGAGGCCTGCTTCTCCCTCTCCCACTCCCCCTGCTTGTATTCCCTCTCTTGCTGTGTCTTTCTCTGTCAAATAAAATCTTTAACAATTCTTTCTGGAGCAAATGGCAATTTTTTAAGTTTTTATTTTAATTCTATTTAGTTAACATACAGCATTATATTAATTTCAGGTGTACAATATGGTAATTCAAAACTTACATCACCTGGTGCTCATCACAAGCACACTTTTTTTTATAAAATACTTTATTATTTATTTATTTTAAGATTTTTATTTGACAGAGGCAGCAAGAGAGGGAACACAAGCAAGGGAGTGTGAGAGGGAGAAGCAGGCTTCCTGCTGAGCAGGGAGCCCAATGCCGGGCTCGATCCCACAACCCTGGGATCATGACCTGAGTCGAAGGCAGACGCTTAATGGCTGAGCCACCCAGGCGCCCCGTTTTTTTTAAATCTCTACTCCCCAACGTGGGGCTTGATCTCATGACCATGAAATCAAGAGTCCTATGGTCTTCCAGCTGACCCAGCCACGCACCCCTCAACAACTGCACTCTTTAATCCCCATGTCCTATTTCACCCTATACCCTCACTGCCCCCCCCAAATTCCAATTCTTAATTTGGCTTGCAGAATTTATTTATGTATTTTAAAGATTTTATTTGAGAGAGAGAAAGAGAGGGAGCACAAGTAGGCTGAGGGGCAAGGGAGAGGGAGAAGCAGACTCCCCCCACTGAGCGGGGAGCCTGATGCGGGACTCCATCCCAGGACCCTGGGACCATGACCTGAGCTGAAGGCAGATGCTCAACTGCCTGAGCCATCCAGATGCCCTCTATGGGTGTTTTTAGTTGCATTTTCTAGCCCCTTCCCCAAAACTAGGGCTCATACTGGTGTTTTAGGGTTCCTGTCCTGCAGTGATTTGGGGATATCACCATTTCAGTCACCAGCAGTGGGAAGACTAGTTGTTGCCTTCTTTTCTGCCTCCCAACTTAAAAGCTGAAGCCCAAGGGTATGTGAGTCAATAGCAAATGATATCTTGAATATTTCTGGAGAGAGGTAGAATCTCAAGCAGTGAGCTTAGCCTGTTTGTCCCTGAGTGTCGTGTGGAGCACTTCTAGTGCTTTTTAGCCCATAGAATGTGCTACTATTACCTGCTTCTGGACCTGGAGCCAAATAGGCACCTGACTTTAGTTCTGCAATGCTGTTTCTGATACTTCTTATCTGCTAAGATGTTTCTCTTGTTTTTGAGTTTTGCTATTTCTTTTTCTCCCTTCATATTTTTAGCTGTTGTTATTTCTGTGTGGAGTAAAGAGGGGTCCAAGAATGAACTTACTGCCTACATTTAAACCCAGAAATTGAATTCTAGTTTCATCACTTACGACTCAGTCTTTTCTGCTTTGTAGCTACACTTTATCAATGAAGTATTATTACTAGCCTGCCTAAACAATGCTACATAAAAATTTAAAAAACAGGGGCGCCTGGGTGGCTCAGTCAAGCATCTGCCTTCGGCTCAGGTCATGATCTCCAGGTCCTGGGATTGAGCCCCTGCTCAATAGGGAGTGTGCTTCTCCCTCTGCCTCTCCCCCTGCTTGTACGCTCTCTCCCTCTCTCTTTTTCTCTCAAATGAGTAAATATTTTTAAAAATTTAAAAAATTATACATGAGGCTAATTGAAAATGCCATATTTTGACACTTGCTCTAAAAAATTTCTTTGGGGTGCCTGAATGGCTCAGTCAGTTAAGCATCTGACTCTTGATTTCAGCTCAGGTCTTGATCTCAAGGTTGTGAGTTCAAGCCCTGCGTTGGGCTCCAAGCTCAGTGTGGAGCCTATTTAATAAAATAATAATTAAAACTAAAAGAGGGGTGCCTGGGTGGCACAGTTGGTTAAGCATCTGACTCTTGATTTTGGCTCAAGTCATGATCTCAGGGTCATGGAATCAAGCCCCACATTGGGCTCTCCGTTCAGCATGGGAGTCTGCTTGTCTCTCTACCTCTGCTCCTCCCCCTGCTCATGCTCTCTCTCTAAAATAAATAAATAAAATCTTTAAAAATATAACAATAAAAGAAAAATTTCTGCAACGATTCACAAAAGTTTAATCCAGTGCTGTCAGTGCTAGGTTTGGGGCAAAGTGGTAAATTAAAAAAAAAAAGTGGGTTTGCCCTCCTACATTCCATAGTGAGGGAGAGAGAAATTAATATAATAATCTTAAGTATGCACATTATTTATCAAAGAATCACTTATGCCATTGAAAAGTACTAGGAAATTTAATAAACTATAGAAACCCCACAGGGAAATGGTTCCCCAGAGATCAGTAAGCATATAACACAAAATCTTTACATTTTTAATTCTTAGCACACTAAAGGAGCTATCATGCATCTAAGCAGATAAAATTTAAATTTGGCTTCTATAGGCTCTCTTAAATGAAAATAATATTGTTTATCCTGGAATTGTATTTGGTTTTGTTCATCAGAACTATATGTCATTAAGTTCTGCACATTTATTATACTTAACAATTATTTCAGTTTTAGAAGTTTTTTTAAGACACAGAAGTGTAGGTCTGTACACACAGGCAGGGCAACCTTTTCTAATGCTTTGTAATTAAGTAGGGCATGTCCTTGGGATTTAGCTTTTATCCAGTCAAGGGAGAAAGTCCATGTTTATACCTTGGCTGCTCTTGTTATCGAATCCGAAAGTTAAATTGTTTTTAGATTTTTTTTACACTTTTTTCCTCAAACTTTTCTGTGTGTACAGGGTCAGGGGACTAACAGTTAAATATAATATTTCATTACTTTCTGTTTAGGCCGGGTTTCACCTGCTTCCTGATTTTGAGCTTGATTGTGTAGCAGGCTTCCTTGCGGGAGACCCACTAGATTGCTTCGGCCTCTGCAGCCTCAGGTGTCAAGTAGCCACAGTGCCCTCTCACCAAGGGTTGACGGATGATTGAATTCCTTCATTTTATTCATTCTCTTAGTCTTTTTTACTAATAGCTGCATAGCAAATGCAGGGCTGCCTTATGACTTCCATGTACCCTATGCTCTTTACTTTAGTAAAGGGCCCCTTCCTCCATAAAAGCCTTTTTTATTTTTTCCTTAAGTACGCTCCAGGCCCAGTGCCAGCCAACCCGGAACTTGAACTCAGGACCCTGAGATCACGACTTGAGCTGAGATTAAGGGTCAGTGGCTTAACTGAGCCACCCAGGTGGCTTAAAGGCATTCTTAAATTATATTTTATGACTGTTGGTATAAGGATAACTATAACCCACGCTGGATTCATTATTTTATGTTAATTATCATCATTACACTTTTCTTCTGACTTCAAAAGAAATTATAATTAGAACATTTCCTCAGGTCCCTAATACCATCGTGGCTCTCAACACTGCCTTATAAGTCGGCCCTGCTGAGTGCTCACGCTGTTCCAGGAGTTGCAGTTGTGAATAAAACACAATGCTTGTGTTCATGGAGCCTACAGTCTAGCTAGTGAAAAACAGACAATAAAGTAAGTACATTTAGCTTGAGAGTCGATTAAGAAAAATAAGGCAGATAAGGAGAATACGGAGTCTTGAAAAGGGTGGCGATTTAAGTAGAATGGACAGGGAAGTCCTCACTCGGAAATACGTGAACAAAGACGTGAAGAAGGCCTTGAACACCCCAGGTGTATATTTGGGAGAAAAGCGACTGGGGAGAAAAGCGACTGAGGAGAAAGAAGAAATCATCGCAAAGAACAATTCCTAAACGCAACTCTCCCTAAAGCGTCGCTCCCGAGTTACGTATTTCCGTAGTTTATAAGCGAGGTGGCAAAAGGTCACTAGAAACAAGTGCCTGCCGCAGCAACCTCCATTTTGCTTTTGGGCACCGACCTCGAGTGGGTTTCCGTCTCGCCCGCATTTCTTTCTCTCTCGTCAGGATGGAGGCCGGTTTTCTACACCTCCGAGTGAACATCAGAGAATCCCGGTGACGGGGGTAGAGGAGCAGCGAGAGCCAGCCGAGGCAGAAAAAAAGTGGGGAAAGACCTCTCTGCCCTCATTCAAGATGGCGGCGCAACCCTCGCGCTTTGTCCGGTCGGGCGGCGCGCATGCTTAGCCCGCCTCTCCGGCCTGGCGTCGGGGGCGGGTCTGCGGCGGGGGGTGGGCTCGAGCCCTGCGGCCTGGCCTTAAGTCATCTGCGGGGCGGCTGCCACCTCCGGCACTCCGTTTAACATTCCTTGGTTTTGGAGGGGAAGATGGAGCCGGTGACCGTCGCGCCTGACAGCGGCGACCGGCCGGGGGCTCCGGCGACCTCAGGCCTGTCGGCTTCCCAGCGTCGGGCCGAGCTGCGGCGGAGGAAGCTGCTTATGAACTCGGAACAGCGCATCAACCGGATCATGGGCTTTCACAGGCCCGCGAGTGGCACGGGTGAGAGCCTTCCGTCTCCCCTCACTCTCCCGCCCACCGCTTTGAGTCTTCAAGATCATTCTTGCTTTTCCTGTGACGGCTCGCTGGCCTTTTGACAAAGCCCTGCTCTCTGACCTCCCCGCCTGTCCCGCTTCCTAGGTGATGTCCCAAGTTCTCACTAACCCCCGAACGTTTCTACTTCCTCTCCTCAGTATTCCGTGGGCTTCGCTCTGAGATTATTCCCATCTCTGCCCCAGGCTGCGACGCCTTGGCTCTTGAGTCCCTACCTATGCCATAGTGCTCTCTGTCCGGTTATGCTAGAGAGACGCTGTCTTTTTCGTTCCCCGCGCCCTCCCCTCTCTTGAAGGGCGCACGTTTTATCCCCGGTCAGATTGCTCATGACTATCGTGCCCCTCAGGAAAATGGCTTTCCTTTATTTCCGTTCCAAATGCTTTCCCTTTCAGTGCCTTTCCTAGCGTCTATCTTCTTTTGCCTTTAGCTGTTACTCTGTCGGCTCTCCGGAGCTTGTGTTTACTGAACTGCTCCCTAGTCCTTCCTACCAGGAAATGGGACTCTTATGGTCATACCCTGGTGTTTGTGTTCGGTGCCCTCAACACTGTCATCTACAGGCTTTCTACAACAGGAAAATAAAACTGGGTGACCGTTCTTTATACCCCCAACAAGTGGGACGTGCCCACCCGAGATCCTCTCTCCTAGTGTGCTGAGATTGATGTGATTGATGTCAGGACCCGCATTTAAACCCTAAAGAGAGGTCCTCATTTCTCGCCCAATGCATGTACAATTCAGTGCATATTCATGTGAATATTTGTTGAGCACTTAGTATGTGCTAGTGTTCTCTAAGTTTCCATTGATTGCCTTTAGTAATTGACCTTTATTCAGTGTTTGCAAGCTACTTAAAGCTTTGTGATTTCTGTGGGCTTTAGATAGACAGCCCTGAGCTTTTAGATAGTTTACAAGTTAGCAGGAAAGGTAAGAAGCACTGTTTCAAATTCTTCTAGAACAGTAGTTAAAAGACACATTTCTCCCTTTAATGATTAACAGCAGGATATTATTTTCGAAGACATTGTCCTTCTCAAGCTATATTCTGTATTTTGTTCTTTTGCTTTGAAAATTCTGTCACTAAAGGTTTTGTTTTGCTTTTAAAGCAGAACAGCATCCTCAAACTGCTTGATTACCTACTAATGGCTCCCTCACTACAGTAGAAGGATTACGTAAACAGTAGCTTTACTGTAGGACATGCCACACCCTATGCTGACAGGACTCTGGATTCAGAAATGTAGTATTAAAACACAGATTTTGAAAAGCTTTAATGATTTTGTATTTTTTTTTAAAGATTTTTTTTTTTTTAATGTATTTATTTGACAGAGATAGAGACAGCCAGCGAGAGAGGGAACACAAGCAGGGGAAGTGGGAGAGGAAGAAGCAGGCTCACAGCACAGGAGCCGGATGTGGGGCTCGATCCCACAACGCTGGGATCACGCCCTGAGCCGAAGGCAGACGCTTAACCGCTGTGCCACCCAGGCGCCCCATGATTTTGTATTTTTAATCAAATAAGCTAGAGCAGGCAATGTAGTCATTCTTCTGGGATATATTATCCATGAAAACCTGGTCTTTATAGCTTGCTCCATCCATGACCATCTTTCCCAATTTGTCTGCTAGTCTTGTCTTCCTACTCCCAAAGTTTGGGTTGTATCCTCTGCAAGAATACTCTTTTGGGGGGGCGCCTGCGTGGCTCAGTCGTTAAGCGTCTGCCTTTGGCTTAGGGCATGATCCCGGGGTCCAGGGATCGAGCCCACATCAGGCTCCTCCGCTGGGAGCCTGCTTTTCCCTCTCCCACTCCCCTTGCTTGTGTTCCCTCTCTTGCTGGCTGTCTCTCTCTCTCTGTCAAATAAATAAAATCTTTAAAAAAAAAATACTCTTTTGGGGTGATATATGTTCTGAGGGTGTGGAAGAAGGAACCAGTTTATGTTTTATGCAGAATCAGTATTTCGATTCAGAGACTGCAGAGTTCTAACAGCGGCATATTTTTTAATATTAATGTGAAAGGTGTTTGCCAGTATATACTACATAAGGGTTCTAAATTTCTTTTCTCAGAAGAAGAAGGTCAAACAAAATCAAAGCAGCAGGACAGTGACAAGCTGAACTCCCTCACCATTCCTTCAGTTTCAAAGCGAGTAGTGCTGGGCGATTCACTCAGTACAGGAACAACTGACCAGCAAAGTGGTGTGGCCGAGGTAAAGGGGACTCAGCTGGGAGACAAATTAGACTCTTTCATTAAACCCCCTGAGTGCAGTAATGATGTAAACCTTGAGCTCCGGCAGCGGAACAGAGGGGACCTGACAGCAGACACTGTCCAGAGGGGTTCTCGCCATGGCCTTGAACAATACCTCTCCAGATTTGAAGAAGCAATGAAGCTACGGAAACAGCTGATTAGTGAAAAACCCAGTCAAGAAGATGGAAATACAACAGAAGAATTTGACTCTTTTCGAATATTTAGATTGGTGGGATGTGCTCTTCTTGCCTTTGGAGTCAGAGCTTTTGTTTGCAAATACTTGGTAAGCAACATAATGGAAATTGCAAATTGGCTATATAATGAGTGCTTTTAATCCGTGGAGTTGATTGCCAGTGTTACTATTTACCAGATTCATGTGGCTGTTTGGAGATAATATTATAAACTGCCTGTTCACCTTAGATGTAGATGAAATGTTCTGGTTAAATACAGAGCCCAACAATAATTGGTTAATTCTTTCGGTATTCTAGGTAGCATTTGAATGCTTTATATGTATTAATTGATTGAACCTCATCCTTCTGATTCTGTGCTTTTTGGATGAGCGAATGAAGACTCTGAGGTTAAATCATTTGCCCAAGGTCACATAGTTACTAAGTGACAGCTGGGCTTTAACGCTGGCAATTTCTTCCTAAAACCAAAGGGTAAAGTATCTACATGTACTATGTAATAATTACTTTTCAAATAATTTGAAACCTTAAAATGCAGTTCCTGCGGTCCTGAACATGATGTAATTTTTCTGTGATTCAGCAAGCACTTCGACATTTTATAATGTTGTAGTATCATCATAATGGCAGCCCGTTTTCATTGTGCCTTCACGTGCCAGGAGAAATGAAGAAAAGCATAGCTCATAGTTCAGTGTCTTGCTCTTAGAAGTATTTCCATTCACTAGACATTTTAAGAAGACCTACCAAGTACCTGGCACGTAGCAAATTTTTCAGATAATTAAAGTTGATATTATTCAGCAAGAAAGTTCTTTAAAATCTATTTTATGCACAGTTTTTTCTTGAACAGAATCTGTTGTACGGACTTTATCTGACATTAAATTGTCATTATAGCTTTCAGCATTTAATGAGATGTGTAGCTGCTTTTTTAACCCCCCCCCCCTTTATCTAAAGGGCTCTCTGCATCTAGGATTTTAAAGTTATGTCCTATTTATGTGTGAGGTGGGTTTTTTTGTTTGTTTTTTTGAGTTTTCTTGCTATCATATTTTCAGCTGTTATTTCTCACTGCTTTCACTCTACGTCCATCTGGTAATGTTTGCTCTTTCACTCCCTTCATAATAGTTTTAGTTTTAGGAATAAATGTAAATTAATTACTGTTTTGGTCTTTCTGATTTAATTGTGCAAGAATCCAGACAACCACACCATTTTATCTATAGTAAGAATAGCTTGTCCTTTGGATGCCAGCGGTGTAGCTAATGAGATCATTTCTTGTCCCAGTGTCTGGGAATGTATGGCATCTAGTGAGTACTGGGCCTTTTATGTGTGCTTTGAAATTGTTCGTTGATTACCCCTAGATGAGAGAAACCTTACTGCATGATGTGTTATACATCTGTCACCGTTGAATACTTTAAATCATTTAAAGAATAAGTTTTTGTGAGTGTAGACATTTTGGGGGACATCGAAAGAATGTGACTTGACTTGCGAAACATGTTTTATGATAAGGAGATCCAGTCCCTTTATTTTTTTCACCCTTGTGCAGAAACAAGACTGGTTTCAGCCACTAAGGTTAAATAGATGTATATTTTTTTAACAGTTTTTTTGCTTGGAATTTTATAGCTGCTGTTAGTTTGGTTTGTTGTGATTTGAATGATGATGTTGGAAATACATAATTTTGTCTTCTGTCTTCACAGTCCATATTTGCTCCGTTTCTTACTTTACAACTTGCGTACATGGGACTATACAAATATTTTCCCAAGGTAAATTAAAACTTTTTCTAAATTATGTTGATGTATATAGACTGAATGATGACTAGATCATTTTAAGAACTTAAAAAAAAATTAGTCATAGTCATGGTCTGCATCAGTGCTACAAGAAGTGTCATTGGCCCACCAGTGCTGGTCTTAAAACTATTTCTGTTTGTAACAAGTTCAGAAAGTGAGTGATTAGAAACTTTTTGGCAATTTGACATTGCCATAACATTTTTTTCATATTTTACAAAAATATTGGTCTGTCATGTTGGGGGAAAAACTTAACCACAGAGTTTGAATAATATTTTTCTGAGAAAATGTTCAGTTTAATTACTTAGTGAATTTAGTAATACATTTTATCTGTAGTAAAGGAAATTAATTTTAAAATGGGTTCATTTATCTTACTGTGCTCCTTACTGGATGCCTAATAACAGTGCACTGTATCTTTAATGTCAGGGGCCTGGTATTTCCAAGAAATGTTTGGCCAGAATTACAGAACAGAATCATGGAGAGTGTCAGTTTACCTAGTCTGCTTAACTGCAGATGTAAACACAGTTGTAGGGGACTTGGCTGGCGTAGAAAGTAAACTTTTACACTGATGTAATTAAGTTATGTGTGAGGTTTTGTTTTTTGTTTTTTTAAAGATTTTACTTATTTATTTGATATAGAGCGAGAGAGTGAGCACGAGCAAGGGACAGGGAGGGGCAGAGAGAGGAGGAGAAGCAGGGTCTCCACCGAGCAGGGACCCCGATATAGGGCACAATCCCAGGACCATGGGATCATGACCTGAGCCGAAGGCAGACACTTAACTGATTGAGCCACCTAGGCACCCCTTGTGTGAGTTTTTTACTGGAAAACAGCTACTTAGTCATTTGTTTAGTCATTTGTAATGCACTGGTAGACCTCATGTATGTTTTTAATGGGTTTGAAACATTTATATTTATGAAGAGTCAAATAGGTTATATATACAAAGTAAAAGAATACGGAAAGAAATGTAGTTTTCTTTTATTTGTAAATTTATTTAAATTTTTTGGACGATATAGGTGTATATTTATTGAAAGATTATAGTTTTGCAATAGCAAAGTTTAGAAACAGCAAAGATATCTACTAATAAATGACTCATTAAATTATGGCATATCTGTTCAGAGTGATGAAGCTCTGATATACGGATAATGGTAAGCTTGCCAAGAAATACTAAGAGAAGAAAACAAAATGCAGAATGGGATCTATAGTATGCTACTTTTTTCATAAAAAGGAGAAAAATACGGGTGCCTGGGTGGTACAGTTGTTAAGCAAACGTCTGACTCTTGGTTTCAGCTCAGGTCATGATCTCAGGGTCCTGGGGTTGAGCCCGTGTCAGGCTCCACGCTCAGCATGGAGTCTGCTTTTGAGATTCTCTCTCTCTCTACCCCTCCTGCTCGTGCTGTCTCTCTCTCTCTCTCAAATAAATGGATAAAATCTTAAAAAAAAAAAAAAGAGGAAAATAATACATATTTGATATTCTTGGATATGTGTGAAGAAACTTTGGAAGAATTTTTTTTTTTTAAGGTTTATTTATTTCAGAGAGTGAGCGGATGTGGAGTTGAGGGTCGGGGAGAGGGACAGGTGAAGTCCCTGCTTAGCAGGGAGCCCGATATGGGGCTCAGTCCCAGTACCCTGAGATCATAACCTGAGCTGAAGGCAGCTGCTTAACCAACTGAGCCAGGCGCCCCTCAGCTCAGGTCTTGGTCTCGTGGTCGTGAGTTTGAGCCCCATGTTGGGCTCCACACTGGGGATGGAGCCTACTTAAAAAAAAAAAAGAAAGAAAGAAAGAAAAGAAAAAAAAACCCTCTACAACGCTGAGATCAAGAGTCGCACACTCCATTGACTGAGCCAGCCAGGTGCCCCATATACTCTGGAAGAATATTACTCGAAACTATTAGCAGTGGTTATTCGTGCTAGGAGTGTATATGGGTTACTAGATAAATGGGTGAGAGAAAAGGAAGGGAGACTACTGTATACTTTTTTCTCAAAAAACATTTTGTTGTAACTTTTTTTAAAGATTTATTTTACTTATTTTTTTATTTTTATTTTATTTATTTATTTATTTTTAAGATTTTATTTATTCATTCGACAGAGACAGAGACAGGCAGCGAGAGAGGGAACACAGCAGGGGGAGTGGGAGAGGAAGAAGCAGGCTCATAGCGGAGGAGCCTGATGTGGGGCTCGATCCCATAACGCCGGGATCACGCCCTGAGCCGAAGGCAGACGCTTAACCGCTGTGCCACCCAGGCGCCCCTGCTTATTTTTTTAAACTTTATTTTTTGAAAGATTTTATTTATTTATTTGACAGAGAGAGAGAGCACAAGTAGGCAGAGCAGCAGGCAGAGGGAGAGGGAGAAGCAGGCTACCCGCTGAGTAGAGAGCCTGATACGGGAATGGTCCCAGGACTCCTGGATCATGATATGAGCCTAAGGCAGACACTTAACCTACTGAGCCACCCAGGCGCCCTTTATTTTTTGTTTTTTAAGATTTATTTGATTTATTAGAGAGAGAGAGTGCGTGCAGGGGGTGGGGAGGGAAGGGTAGAGGGAGAGAGAGACTCCCAAGCAGACTTCCCACTGAGCATAGAGCCCATTATGGGGCTCGATCCCAGGACCACGAGATCACAACCTGAGCCGAAATCAAGAGTCAGGTGCTCAACCTGACTGAGCCACTCAGACGGGTTTGTTTGTTTGTTTGTTTGTTTGTTTGTTTTAAGTAATCTCCACATCCAACATGGGACTCGAACTCAGAATCCTGAGATCAAGAGTTGCATGCTCCACCAGTGGATCCAGCCAGGTGCCCCTTGTGACGGTTTTTAAACTCCTAGAAATGTTTAAAAAATTGTACAGTGAACTCCCGTTCATACTTACTACCTAAATTCTATCACTAACATTTTGTTATATTATCATGTGTATCCAGTTTTCCATTTTCAATCCATCTTTTGTTTTTTTCATCTTTTTTTTTTCTTGATGTATTTCAAAGTATGTTATAGATGTAGATGTCAGTATACTTTACCCCTACACATTTCGGCCTACATACCATTAACCACAATTTAGTGGTGGTTTATGGTTCTTCTTCTTTTCTTTAAGGTAAAATTTTCATACAGTGAAATGCTCAAGTCTTTAGTATACCATTCAGCGAGTTTTGACTACCTGTGAAACCCAGTTCCTTTCAGGGTTTGCAATGTGACTGTCAGGACGTTCCACCATACATACCCCTTTCCAGTCAGCTTCAGCCCCTACGGCCTGGGAATCTCATTTCCTTTTTCCCACTGTAGATGAGTTTTTGCCTGTTTTAGTACTTCATTTTTTTAAGATTGTAAGTCTGTCTCTACACCCAGCATGGGGCTTGAACTCACAACCCCGAGATGAAGAGTTGCATGCTCCACTGACTAAGCCCAGCAGGCGCCCCTGTTTTCGTACTTCATATATATGGGATTATTCCTATACATACGTTTTGGTACAAGGCTTTTATTCTGCATCATTTTGAGATTCATCTGTGTTGTTGCGTGTATTGGGCTATCACCCGTCTTTGTTTTTTCTGAGTAATACATTGTGTGACTGTCTCCATTTGTTTATCTGATCTCCTGTCCAGGGACATCGTTCCATTGTTTCCAGTTTTTGGTTATTACGCCTAAAGCAGCTGAGAATATGTATGAATCTTTTTGTGTACATGGGCTTTGATTTCTCTTGGGTAACAATAGCTTTTTATATGTAAAAAGTTTTTGGGGTGCCTAGGTGGCTCAGTTGGTTAAGCGGCTGCCTTTGGCTCAGGTCATGATCCCAGGGTGCTGGGACTGAGTCCCGTGTTGGGTTCCCTGCTCAGTGGGGAGTCTGCTTCTCCTTCTCCCTCTGCCTCTCCTCCTTGCTCGTGCTGTCTCAAAAAATAAATAAATAAATAAATTAAAAAAATCTTTATAAAGGTTTTTTAATCATGTGACTGGATTTGGTGGTACCAGATCAACTAAGTAAATGAAAATTAAGCATTGAATGTCTTTAAAAATTAGAGAAGAAAATTTCATAAGGAAATAGATGTTCAGTGATATCCTTCTCCGTGTGTAACAAGTGTGAATTCCTTTGCATGACCCTTAGAGCTCTACAGAATGTTCCTATGATTCTGTCACAAATAACTCTATACTTAGTATGGCTATCACTCTTCTGACTTTTGTTGTCTAAGACTTCCCTCCGATAAGATTTCTCCTCTCATTTTTGTGCATCTAAATCTTGCTCATTCTTGAGGGCCTGTGGCCTGTTTTTAATTTTGCTTCCTTCTGAAATCCTTCGCTGAGCTTTCTTTATACACATAACCTGGAGTAATATTCTGTCTTCTTTGAGCCACTGTGTCATGCATTATTCACGTCCTTCATTTAGCAGTTATTTATGTCCCGTGTAGTAATGTTTCTTCCGTTTTTGTCTTGTGCTGTTGTGTACATCTTAAATTGTTATTTATGTCTTGCCTTCCAAGGTAAGACTTTTTTTTTCACTTTTGATAACACGAATGGTGTCTTTCCCCTACTGCCTAGCAGTTTGCTGCTTTACGTATTATATGCTTAGGAAGCGTTTGTTGATATATTACTGATGGATGTTTTGAAACTTCATTAACAGCTTTGAATCAGGCAAAAATAGCAGCACTGATAATGTTTGATAGAGCTTAAGTAGTCTTGTGAGAGCTGTAAGATTTATCGAAGTCTTTCTGTGTACAGGGTGAAAAGAAGATAAAGACAACCGTACTAACAGCTGCCCTTCTATTGTCTGGAATTCCTGCTGAAGTGATAAATCGATCGATGGATACCTATAGCAAAATGGGCGAAGTTTTCACAGATCTCTGTGTCTACTTTTTCACTTTTATCTTTTGTCATGAACTCCTTAATTACTGGGGCTCTGAAGTACCGTAAAGCTCGCGGCATTCAGCAGAAGCTTACCCAGAGCACGTTCTCTTCTACGCTGCAGTGTCTCTGAAGGAGGCAGATGGGCTTACACCTTCACGTGACTCTTGTATTTGATAGGGGCTGTCAAATCATTTGATTAGGAATGGAATGGCAGGTTCGCTGATTTAAAAGCATTGAGTGTGTGTCAATACTGATGTGAAGAATAGACTTCCATTGTCATTAACTGACTTTTCTTGTTTAATTAGAATCCCTTGTCTCCACTTTTCGCTAACTTCTAGGATTTGTAATTCCTCTTTTGGGAGCTGAGCTACTGCTTTTAGGAGAGCAGATGAACACGGTCTCAGCCAGTCCCAAGGGCTGCAACTTGTATTTGTGTTGTTCTGTCCTGAGAAATGGAGCCATCTTAAAAATAAAGTGAAAGAAACTGAACTGTCTAATGTTAAGTCTGCACATGTTAACTTATAAGGGCTAAATAAGGTACCTGATTTTATCTTTTCTTGTCGAGTATCTTAATTTTTACTGCAGTGCGAATACGGAGTAATGAAAGAAATGAACATTCATACATGTGAAATTAGAAGGTATTTATGAAGGTATTTATTTTAATTTTTATTTATGAAAAATTATTATTATCATTTAAAAAGATTTTATTTATTCGACAGAGAGCACAAGTAGGCAGAGGGGCAGGCAGAAGGAGAGGGAGAAGCAGGCTCTCTGCTGAGCAGGGAGACTAACGTGGGGCTCAATCCCAGGACCCTGGGATCATGACCTGAGCTGAAGGCAGCCGCTTAACTGACTGAGCCACCCAAGCACCCCTATTATTATTATTTTTTAAAGATTTTATTTACTTATTTGACAGAGAGCACAAGCAAGGGGCAAGGCAGACAGAGAGAAGGAGAAGCAGGCCCCCCGCTCAGCAGGGAGCCCTATACGGGGCTAGATTCCAGGACCCTGCGATCATGACTGAGCCACCCAGGTGCCCCTATAAAAGTTTTTTTATTACCAAACTCATAACTGGAAATTTTTTACTTTTGAGTTTTCAATTTCTAGAAGAAAGGTTTTTAATTTATTTTTATTGTTTACATTTTAAAGATTTTTTTTATTTCTAAGTAATCTCTGTACCTACCGTGGGGCTCAAACTCATGACCCCAAGATCAAGAGTTGTGTGCTCCTCCTACTGAGCCAACCAGGTGCCCCTAGAAGTGAGGTTTTTAAGCAAACTAGAGTAGCATGATTAGTACATATAAAAATGGGATTTGAAAATTGAGTGGGGTATGCAACCTAGTATCATAAATACCCTTATAAATAACTTGGTAACACTACCATATTTGGAAGGTTATAAAACATTAAGCATTATATTGCTTAATATTACATTTCTTTTTTTATTTATTTTTTATTTTTTTAAAGATTTTATTTATTTATTCGACAGAGAGACAGCCAGCGAGAGAGGGAACACAAGCAGGGGGAGTGGGAGAGGAAGAAGCAGGCTTCTAGCAGAAGAGCCTGATGTGGGGCTCGATCCCAGAACGCCGGGATCACACCCTGAGCCGAAGGCAGACGCTTAACCGCTGTGCCACCCAGGCGCCCCTTAATATTACATTTCTGTAAAGATTTTTGTATGGCCTATTTGATTAATCCTTGTGAAATTATAAACATATATACATTTTTTTCATTACTCCCAAAGCCTTTTTTTTTTTTTTTTAAGATTTTTTTTTATTTATTTGACAGATCACAAGCAGGGGGAGCAACAGAGGGAGAGGGAGAAGCAGGCTCACCGCTGAGCAGGGACCCCCCCCCACACACATGGGGCTTGATCCCAGGACCCTGGGATCATGACCTAAGGTGAAGGCAAACGCTTAACACACTGAGCCACCCAGTCACTCCCAAAGTCTTTATTTTTGTCATTTTCTTTGAACCACAATAATAGAGAATAACTATAATTTATTCCTCTGAGTTAGGATAAGATTATGAGCACACACTCTTCCTGATTTCCTAATGAATCTAGTATCTAGAGGATTAGAAAGCACACTTGGATTTGTCATTTCCCTTCCCAATCCCTGGGAAGACACTAGTGGTCTTCAATTGCATATGTTTACTTCTTTTGTTTCTTCTTTTATTTTTTTCTTCTTTTGTTTATTAAAAAAAAGGCCTCATTTAAGCAGTTGACTTGTGAAGCTTTAATACTTGTAAATCATTATCGAATCTTTCCAGAGAGAAGAGCTAGCTACTAATCTGTGTCTGTTGGTGCCACTTTTTTTATTCAGACAATTAGAATCATCCTAATAATTTAAGTGTGTTCAACAACACCACACAGAAATGGCAGTTTCTCAGTGTTGGGAATAATTTTTTACTTAGAAATTTCAAGGATGAAATGTATATGGGTTAAAACTAGATTGAAAAGTAACATCTTCGACTAGTAGCTTTTTAGTCTGATTAGTTGTATGAATGGATGTGTGTGCATCACCATCAGTACTAAAAACAGCAAGAGGTTATGAGACAGAACTGGCTTAATTAGAATCAAAATCTGCTTTGGAAGTCGGGGCGTCTTGTTAAAAGTGATGTATTGGAGACATACTAGACTAGAATTACTTCTTAGCTGCCCTAATAGTTAAAAACAGCTTTTTATGGGACATAGAATTGCTGTGAACTTTATATAAACATCTTGTGAACGTAAGCCTTTCAGGATTGTCACATGAATGTGTTCTTTTAAAGGGGAGTTACAGGGGTACCTGGGTGGCTCAGTTGGTTAAGTGTCCGACTCTTGTTTTCTACTCAGGTCATAACGTCAGGGTTATGAGATCCAGCCCCAGGTAGGATTCCATGCTCCGGGGAATCTCCTTGAGTTTCTCTCCTTCTCCCTCTGCTCCTCCCTGTGCTTGCGCCCTGTCTCTCTCGCCCTATCTCTCTCTCTGTCTCAAATAAATCTTTTTTTTTTTTTTTTTAAAGGGGGAGTTAGAAATGAAGTATCTTGAGAACAGCTCCGGCCTGGGTATGAGATGCGTGGGTTCTGGTTCCAGTTTAGATTCCGAAAAGATTGGTGACCTAGGATTTAGTTTTTGTTTCCAGAGTCTCAGTTTTCTCAATTGAAATCAAGAAATTCAAGTATGTGGTTTAAAAAATCTGTTCCTGCTGTAACATTAAGTTTTGCTCTGCCTCATCCAGTTTCATGGCTTCAAATGCCGCATTCTTAAACATTCTATGATATACTTATGACCCCAATCTCTCAGACAAGTTCTTTTTTTCTTTTTAAGATTTTATTTATTAGAGAGCGAGAGAGAGCATGAATGGGGAGGAGAGGGAGAAACAGGCTCCCCATGAACAGGGGATCATGACCCAAGCCGAAGGCAGCCGCTTAAGCAACCGAGCCACTCAGACACCCGTTTCAGACAAGCTCTATTTCTCCATTGAACTCCAGACTCCTGTATCTCCTATGTGGCCGTTATCTCCTGGATATCTAGTAGGCAGCTCAAACATCACATCTCCACCAGATCCACTGATTTTCTTTCCGTCCACTGCCACATTTGCTGCTTCCAAGCCTTTCTCCACAAGATCGCCACAGCCCACAGCTCCGTTTGAAGTCTGAGAGTTGTCTTTATGCTTCCCTTTCCCTCACAGTTCACATCCAACTTACCAGTGTTTGGAGAGCTGCCTCTGGAATACATCCAGAATCTGACCACTTCTCAGTGTCTCCATGTTTAAGTCACTAGTGGTTTCCTATTTCTCTTAGATTGAAACCCATACTTGTTACCTTTAGCCCACATAGAAGCAGTGTAGAGTGGCTCCGATACGTGGTGTCCATTCTGTCAGGTATCAGCGCAGGCCTCTTTTACCCCGGGCACGGACTGCACTGCTGTCGCAGAGGGGCAGGAAGGTACAGAGGAAGAGCAGAAGCCTGATGTGGACTCTTAACTCGGTTTCTTCTTCTTCTTTTTTTTTTTTAAATAAAATCTATTGAGGTGGAATTTACATACAGTAAAATGTGCCAATTTAAAGTTTACAGTTCGTTGAGTTTTGACAAATGTATACATCCATGCATCAACCACCACAATCAGTCTAGAACTTTTCTTTTGTAAGTATAAGAATGTAAAATAGTACAGAGGCATGTAAACTATGAGAGCCTCTTCACTGCGTTACAGCTTTGCGTCAAAACAACACTTAACATTTCAGTGTGTTCTGCTAGGTGAGGCATTCTCAACCTTAAGTGTACATCAAAATCACTGAAGAAGCTTAACAATTCCCAGTGCACAGGAAGCACTCCAGGCCAAGTAAGTCAGAATATCGGTATGGGACACACGCATCCATGTATATATATATTTTAAGACTTGGTTTTTAGGTAATCTCTACACCCAACCTGGGGCTTGAACTCACAACTCTGAGATCAAGAGCCGCATGTTCTGTAGACTGAGCCAGCCAGATACCCCATCGCGTATTTTTTTTTAAAGGTTTTATTTATTTGAGAGAGAGAAACAGTGAGTGAGAGGGAGAAACAGTGAGTGAGAGAGAGCACGAGAGGGAGGAGGGTCGGAGGGAGAAGCAGATTCCCACTGAGCGGGGAGCTGGACGTGGGGCTCCATCCCAAGACCCTGGGATCATGACCTGAGCTGAAGGCAGCCGCTTAACAGACTTGAGTCACCCAGGCGCCCCCCATCGTGTATTTTTTGTAAAGCTTCCAAGCTCAGGCAATGTTTAGAACAACTATAATCTTAGGATTATGTTTTTAGCTCCTCCTCTTCACCAACTTGACTCTTACTCAAATCTTCACATCTCACCTCACAGGTCACATTCTCAGGGAACCCTTTCTGAACTCCTCTCCCATGCTGTAATCTCTTTTTTGTATTACATTTGCTTGTGTTTTTAGTTATGTCTATATCCCCCACCAACTTGTAAGCTCCCCGAATGTAAGACGTGTCCCATACACAACAATACATATAAATGAATGAATGTATAAATGAATGAGAGTGAATGGAGATGTTGGTAGTGATGTGGTTTTGGAATATAGGTGAGGTTCGGTCGGGTGAGGTCCAGAGCCATTGGCCAAGAAAGAATTCTTGAGACGTCTTTGGTGCAAAATGGTGGTTTATTAAAGCACGGGGACAGGACCCTTGGGCAGAAAGAGCTGCTGCACCAAGGTCATGAGGAGTGGCTGATTATATACTATGGGGTTGGGGAGGTAAGGAAAAAGGGGAGGTTTGAAAAGAACTTCCATACGCTAAAGAGGACCTACTAGATACCCAAGGCCTTGCCATTGTCAAGTTAAGGCTGTTTTCCCCTCTAGCAAGCCATTAAAGTTAAGATAGTTGGGAGATTCCTGGAAGAATGTCACACATAATCCACCCGGGAGTAGAGGGTGGGGGGAAGTTGCAGGGTGTCATTTTATGCTTTGTCTTCAGCCAGCCTTCTGCTCCCTCATCAAGAAAGGACTGGGGAGGGGTCGGAGCAAAAGGGGGCCTTTTGCTCTTAGCAAGGTGTCAACATTGACATCGAGGCAGTTGAGTCCCTAGAGGAATGTCACTGTGCTTGTTTTAAGGACTTGTCAGTGGGCTATAGGTAGTACGGAAATTTAATAATTTTTCTTCTACCTTTGTTTCCCACATCAATAGCATCACTCAGGTCAGGTTAAGGGGGACGGAATGCATATGGCGCCTCGGTGGCCCTTGCATGAAAGACCTTCCTAGGGCCTGCAAAGCCAAGGCGCCATTCTCCACCGCACTAAAGCGCACAGACTTTGAAGGCACTGCCGGAAAACCCTCGCCAAGGTCGCGTATTTCGGCGCGGCCTCCAGCCGACAGGGGGCGCTGTGGAGAGATAGCAGCTTCCGGCCCACTTTCTCCTTCCTTCTGCTGCGGGCGCCAGCACGTCCTGTTTTCGTTGGCCGCTCTCGGATGGCCGCCCCCGAGGTAGCTGCTCTTCCCCCTTAGTCCTGCTCCTTGCCGGGCTAGCTGAGGGCGGCGCGGCCTCCTTCTTTGTCCGGTTCTTCTGCGCGGTGTCACGAAGGACGCCGCTTTTCCCGCGGCCGGCAGCATGGGTCGGGAGTCACGGTGAGGCGGCGCGCCTAGCGGGCGAGCGGGCGGGTGGCTTCCTCGGACTGGGGGAAAGAGGCGGGAGTTGAGGTGGCAGCGGGACCAGGCCTGACCGGTGCAGCCCCACGTGCGGCCAGCGCTGCCGGCGGGCACAGGAGGGGCAGGGAGACCTCAGCCGAGGGAGTGACTGTACTTGGGCTGGTGACGCTCACAGGGTTCCCTGCACTGCCATCGCCCGTTGCAGCCCCTGGAGCGGGACCACCCCTCCAGGAGGTCAGTGATTGGGCACCACATCCCGCCATTTCCACGAAGTCCACCGTGATTCCTCACACAGTAGTGATCCCAGTTGAATTTCTTACCAGTTCGCGTTTGGCACGTTTCCTTGGCGCCTGTTGCTGTCTGTTTTAGTGCTTTGTGCGTGTCTGGTATTTTCCCAAGTCAGTTGAAAGGAGCTGGAGACTAAATATTTTTACATTGCCTACAACGTTGAACGTGACTAGGCTTTTAGTGGGCTACAATAAATACTTGTTACGTGGAAGTTTATTTAGCAGATAGATACCATATTTCTTTGTTATGTGTTTTCTGACCTTTTAAAACTGGATTGGGAGGTTTTATTAGAATTCTGATATCTCTTCAAAACTTTAGATTGTTACGTGGTTTGCGACCTTGAGGTTTTTATCCTAAAGATGAGTATTTGCTTTGTATTTAGCAGTGAATGAAAGATCCTTTTTATCTGGGTTATAAATAACAAGTAATAGTAGCTTATTGTGATACAATTAATGTTCAGGGAAATGGACAAAGCTTAAGGGTAGAGCTAGATGAAATTTAACAAATCCATAAACTGTGTAACCATCACCCGGATAAAGATAAAGAATAGTTGTATAATTACAGAGAATTCCTGTGGAGATCTTTTAAATCTCCTTCAAGGCATTGCTATTCATCTGGCTACCGAGACCAGAAACCTGGAAGTGATAGTATATTTGATTAATTTTTCTCTCCTACTGTCTAAACGCAGTAAGATTCTACACCCTGTCTCCATTTCTGCGCTCCCTGACTCAATCCAGGCCCTAATCATTTAGTGCTCAGACTGCTGCACTTGCCTCAAATTGATTATCTTCCTGTGATCTTGCTCTGCTAGTAGATTCCTCACACTGCAGCCAGAGTGATACTTCTGAAATAAAGATTATATCATTCCTCTCTTTTCATGCCTGTTGGTTATTACTGCTTCCAAGATAAATTCAGACTCTTCAGCACAGCCTTCAGGGCCCTTCACAAGGAAGCCTCTTCCAGCTCTTTAGCCTTCTCCTCTGCCTGCATGGCTTGTGCTCTAGGTTAGTTCAGGAACTTATGAAAGGCTCAGAGATGGGATGGAGCAGGGTGTTCGAGAATAATAAGTAAAGAGCCCAGTTTGCCTACATATGTAGGTGTCATGAAGGGTTGAAGAAAAGTGGTAGGAGGTAGGTTCTAAAAGGGAGCTGGGTCCAGAATGTGGGTGGATTGTAGATTTAGTTTTGAAGGTAAGAATTTGAGGGGCGCCTGGGTGGCTCAGGTGTTTAAGCGGCTGCTTTAGGCTCAGGTCATGACCCCAGGGTCCTGGGATCAAGCCCCATGTCTGGCTTCCTGCTCAGTGGGGAGCCTGCTTCTCCCTCTCCCTCTGCTGCTCCCCCTGCTTATATTTTCTCTATCTCCCTCTCAGATAGATAAACAAACAAAAAAACATAAATAAATATAATCTTGAAGGTAAGAATTTGAAAGCCTTTGAAAGTTTTGAGTAAGAAATGTGTGGGTATGTTTATATAATAATTGATCAGAACTCTGCTTTGTGAAGATTACCGTTGCAGCAATGAGTAAAACAGATTTCAGGGAAAAGAGAATAGAAGCAAGAAGACCAGGGATCTTCTAAAATGTCCTAACTAGTTACCTCTGATGTGGAGTAGTGACAGTGGGAACTCTGAGGAGGTGATGTAATGTGAAGAGAATTACAGAGGTGAAATTGGTGATACTTGGTGTTTTACTGGTTGTGTAGAAAGAAAAATATTGAAGATAACATATTTTGAGACTGGAAGTTGGGATAATAAATGGTTTGGGGAGGCAAAGGTAATAAGTTTGGGTTTTTACACATTGAATTTCAGGTGCCTCAGGGATAATGAGGTGCACTCATTCCCTAGCAATTTTATCCATGTTTATTGCTTTAAATGGCCTTTGTACACTGATGACTCCATTCATGAACTCTAGACTCATATTTCAATTACCTATAGTATATCTCCATGTGAATGCCTAATATCCTGATTCCCGCCTCCCCCCCCCCCCCCCCAATATGTGATCCTCCCTCAGGCTTCCCATCTTAGTAAATAGCAATTTCATCTTTCTCCTCGGTCCAGTCAAGTATCTCAGAGACACCCACAACTTCTCCCTTACTGTCACACTTAGCATTGAATTAATCCTTAAATCAGTCAGTTCTTGTTTCAAAATAATCTAGATTTTGACACTTCCTAGAAATTCTACACCTGACATTCTCATCCAGTCCACCACTCTCTTTTTGGATGATTGCTATAGCATTCTGCCTCTTTTCCCTGCTTCTGCACTTGCCTTCCCTCAGTTTGTTCTCCCCTCAGCAGCCAGACTAATGCTTTAAAAAAATACTAGTGAGGTAACATTACTCCTCTACTTCGACTCTTCCAGTAACTTCTCAACTTACTCAGAGTGAAAGAAAAAAGTCTTTAGAATGGCCTATAAGGCTCTACAGAGCTCTCCACCTTTGACTGCCCTACTGTATTTTTGACCTCATCTCATGGCACTTTCTTGGTCATTCAGCCCTAGCCACATCTGCCTTCCTTTCTGTTCCTTGGACACACCAGTCAAGCTTCCTCCTCAGCGACTTTGCACTTGTGGTGCCTTTTGCCTGAAAAGTTTCTCCCCCTTGTATCTACATGGATTCCTTTTATTTTCTTGAAACCTCTGAAATGTCTATTAGCAAGTTTTCTCTTGTCACCTAGTATAAAATAGCAAACCTCCTGCCTCCCGTCCTTTCTCTTTGATTTACTCTGATGTGTTTCTCTCCATAGTACCATGTAACATATTGTGTATTTATTTCTTTACTTGTCTGTCATCTCTTCCTTTACCAGAATGCAAGTTCCTTGGGGCCCAAAGGCAGGAGTTTGATCTGTTCTTTTTACTGTCCTTGCGTCCCTTTCAGGATAGTTTTTCCCTCTCTACGTGGACTATAGCTGTAGGGGTCATTACTTTTCCCTAATTTTAAGACTTGATGAATAAAAAGTTCTTTCAGTGTTTAATTTGTCTGCTGATATCTTTTGGGAAAATGTGATTAATTAAAATATAATAGAAGCTACCTGTGTTTGCTAAACTTAACCTTGAACTTAACCTTCTAGCCACTATCGGAAGCGTTCAGCATCAAGGGGGCGCTCTGGAAGTCGTTCTAGAAGTCGCTCACCCTCAGACAAAAGAAGTAAACGTGGAGATGACAGACGGTCTAGAAGCAGAGATAGAGACAGAAGGAGAGAGAGGTCTCGTAGCAGGGATAAAAGAAGATCTCGGTCAAGAGACCGGAAGCGCCTTAGGTAAGACATTAGTCTCCTCAAGACTCATGATAAATTGGGCCTTCTCAGCTAAATCGGGCTTGTTCAAAAGTATAACTTGGACTGGAATTTAATGGCCCTTTTGTGGGCACTCTGCTTTGACCCCAGCTTGTTTGGTGAGGTCCAAAGGTGATTTGCCTGTAGCAAAGACTCTAAAAGGTAATATGTCATTAAGGCGGTTCTGTTCTAATTCTGTTCCAAGAGAGCTGACCACTGTGTTCAGAGCAGCCACTAAACCCAACAGGAGAAGGAAAAGGGCAGAGCCATCTGCAAGCCCTGCTTGCTATTTGACGCTTAAAAAAAAAAAAAAAAGGTATTTTTTTAGAGCTTTTTATTTTTAAGTAATCTCTACCCAACGTGAGGCTCAAACTTATAAGCCTGAGATCAAGAGTTACATGCTCTACCGACTGAGCCAATCATGGGTCCCCCAAACCCCCCGTTTTTTAATTTCTAAAAAAGATTATATTTATTTATTTATTTTAAAGATTTTATTTTTAAGTAATCTCTGCACGCAACGTGGGGCTTGAATTTACAACCTCAAGATCAAGAGTTTGCATACTCTACTAACTGAGCCAATTTGGTGTCCCTGTTTGACACTGTTCTAAAAAAACTTTTAAACAAAAGGACCTCCTAATTTTTTTTTTTTAAGATTGTATTTATTTATTTGACAGAGACAGAGACAGCCAGCAAGAGAGGGAACACAAGCAGGGGGAGTGGGAGAGGAAGAAGCAGGCTCATAGCAGAGGAGCCTGATGTGGGGCTCGATCCCATAACGCCGGGATCACGCCCTGAGCTGAAGGCAGACGCTTAACACTGTGCCACCCAGGCGCCCCAGGACCTCCTAATTTTTATTTTACTTTTACTTGCTGACATATTCCTTGGCATCAGTCAAGCAGCTATAACCTTTCTAGAGGTGGAAAACATTGTAAATAAAAATCTTCCCCACAATTATTTGGTAAGTTTCTTATTATAATAGGAAAGAAGACAAGGTTGTACAGGTGCTGTGAACTGATCTCAGAAAAAACTCTTTAGCAAACATTGGAAGAAGAAATTACGTAGGTATTTCATGGTACTCAGGGAAAACATTCATCTATGAAAATGTGGATAGTGCTAACTTAGTTTCATAGTATGTGGTCCCAGGAACAGTTTCATATAATTCAGTCAAGTACACGTTAAGTGAAATTGATTTTTTTTAAGATTTGGTCTTTGACTTTTGGGCGTGAAAGTACAATCACAAGGTTTTAGAGCAAGAAGGATTTTGAGATTATCTTAAGTGGAGTCTCCACATTATATAGATTATATTTCACAGGAAACTGTGACCCAGAGAGTTGATCTGCCCTATGTCATGTCACTATCAGCTCTAGAATAGAAATTGTCTCCTGGTCTTTGTATCTGTGATCTTTCCATACTCTCATTGTACCCCATCCTTATACTTAGGTTTTGGCTGACTTTGAAATTTAGATTTTCTGCTGTAGGCTGTAGATTTCAAAAAGACAGATTTATTATCACAGATTTGCTATGTTTTTCAACAAATATCATTTAGAATTAGTATTCTCATTTTTTTCAGTAACCACTTCTAAGAATTGGCTTTACTTGTTCCCTTTTTATCTGATTTGATGGTTAATTGAAATCTCAGCCTTTAATAAGAGTAATAGTTAAGAAGCTTCTTTCAACAGGACAGAAGCATTGTCTGAGAGAAACTCTGCTTGGTCATAGAATGAATGAGAAGTATCCTCCTTTCAGGCGTTCCAGAAGTAGAGAGAGAGACAGAAGTCGAGAGCGAAGAAGATCTCGAAGTCGAGACAGGAGACGTTCTAGGAGTAGAAGCCGAGGCCGGCGATCCAGATCCTCCAGTCCTGGCAATAAAAGCAAGAAAGCTGAGAATAGGTAATGTTGTCGTTGGACTGTATCTCTCATGCAGCTTGGGAACGGACTCTTCCCTATTCCTTCATTTTTTTAAAGAAATCTTTATAAATAATTACTGACTTTGCCTTCTACCATCAACTGTTGGTTGAATTTTAGTAGCTTATAAAGGTTGTAATTCAGTTGGAAAATACTAGTTTCAGTTAGTTTTAATATTCATAATACATTGTTCTCTTATTTAATACCTGTTATTAATGGTCAGGAATATATTGTATAAACGTCTTTTTAGGATCTCTGTTATTCCTTTGAAATGATGTTCTTAGCATTTCTGACACTGGTTGACAAATAACTTTTTAACTCATGATGTGCATTGCCGAATTCCTCTTCAGGATAGGTGTGAACTTTGCTTGTGTTAACTTAAATGTACATATTTCCTTAGGATGCCAGAACCATTCAGTTTCAAGATATTATTTATATCTGTTAGACATAGCATGTTTACTCTTTATATTTCTCTTTTCAGTGGTTTGATCTTTGCCTCTTTCTAAAGTGGTGACAGAGGATAGTCAATACAGGAATTTTTGTCTGTTTTCTGTATATTCATATGAATCATGAGTGTTTTTCTCATGTCTTTTCTTTTATAAATATTATTTTACCAAGGTCAGTATAATAATGCCCATTGGGATTATTTTGAGTTAAAAGTAAAATATAAATTCAGAAAAGCGAATGAAATGTAAACATGTAGTTTATTAAATAATTATTAAGCAATATCCATGTAACGACCACCAAGGATAAGAAATAACAACATGTCAGTATTTCCAGAAGCCCTCCATGTCCTTTCTATAATCCCAGCTCTCTACTACCCTAGATAAAACCAATCCTGACTTTTATACTTGTAATTTCTTTGTATTTCTTTATAGTTTACACCTGTGTTCACATCTGGAAAAAGAGTAGTTTAGATTTAAATGTTTTTTAACTTTATTTGAATGAGTCCCATATTCTTTTGTATCTTTGTTGATCATTGAGACTCATCTGTGTTGCTTATAACAGTAGTTCATTTTCATTGCTGAATACTATTCTGTGGCATCAATATACCACTATTTATCCATTCTACTGAGGTAGGTGTTTGGGTTGTTTTAACTTTTAGGCTATTATGAACCTTTTTATATATGTGTCCTAGTATACATGTGCATGAGTTTTCCTAGGGTGTGTATCTAGGAGTGAAATTATATGGTCATAGAATAAACATAGCTTTATTATATTTTTGAAGATTTGTTTATTTATTTGAGGGAGAGGAGAGAGTGAGCATGAGGCATGCGAGCAGCAGGAGGAGTAGAGGGGAAGAGAATCTCCAGTAGACTCCCTGCTGTGTGTGGAGCCCAGCATGGCATGATCCCACAAACCTAAACCTGAGATCGCGACCTGAGCTGGAATCGAGAGTCGCTTGCTCAACCGACTGAGCTACCCAGCCACCCCAACATAGCTTCATTTTTATCGAATAATCCCAAATGCTTTCCAAAGGGGCCATACTAATTGTACTCCAGTGAGCAGTATAATTGTGTTGCTCTGTATCCTTCCCAGTATTTGGTATTGTCAGTCCTGTTAATTTTTGTTAATTGGTTAGACATATCAGTATTGTGGTTTTAATTTGTGTTTCTCTGATGACCAGTGAGGTTGAACATCTCTTAATGTTTATTGGTCATTTGGATTTCTTCTTTTCTGAAATATGTTCAAATCTTTTGCTTATTTTCCTGTTGATTTGTGTTTTTTTTTTAAATGGGCTTGTGGGAGGTATTTGTTGTTTTTAAATATCCAGGGTGGTGGTTGATTGTCATTTATATGAGTGGCACATATATTCTTTTACTCTGTAGTTTGTCTTTTCACTCTGTAATGATACTTTTGATGAACAGAGACTTAAAGAAGAAACATTTCTCAATTCATGTTATGTATTGAGAAGAACATAGATATTAAAACCTGAGATGGGCAGTATGAGAAAAGATAACTATAGGCTGTATTTAATCTAAACATTAAGATTATTATACCAAATCAAAAAATATGTAAAGAAAATAATTATGAAGTATTTGGATTTATTCCAGGAATGTAAGGTTGGTTTAACATTAGAAGGTCATTCAGTAGGGGCTCCTGGGTGACTCTGTTGGTTAAGTGTCTGCTTTCGACTTAAGTCATGTTCCTAGGGTGCTGGGATTTGAGCCCATTGGTGAGCTCCGTGCTCAGTGGGCTCCCTGCTCGTTGGGGGATCTGCTTCCCTCTCTCTACCTCTCCCCCACTTGTGCTCTCTCTCAAATGAATAAATAAAATCTTATTAAAAAAAGAGAAAGAAAATCAATTAGTGTAATTCTTTATATTAATAAGATTCAAGGAGAGAAGTCATGGTTATCTAAGTAGATTTAGGAAAAGCGTTTTATTAACTTCAAAACATATTCATGTTTGAAAGTTCTTTTTTTTTTTTAAAAGATTATTTATTTATTTCACAAGGATAGACAGCCAGCAAGAGAGGGAACACAAGCAGGGGGAGTGGGAGAGGAAGAAGCAGGCTTCCAGCAGAGGAGCCCGATGTGGGACTCGATCCCGGAATGCCGGGATCACGCCCTGAGCCGAAGGCAGCCGCCTAACGACTGCGCTACCCAGGCGCCCCCATGTGTGAAAGTTCTTAACATACATGAATAGAAAAGTATTTCACAGACTGATTATAAAATTAGAAATGCAAGGGCATAAACAATTTTGAAGAACAAGATAGGAGGGCTTGCTCTACCAGATACTAAAACTTGTCATAAAGTTGTCCAAATTAAGTGTGGTTTTAGTGTAGAGATAGACAGATAAATCAGTGAAACCACATAAAGACCCAGAAACAGATCCCCACATATATGGTCATTTAATAAATGACAGTGGTGACAGTGTAATTAGTGGGAAAAATTTCTTTCAGTAAGTAGTACTTGGGGTGGGGAGGAGTGCCTGGGTGGCTCAGTCGGTTAAGCATCAGACTCTTGATACCAGCTCAGGTCTTGATCTTAGGGTTGTGAGTTCAAGCTCAGTGTGGAGCCTACTTTAAAAAAAACAAAAAGTGCTACTAGGGACATTTGCTACCTTATAATGAATTAGGACTACCTGCCTCATTCTGCACATAAAAGCAGATTAAAGACCAAATCCGATGGCATAATTATAAACTTTTTAGAAGTTTATAGTAGAGAATATCTTCTTTACCTCTGGATATCTTCATCAATTCTGGAAGGTTTAAAAAGCAACAACCAACACTGAAGAAATACAATCAAATATAAGAACAGAGTATGAGCAACTATGTGCAAACAAATTAGACAATCTGGAAGAACTGGATGCATTCCTAGAGGTGTATAAACTACCAAAACTGAACCAGGAAGAAATAGAAAACCTGAACAGACCTATAACTAGCAAGGAAATTGAAGCAGTCATCAAAAATCTCCAAGCAAAGAGCCCAGGGCCAGATGGCCTCCCAGGGGAATTCTGCCAAACATTTAAAGAAGAATTAATACCTATTCTTCTGAACCTATTCAAAAAAATAGAAATGGAAGGAAAACTTCCCAACTCATTTTATGGGGCCAGCATTACCTTGATCCCAAAACTAGACAAAGACCCCACCTAAAAGGAGAATTGCAGAACAATATCCTTGATGAATATGGATGCAAAAATTCTCACCAATATACTAGCTAATAGGATCCAACAGTACATTAAAAGAATTATTCACCACGGCCAAGTGCTATTTATTCCTGGGTTGCAAGGTTCATTCAACATCCACAAATCAATCAGTGTGATACACTATATTAATAAAAGAAAGGACAAGAACCATATGATACTCTCAGTAGATGCAGAAAAAGCATTTGACAAAGTACAACATCCTTTCATGATTAAAACTTCACAGTGTAGGGATAGAGGGTGCATACCTCAATATCATAAAAGCCATCTCTGAAAAACCCACAGCGAATATCATTCTCAGTGTCAAAAAACTGAGAACTTTTCCCCTAAGGTCAGGAACATGGCAGGGATGTCTGCTCTCCACCACTGCTGTTCAACATAATACTAGAAGTCCTAGCCTCAGCAGTCAGACAACAAAAAGAAAAGGCATCCGAATTGGCAAAGAAGTCAAACTCTCACTCTTTGCAGATGATATGGTACTGTGTGTGGAAAACCCAAAGACTCTGCCCCAAAACTGCTAGAACTCATATAGGAATTCAGTAAAGTAGCAGGATACAAAATAGTGGACAGAAATCAGTTGCATTTCTTTTTTTTTTTTTTTTTTTTTTAGATTTTATTTATTTATGTGACAGAGAGACAGCCAGCGAGAGAGGGAACACAAGCAGGGGGAGTGGGAGAGGAAGAAGCAGGCTCCCAGTGGAGGAGCGTGATGTGGGACTCGATCCCAGAACGCCGGGATCATGCCCTGAGCCGAAGGCAGACGCTTAACGACTGCGCTACCCAGGCGCCCCCCCCCTTTTTAAAATCAGTTGCATTTCTATACACCAGCAGTGAGACAGAAGAGAAATTAAGGAGTCGATCCCATTTACAATTGCACCAAAAACCGTAAGATACTTAGGAATAAATCTGACCAAAGAGGCAAAGGATCTGTACTCAGAAAACTAGAATATTCATCAAAGAAATTGAGGAAGACACAAAGAAATGGAGGTTCCATGCTCATGGATTGGAAGCACAAGTATTGTGAAAATGTCTATGCTACCTAGAGCAATCTACACGTTCAGTGCAATCCCTATCAAAATACCATCAACTTTTTTCACAGAAATGGATTGAATAATCCTAAAATTTGTATGTAACCAGAAAAGACGCCTAATAGAGGAATGTTGAAAAAGAAAACCAAAGCTGGTAGCATCACAATGCCTAAATTAACAAGACAGATGTTGGCAAGGGTGCGGAGAAGGGAGAACCCCCCTAATGTTGGTGGCAATATAAGCTGGTGCAGCCACTCTGGAAAACAGTATGGAGGTTCCTCAAAAAGTTGAAAATAGAGCTTCCATATGACCCAGCAATTGCACTACTGGGTATTTACCCCAAAGATACAAATGTAGTGATCCAAAGGGGCACCTGCACCCCAACGTTTATAGCAGCAATGTCCACAGTAGCCAAACTATGGAAAGAACACAAATGTCCATCTACAGATGAATGGATAAAGAAGATGTGGTTGTGTGTGTGTGTGTGTGTATGTGTGATACACACACACACACATAAACACATACACGCACAATGGAATATCATGCAGCTATCAAAAAATGAAATCTTACCATTTGCAAAGACATGGATTGAACTAGAGGGCGTTATGCTAAGTGAAATAAGTCAATCAGAGAAAGACAATTATCATGTGATCTCACTGATATGTGGAATTTGAGAAACAAGGCAGAGGATCATAAGGGAAGAGAGGAAAAAATGAAACAAGAAGAAACCAGAGAGGGAGACAAACCATAAGAGACTCCTAATCTCAGGAAACAAACTGAGGGTTGCTGGAGTAGAGGGGGTGGGAGGGATGGGGTGGCTGATGATGGACACTGGGGAGGCTATGTGTTGTCGTGTGCACTGTGTATGTGTTAAGACTGATGAATCACAGACTTGTACCCCTGAAACAAATAATACATAATATGTTAATAATAAAAAAACCCACCACTTTTTTTAAAGGGGGAAAAAGAAGACTGAATTGATCGCATTCAAATTAAGAAATTTTTAAAAAAAGATTTTATTTACTTATTTGAGATTGGGAGAGAGCATGAGCAGGGTGGAGGGGCAGAGGGAGAGGGAGAAGTAGACTCCCCACTCAGCAGAGAGCCCGACACAGGACTCAACCCCAGGACCCTGGATCATGACCTGAGCCGAAGGCAGATGCTTAACCAACTGAGCCGCCTAGGCACTCCAAGATATTTTTTTAATTTACAAGATACCAGACATAGGTGTGAAATGCAAGGCCTGTTGGGGTTTTAAAGATTGTTAATTTTTTATTTTATTATTTTAAAAAAATTTTAAAGATTTTATTTATTTGAGGGGGGAGAGAGAGAGTATATAGGGAGAGTGAGAGGGAGAAGCAGACATCCTGTTGAGCAAGGAGTCTGATACGGGACTCGATTCCCAGACTCTGAGATTATGACCCAGCCGAAGGCAGATGTTTAACTGACTGAGCAACCCAGGCACCCTAAGCATTAATTTTTAAGTGAATTAATTAAAAATTATCTTGTAGAATGATAATGTTTTGGTAAATTTCTCTGTTAAATTTTACCTCTCCTATTTAAATTTTGTCATTTTTATATGATATGTCTACTTTTTCATAGCCAAATTGCCAAATATTTAATAATATTTGTAATTAATCATTATGGGATTTAATTTTCATTATATTTCCAAGGTGTTTATTAATGTAAAAGTAAAGTTGACTTTTGGAAGTTTCTTACCTACAAAATCTTTAAATGTATTTTTTATTTTATTTTATTTTATTTTATTTATTTTTGAGAGAGAGTGTGCGTGTGAGTCGGGTGCGGGGAGGGGCAGAGGGAAAGAATCTTAAGCAGGCTCCATGCTCAGCAGAGTCTGACATGGGGCTCGATTCCATGAGTCTGAGATCATAGCCTGAGCCGAACTCAAGAGTTGGACACCTAACTGACTGAGCCACCCAGGCGCCCCCTTTAAATGTATTTTAAATGTGAATGTTTCCAAGCACAAATAGATGATGTTTTTTTCTCTCTTTTTTTGGTAGGTCTAGATCCAAAGAGAAAACAGATAGTGGGGAAAGTTCTAAAGAGAAGAAAAAAGACAAAGATGACAAGGAAGATGAAAAAGAAAAAGATGCTGGCGTATGTTTACTAACTAAATAATTGTATAATATCAGATTTGTTTCTGTGATCACAAACTGTCAGGGTTTTTTATTGCTATATATTTTATTTGATTTGTTTTTTTAAGTAGGTTCCACATCCAACAATGGGGCTTGCGCTCACGACACTGAGATCAAGAGCCCTATCTATGCTCTACCGACTGAGCCAGCTACGTGCCCCTATATATATATTTTTGTTTGTTTATTTGTTTGTTTTAAGATTTTATTTATTTGACAAGGAGAGCACACAGAAATAGGGGCAACAGCAGGCAGAGGGGAGGGAGAAGCAGGCTCCCCGCCGAGCAGGGAGCCCAACATGGGCCTCAATCCCAGGACTGCAGGATCGTGACCTGGGCCGAAGGCTGATGCCTAACAACTGAGCCACCCAGGTGTCTGCCCTTGTATATTTTTTATTTTATTTTATTTAGTTATTTTTAAATATTTTATTTATTTGAGAAAGAGTAAGAGAGCACAAGCAGGGGGAGCAGCAGAGGGAGAGGGAGAAGCAGACTCCCGCTGAGCAGGGAGCCCAGCACGGGGCTTGATCCCAGCACCCCGGGATTATGACCTGAGGTGAAGGCATACGCTTAACTGACTGAGCCACCCAGGCACCCCTATTTTTTTTTTTATATAAATGATCGTATGTAAAAAACAATAACAACAACAACATAAAGCTGTCCCGGTTAGAAATTTTTGTTCTCAAAAATATTGCATATCTATATACATTATCTGTTTTTACTTAACAAAATGTGATCCTCCTGTATGTATTATTCTGCACCTTTCTTCCTTCCTTCCTTCCTTCCTTCCTTCCTTCCTTCCTTCCTTCCTTCCTTCCTTCCTCCCTTCCCTTCCCTTCCCTTCCCTTCCCTTCCCTTCCCTTCCCTTCCTTCCTTTCCTTATTTCCTTCCTTCTTTCCTTCCTTTATTTATTTATTAAATAATCTCTATTCCCAATGTGGGGCTCGAACTCAGCCCCCAGATCAAGTGTTGCAGGCTCCACTGACCGAGCCAGCTAGGTGCCCCACTTTTGTTCATTTTTAAATTATGCATTATTTTTATCAATATATAAGGTCTGAAGAAGAATACACAGCAGTATACCCACCATGCAACCAGAGTCCCTTGTTGTTTTCATTTGTTATATGTTGGAGACCTTCTGTAACTGCGTATATAGATACAGCCCATTGTTTTTAATGGCTGCATAGTGTTCTGTTGAAACAAGGTAAAGAAATCACCTTTGATGGCTATTTAGGTTATTTCTAGTCTTCATTATGAACAGTGGTTACATGAATCATTTTACACACGTCTTTTGTGAATATAGTATCGGGTAGGTTGGTATCAGTGAAATGGCTTTGTCAGTGGGTATATGCATTTAACATTTCGATAAATAGGATCAAAGTGCTCTCTAAAAGACTTGTATACCTTTTTTAAAAGTTTATTTATTGAAGTAATCTCTTCACCCAGTGTGGGTCTATACCCATCTCATGACCCTAAGATTAAGAGTCACATGTTCTTCTGACTAAGCCAGCCAGGTGCTCTAAATTTTTTTTTTTTTTTTTTAATTTTAATTCCAGGGTAGTTAACATCCAGTGTTATATTAGTTTCAGGTCACCATTAAATTTTTGTGGTATTTTCTTTGACTGTTTTTTGATGTATGTATTTCTGTATCTATAATGATAGCATATGTAAATTTTTTAAAAAGGATTTTATTTATTTGTGAGAGAGACACAGAACACAAGCTGAGGGAGGGGCAGCAGGAGAGGAGCAAGCAGACTCCATGCTGAGCAGGGAGCCCAAAGCAGGGCTCAATCCCAGTACCCTGAGATCATGACCTGAGCCAAAGTCAGACGCGAAACAGACTGAGCCACCCAGGCGCCCCAGCATATGTCAATTTTTTATTTCTACGATGTTCTGTCGCTGAGTTCCTGCTTATGGCTGTGAAATGGTTTGCTTTCTCCTTTTCAGAGTATTATTAATCATCTTGATAAAGTCTTTGGAATGGCTGTTTCTAGGAAACTTAGACCTAAAGACTAAAAGACCAAAAGTTTTCAATCATGTTGATAAATAGCTTTAATTTACTCACTAATTTGTAATAGAAAATTTCTTTTTCATGGAGGCAATCTTTGAGGAGTTTGGAGGATTTAAAGTTGAGAATAACTAATAACTGGGGAATTTTGCTTGTTAATTCATCTAGTTTGAGGAAGAAAGTGGATTTCATCTTGCCTGGAATTAAAATGAGATTAGCTTATCGTGTTTGAAGTCTGTCTGCTTTCTTAGTTGAAGATGCTTTTTATTGTGTTTTCACTTTGCTTGTGTATTTGTGGATATATTTAAAAGATGTGTCCCTGCAATTGTTTCTGTTTGGGAGCTATTATAAATAAAGCTACTTTAAACACTTAAGAAAAAAAAAAGATGTGTGACCTAAATCTGGTCTAAATTGAAGAGTTTGTAAATACAGCTGTTAATTCCTTTTCGTTTTTTATAATTTGGGGAATTTATTTGGAATGTCTCTGTAATAAAGTTGTTAATCTTTGTTTCTCTCTCTGTCTTTCATTTTCCCCCAAGAACTTTGATCAGAATAAGCTGGAAGAAGAAATGAGAAAACGAAAAGAAAGAGTAGAAAAATGGCGAGAAGAGCAACGTAAAAAGGCCATGGAAAACATAGGGGAACTGAAAAAGGAAATTGAAGAGATGAAACAAGGGAAAAAATGGAGTTTAGAAGATGATGATGGTATAGTCATTTGTTAGACTAATAGCATATATAACAATTCATGTAGTGTATTCTAGATATAGGAGTAATATTTCATGCTGGGAATTTTTAGCCCATTTTTTACTGTGGAAAAATATATATAGCATTTTAACCATTTGTTTTTTAAAGATTTGATTAGAGAGTGAGACAGCATGAGCAGGGAGAGCATAAGCAGGGAGGGGCAGAGGGTGAGGGAGAAGTAGACTCCCCACTGAGCCGGGAGCCCAACGGGGGGCTCCATTCCAGGGTCCCAGGATTATGACCTCAGCTAAGGGCAGATGCTTAACCAACTGAGCCACCCAGGCACCCCAACCATTTTTTTGGGTATATTTTTTAAAGGTTTGTTTGTTTGTTTATTTATTTGAGAGATAGAGCATGAGCGCCCATGAGTGGGGGAGGAGCAGAGAGAAGGGGAGAGAATCTGAAGCAGACTCAGAATGAAGCCGAACTCAGGGCTCAATCCCACAACCATGAGATCATGATCTGAGCCGAAATCAAGGGTCAGTCACTTAACTCATAGAGCCACCCAGGCGCTCCAATATTTTTTTTAAAGATCTATCCATCGGAGAGAGAGAGAACGATCAGGGGGAGTGGCAGAGGGAGAGAGAATCCTTAAGCAGACTCCCTGCTGACTGAGGAGCCTGATGCCGGGCTTGATCCCAGGACCCTGAGATCATGACCTGAGTTGAAACCGAGAGTCAGACGCTCTCAACTGACTTAGCCACTCAGGCGCCCACATTTTAACCATTGTTAAGTGTACAGTTCTGTGGCGTTAAATACATTCATGGTGTTGTTCATCATCCATCACCACTATCCATTTCTAGAACTTCTTCATCATTCCAAACAGAAACTCTGTACCCAATATGTGTTCCTTTTTCTTTTTTACTATTTATTTATTTGTCAGAGAGCAAGCGAGCATGAGTGCACAAACAGGGGAAGCTGCAGGCAGAGGGAGAAGCAGCCTCCCTGCCAAGGAAGGAGCCTGATGTGGGACTCAGTCCAGGACCCTGGGGTCATGACCTGAGTTGAAGGCAGCCACTTCACTGACTGATCCACCCAGGTGTCCCCAGATTTCTTTTTCTTTTCTTTCTTTTCTTTTCTTTTTTTTTAAGATTTTTAAAAATTTTTAAGTAATTTCTACACCCAGTGTAAGGCTTGAACTCAACCACAACCCTGAGATCAAGAGTCGCACGCTCCACTGACCAATCCAGCCAGGTGCTCCCTGTACCCAGTGAAGACTGATTCCCTATCCTGCCTACTCTCCACCACTTTACCCTGATAATATCAATTCTACTATCAACTTGCCTATTCTAGTTACCTTATGTAAGTGCAATCATACAGTCTTTGTCCTTTTGCATCTGGGCTTATTTCACTCAGCATAATGTCCTCAGGGTTCTTCCATCCATGTTTTAGCGTGTATCAGAATGTCATTCTTTTTTTATGGCTGAATAATAGTCCATTTTGTGTATAATACTACATTGTGTTTACCTGTTTGTCTCTCATATATGTGGGTTGTTTCACCTTTTGGCTGTTGTGAATAATGATGCTGTGAATAACGTACAAATATGTCTTTAAATACCTGCTTTTGGCTCTTTTGGATATATACCTAGAAGCGGAATTGCTGGATTCGTATTGAGATACTAAATCTCTCTTGTAATATTTATGTTATATGTAAATTGTAGGGTAGTGTTCTATAAGGATTACTGACTTTAGATTGAGAGTTGAGTTCTTATGGGCATAGTCAGTAAATAGCTCTTATTATACTACAAATAAGAATGTTGATAATGAAGGTAAATTAAGAGCATATTTTCAGGTCCCTCCTGATTTTTCATAACTTAGAAGAGAAATATTTACCTTCCATATCTGATTTTGACTTGAGGTTTTAGTGAAGTAGATGAGTGTGAAATTTTATAGCAAACTGGAATTTTGCTCCATTTTTCTGTGAAAATTCGGTAAATTTTTTGCTTTTTGTGAAAGTTTCACAGTGATTTAAATAGATGAAGGGATTGTATCTTTAAGGGGAAAAGATGTCTTAGTTATATGAAAAAAAGTTAGATTGTCTTGAATTTAAAATACCAGTTTTTCCTCTGATTTAAAAAAGGTAATTGTTTCAGGACATCTGTGTGGCTCAGTTGGTTAAGTGTCTGCCTTCGGCTCAGATCATGATCCCAAAGTCCTGGAATGGAGCCCACATTGGGTTCCCTGCTCAGAGTCTGCTTCTCCTTCTGCCTGCTGCTCCCCCAGCTTTTGCTTTCTCTCTATATAAATAAATAAGATTTTAAAAAATAATAATAAATAAAAAGTAATTGAAAGAAAAGAAACCTATTATGAGTTTTAAGTCCTACCTCTTTTCCATTTACTTATAATTTATTATTACTACTACTTAAAGCCAATATGTGCTTGCTTTAGAAACTCGTAAGTGTGAGTATTTGCACTGCAGTGTGTCTGGGTTGATTGGAAGGGAGGGCATTTGGGGAGGGAGAGAACAGGTGATGGTGGGCTGTGATCTGATTAGGAAGTACTTCCTTTGGAAAATGTGTACAGAAAAGTGATTTTGCTATTTTAGATGATGAAGATGATCCTGCAGAGGCTGAAAAGGAAGGAAATGAAATGGAGGGTGAGGAGTTAGATCCATTAGATGCTTACATGGAAGAAGTCAAAGAGGAAGTAAAGAAGTTTAATATGAGAAGTGTGAAAGGTGGTGGGGGAAATGAAAAGGTATGCCATTTGCTCTTATTTTTAAAGATTTATCCAGTATTCCTAATTGGGTAACTTGAATTATTGTCTCAGTGACCTATTGCTGACTTGCCTGACTTGAGAAAGTTGTTTCCTCCCCCATCTCAGAAATGCTAGTACTTTTTCTCAGTACCGCCGATGCTCAGGAGTTTTAGCTGTAAGCATTCTTTGAAAAGTCACTTTTGTTACCACCATCTTCGTGTGGCATCTTTGCTTACTGTTGACTTCTCAATAGGTCCTTTCCAGACTTCTTCCACACTTCATCTTTCATGCTTGAGCCCCTTTCTCACATAGTGTATGTTTCTTCTTTTTAATAGTATTTGTTACCTTTTTACAGAATATATAGTTTAGTTTTTTATTGTCTTTATTGTTTTCCTTTCTTGTAAAATAAAAGCTCCCTAAGAGCCATGACCTTTATCTGCTTCGTTGATTGATTTATTTTAAGTTCCCTGAACAGTGTCTGGCTTGTCCAGTGAGTGAAAAGTACCATTTAGTAGTAGTTTTAAAATGAACTATATTGCAATATTAGATGTTATATAACTTTACATATTATATAAAATAACATTAAACTACACAGTATTATATAAAATATTTAGTGAACTATGTATTATATAATGTGGTTACGTTACATTTTAAAATTTAAACAAATTCGTAAGGAGAAAGTAGACTCTTTTTTGTCATTTAAGTTTTCAGTAGTAAGTAAGTTAATTCAAATTATAATGTGACAGTTATTATTTTGTTTCATTTACATACAATTTGTTTTTCACTTTCACAAATACTTTATATATTCCTCTTTTATTTTAGAAGTCTGGGCCAACGGTCACAAAAGTTGTCACTGTCGTGACAACCAAAAAAGCAGTGGTAGATTCTGATAAGAAGAAAGGTGAGCTGATGGAGAATGACCAGGATGCCATGGAGGTAATTCTTCCTTAATTTTGACTTTGTTCATGATACTATTCTAGAAGCATATATTAGAAAGCATTGGTGGAGTTGTGCTTTTCAATTATAGAAACTAATGTTAGGAGGAATTCTTGTTATTCTCCACAGTATTGGTGCATATCCAGTGGGTAGAATATTCTGATATCTTTGACCTTTATCTGTATGCCCATGTTTTGCTTCCCCTCTGCCGCTCATCAGCTCACCTCAGACATATAAGGTGGGAGAAGAAATACAGTGACAGAATGAATTGAATTTCTTCCTGTTAACATGCCTTGTAAAGATTCATGTGGAGAGAATTGTATCAATACTTCCCTTAAAGCCATATTAGAATTATTTTTGTTATTTTAGCTTTATGTTGTCATTATGATGTTCTGTGAAGGCCCAGTCTAAAGAAACTAAGTTGAAGAATTCAGAATGTAAAAGCCAAAGAATATTTTCTAGGAGAGGAGGAATTTATTTATTTATTTCTCCCATTATTATTATTATTATTATTATTATTTATTTTTAAGATCTTATTTATTTATTTGACAGAGAGAGAGACAGCCAGTGAGAGAGGGAACACGGGCAGGGGCAGTGGGAGAGGAAGAAGCAGGCTCCCAGTGGAGAAGCCTGATGTGGGGCTCGACCCCAGGACTCCGCGATCATGCCCTGAGCCAAAGGCAGACGCTTAACAACTGAGCCACCCAGGCGTCCCTCTCCCATTATTCTTTTAAGAGGAGAATTTTATTTTCCTTTCTTTCTTTCTTTCTTTCTTTCTTTCTTTCTTTCTTTCTTTCTTTCTTTCTTTCTTTCTTTCTTTGTTTTTAAAATATATTTTATTTATTCAAGAGAGCACAAGTGGTGGGGAGGGACAGAGGGAGAAGGAGAAACAGATTCCCTGGTAAGGGGCAAGCTGGATGTGGGGCTAAATCCCAGGACCCTGAGATCATGACCTGAGCTGAAGGCAGACACTTAACCAATTGAGCCACCCAGGCGCCCCAAGAGAGGAGGATTTTAAAAGCTAGGAATATTGCTTCCCGTAAGGAAAAAATAGTAATGGTTTTAGCTTTTTACTTTTTTTTTTTTTTAATAGTATTCTTCAGAGGAGGAAGAAGTTGATCTTCAGACAGCTCTTACAGGCTATCAGACAAAACAGAGAAAGCTTCTAGAACCAGTGGACCATGGAAAAATTGAATATGAACCGTTCAGAAAAAACTTTTATGTTGAAGTTCCAGAATTAGCAAAAATGTCTCAAGAGGGTAAAATTCTTTGATTCATGTATTGGTTGTTGTGGCAATAGAGGGGGATATGCTTTGCTTTGCTCAGGAGGAATACTGGATAGGTGTGTGAGTTGATGCATGAGTAGGAGGAATTTACATGGCTTACCTGAAGAAGGGAGAAAGGAAACTAGACCGCGAGAAGTCATTCTAGAGGCTATGAACATCATCTGCAAAGACTGAGACCAGTGAGGAATCAGTGTAGTTTTGGTAGTATTTTTAAAAATGAGCAAAAATTAGTTTGGCTCATGTAGTTGAGATTTTTAGGGTTGAGAGTACTCTTCATGTGAAGTTACCAAATTAAGTATCATTAGCCTTTTCCTTGTGGGGTTTGAGGGTTAGGAACCAGTGTGAATCTGTGTAATATTGCAGGAATAAGGATAATCTGGACAACTCTTGATTGGAGAAGAACTGTTTGTATTACCTGTCAATCATGTTTTTTATTGATGTTGTAATATAAGACATAATAAGAGCCAAATTATTGAAATTCGTTGTATCACTAATTGTATTAACTATCCCCGTGAGCTGTTCAGTAATTTGTCCTGTAGCTTTTCTGTGGAGTTATCTTTAGTAGCACTAAAAAAAAGATTGTTAATCTTACTGTGGCTGATTGAAAATTAGAAGGCATTAATGGAGCAATATTTAACAGCTTTTAATCTGGATTTTGTTTTGTAGAGGTAAATGTATTTCGGTTGGAAATGGAGGGCATTACTGTCAAGGGAAAAGGTTGCCCCAAACCAATTAAATCATGGGTCCAGTGTGGCATTTCCATGAAGATCTTAAATTCTCTCAAAAAGTAAGTGATTAGCAATTATGTGCATTGAATAGGATGGCTCTTTTATATAACAATTAATTGTTACATTTTTATTCTAATAGGAAAACTTACTATTTTTTTCTTAAACAGCTTTATTCAGGTAACATTTACATGTCATAAAGTTTATTCTTTGAGTATACGGTTCAGTGATTTTTAGTATACTTATGGAGTTAAACAGTCATTACCATAATCAAATTTTAGAACATTTCACTTTCACAAAAGGAGGCCTATCTCCATTTGTAGTCACACTTCTCCCTTCTCCTCTCCTAAGCAGCCACTAATTTATTGTCTCTAGATTTGTCTGTTGTGGACATTTCCTATAAACGGGATTGTAGTAATGTAGTCTTTTGTGACCAGCTTCTTTCACTTACCATAACATTTTCAGTGTTCATCCGTGATGTAGTATTAGAATGCCTCAGTACTTCATTCGTTTTGGCAAATAATATGTCATTGTACGGACATACCACATTTTGGAAAACCTTACTGTGGGACTTTGAGAGACCCAAATATCTCACTTTTTACCTTGTCTTCCTTTGGTTTGCTTTTTAAGGCATGGCTATGAAAAGCCCACACCAATCCAAACCCAGGCGATTCCTGCTATAATGTCTGGACGAGATTTGATTGGTATTGCAAAGACAGGAAGTGGAAAGACCATTGCTTTTCTGTTACCCATGTTTAGACACATCATGGATCAGAGGTCATTAGAAGAAGGAGAGGGGCCAATAGGTAAAATTCCTTTCATTAAACTGTTTTTTCAGGTAACAACTTTGTTGTCAGTTAATCAGAAAGACCTGATACTTTATAATGTTCTGTTATAACAATAAAGATGTCTTTATGTACATTTCCTTTATAAATTTGGCACTTTGGGGCTGATTTCCCCTTACCAGCAGGTGGAGTGAGAATCTTCAGAGCTCTGGAGTGACATCTCAGAAGTACAAAAACAGCCTCTCCTGGCACAGCTCAATTTTTAAACTCTGACTCGGCAGGTAGACTCCTCGTGCATCTATCTGTTTATTTATATTGAGGTTTGTGCTTAGCGAGTATCATGAATCAGTGAACTCAACATGGAAGACTGTAGGGAAATATATTTCCTTTTTTTATTTTTGGCCTTAATAGGCTGTATAGTGCCAGCATTTCATTCAGGATTAGGTCTTCAGATTCATTTCTTGATTCATTTGGCAGAGATCTGTTTTGCAAATTTGGGTAGGGTTTGGATATTTGTTCAGCTCCTCTCTTGGAAAAAGAGGGCACAATATATTCCTACTCTGTCTGCCCCTCAGACCAAGGTTGTTTCCGGAAACCGAGGTATGGCTCTGCAGCACAGTGAGTCACTTGATTGTCTTTGCTCTGTGATTTGCAGTTGAGAATGATTTGCATTCTTTTCAACCAAGTATTTTCCTGATGGTTGAGTGAGGCATTTAACTCTCGTTTATCCTTCTATAGCATGTTCTTAAAATCTGCTTAAAATTATCATACACCACAGGGTCTGCTGTTATAAAGCTTTTGAAATAGGGTTTTCCAAGGTCTATAAAACAAATAAAAACAAAAACAAAAATTAGACTAAGAAATTTGAATGTTATTGCACAGGTTAAATTTAACACTTTAAGGCATAGTCTCCAGAATTTTGGTGGTTAGTCTTTTGACATATTTATCTTTTCAGCTGTCATCATGACTCCAACTCGAGAACTGGCTTTACAAATTACTAAAGAATGTAAGAAGTTTTCGAAGACCCTGGGACTTAGAGTGGTGTGTGTTTATGGAGGAACAGGAATCAGTGAGCAGGTAGTTATAAAAGGAACATTCAGTTTTTCCATTCTTTTCTTAAATCATTGTGAAAGTGATTTGTTCTAGTGTTTTGTGTAGCCATTGCTTTTATATATTAATTTTTTTTTTTTTTTAGTATTTTCTTGTCAGAGAGGGAGTCAGGGAAGGGCAGAGGGACAGCGGAGAGAGAATCTTAAGCAGGTTCCATGCCCAGCATGCAGCCCAGTGTGGGGCTTAATCTCACAACCCTGAGATCATGACCTGAGCCGAAATCAAGTCAGGTGCTTGTCTGACTGAGCCACCCTCCGTGTATAGTGGTTGCTTTCAAAATCTTGAAAAATATGAGGTGTGAAAATAATAGTGAGGATGAATTTTGCTAATATTATATTTTAGGATCTTTAGTCTTTTTAAAAATATTTATTTATTTTAGAGAGAGCACAGGTGGGGAGGGACAGAGAGAGAGAGGGAGAGTCTTAAGCAGACTCTGGGGAGCACGGAGCCCACCACGGGGCTCCATCTCATCACCTCGAGATCATGACCTGAGCTGAAACCAAGTGTTGGAAGCTTAACTGACTGTGCCACCCAGGTGCCCAGGATTTTGAGTCCTTTTTATCCGTTAGCTTTCCTGTTCCTCTGTCTTCCTCTTTTCAAGGAAGGCAGATTTTTTTTTTTAATTTTACAGATGAAGAAATAGTAAGAAAGGTTAGGTATGTTGATCAAAGTATTCAGGTTAATAAGACTTAGTTTGTTCTAGACTTCTGAATTCCAGACCAGCATTTATTTTCTGTAATTCATGTGACATCCTTAAAAGGTCGTGATGAGTTTTGTGTTAGATCAGTTTCATATGTATCCTTAAATAATTTCAATAAGAATTACTTAATCATACCTTCATTCACTTTCTTTACTTTGGCCTTTCTCCGAGTGTCTTTTTCTTTTTCTTTTTAATTTCTTTTTAATTTTTTATTTATTCATTTCGGAGAGAATACGAGTGAGGGTGGGGTAGCAGGTGGAAAGAGGGAGAGGGAGAAACAGACTCCCCTCTGGGTAGGGAGCCAAATGCGGGGCTTGATCCCCGAACCCTAAGGTCTTGACCCTAGCCAAAGCCAGACACTTAGCCAACTGAGGCGCCCCTCTCCAAGTATCTTCTAAAGAATGATAGTCATTAGATATTTTGCTTTAACTAGAAGGAGGAAAAAAAATGGGTCTGTGTTCAAATAAGTTTTGGACATGTTACATTATACAACATTAAAGTAGGGTTTTTTCCTGCAGGACTTCTTAGTCTTTAATAACAAATATGTTTTGTGATACTAGAAAAATGGGATAAATTAAGTGATATTTTCTAAAAACCCTTTCTGAGGAATAGTTGCTGTTGTTAAACTCATTCTTTTCTGAGCTTATCTTCCTCCGTTGTTTTGATGACAGTAAATGTAAAAAATAATATTTACAAAAATAACTTGATACATGCATGAATATTACATAGAAGTCAAACAAAAGTTTTATGATCTCTAACGCATTCTAGTTTTTCCATTCTATTTCATTTTTAAGCACTGGTTGGGACTTACTTATATAATGATTCACTAATGGAAACAACTTTTAACTTGAAATAATTGGTCTATATAATTGCTTTAATTACTGCTCTTTCAACGTTCTTTTTTTGGTTTTGAGGGATCGTGTCAAATTAAAATTGGTAAAATTCTCTGGTTTTATATTGAGTTCAAAGTTACAGCACCATGTGGTCATGGTTGCCCCTTCCTCTTCCTTCAGTTGTACTCCAGCATTCCAAAGAATTAAGCAGGAAGCTTTGGAGGCTTCTTTTAATGTTTTTTTCTATTACATTATGTTAGAAGCTTTGGAGGCTTCTAATCAGACCTCACTGTCTTTACCCTATGGAGCTGGCAAGGACCCTGCGCAGTATTTTCAGATCTGTTTAAATAAGTAATAGTGATAAATAGACTGTAAAATTTCATCTTTTTCATTAGATTGCTGAACTGAAAAGAGGTGCTGAAATTATTGTTTGCACACCTGGTCGAATGATTGACATGTTAGCAGCTAACAGTGGTAAGTCAGGGGTATTTTTTTTTTGTTCTCGTTTCTCTTTTTTGAATTCTGTACATTTTTGTTAAAGCAGATATACGAAATCACCAAAGTGTTTTATATTTCTTCTTAAAGCTGTAATATCTTAAGATTTGTATTGCAACAAACTTATTGTTGCAAATGTTCATAATATTCTAGCAATTTAATTTACAACTTTTCGGAACTAACTCCATCTGATCTTTTTAGCTCTTAACATGGATTCTTAATCAAATTTTGTCCTAGTTTTGCTTTTAACAGGGGTGGGAGGGTGGACTATCTTATTATTATTAATATTATTATTATTATTATTACTATTCTAAACTTTAGACTTTTTCCTCCACAGGAGCTAGTATTTTCTTACAATACTGGATAAATTAAGGTATTGCAGCTTCAAGAAATTTATCTTTTGTAAATATTGCATGTTTTTTAGCTCATATGTTGTGCTTTGTTAAATTATTCCCTATCAAAACTGTTACTAAACTGTTGACATTATTTAACTTCTGTGGAGAAAGGCCCTTCAAGATTTATAGAACTGGGCTTCCGAGACGTAAGCCATCCAAGGTAGGTCATTTAATGCTGTTCCCAACTTTACAGAACTAATGGGGGCTGCAGATGTTAGTTTGGAATACTTAAATATTAGAAAGCATTTATTTTGGTTTCATTTCTTATTTTTTTTGAAGAAAATGCTTTCAAAGGTTTCCATTGCAGTACTCAGTATATACATAATAAGAGTATTAAAAACTGTGAGTAATGCATGTTTCTCATAGCATTCTGCTTGGATTTCTGTATATATTCACTTCTAATTCTCCATGATGTTGGCGAAGTGACAATGAAATTGTTTGATAAATCTCTGTGCCTGTACAGCATACAAAAAGTTTTGGATTGAATACTGATAAAATAATCCCTTGTTTTTTCTCAATGCTGCATTGATTAAGTCTCCTGAAATTCATCTTGATTAATTTTACCTTTTTCCTTTATCTGTCTTTTTGATTTATATTGAATAACTATTTTATACATGTTTTTGCCAGGTGATTGATTCATCATTTGATAGAAATGCTTGTGTTAATCCTTTAGAAAGGCTTTCCTGTGTATGTATTTAGTTTTCGCTGGCTAAGGAACGCCTTGCAACTATTTAAACCAGTGGGAGCACATAATAAAATTGAATTTATGTCTTTGTATAGAAAAATGTATATATGCAAAACATTTGGTATTTAAAGTTTTTGTGTAGTACTTCAGTTACCTAATGATATTGAATAGCTTCTCATTAATACCTTGACATGCCCATTAGAAGCTTCTAACTATATGGAAGTAGATTATAAATTAATTTAAAAAGGAGGTTTTCTGCATCTAAAATCGTTAGCACTGGAACTTGCTTTCCACACATACGCTGTAATCTCTAATATGTTTTTTCCTAGGTGATGCTGTCAGATAATGGCTGATGTGGCTCGATGCTTCATCTCAGTCTTAGTTTTATGATGTGTTTTGGAGAGGGCTGTTTTCTGAATTTTACAGGTCCTTCAGGCCCTATGATGGTATGCAAGAGACGAGTTTGACAAAATAAAGGGCCTCATATACCCATTGTCAGAAAGTACTTGCCATTAGATTAAGATCTTGTAGACCAAAATTTCGTTTCACTGTTTAAACATACCTAACTTACCCCTCTGGTTAAGTCAGGCATTTTAGTTCCCTTTACAGTTTTTTAAAGTTCTTGGTAGTCATAAAATGAATTGTGACTGATTTTTAGTTTTCGTTTTGTCTTTATTTTTTTTCCTCATCCTAGGTCGGGTCACAAATCTTCGAAGAGTGACATATGTTGTTTTAGATGAAGCAGACAGAATGTTTGACATGGGTTTTGAACCACAGGTAATCGCTAAATGTCTTAGTGTTTTGAATTGTAAAATAAACCTTGTAACTGCCATGAGAATGAAATGTTCATATGAGGTCTGAAATTCTCACATTTTTGTTTGCTGTAATATAATAAGTTGAGGACATATGGAATTGAAATAGATATTTATGTTTTGAGTTCCTCATAAAACTGGTTCAGAAGGTATTTGTGCAGGCTTTCCCTATTAGTCTTTTAAAACCATCATTGGTAGAATTGGAGTGCTGATAATAGAAGCTTAAGCTTTCGTATTTTATAGTTTACTTTGTCCTTTTTAAAAGTATTTTATATATATACACATATATATTTTTTAAAGATTTTATTTATTTGAGAGAGAGAGTGAGAGCCTGCGCATGAGAGGGGAAAGGGTCAGAGGGAGAAGCAGACTCCTCGCTGAGAAAGGAGCCCTATGTGGGAGTCGATCCCGAGACTCCAGGATCATGACCTGAGCTGAAGGCAGTTGCCTAACCAACTGAGCCACCCAGGTGCCCTGCATATATATATTTTTAAGATTTTATTTATTTGAGAGAGACCACGAGCAGGGGGTGGGGTAGCGGGAGAGGGAGAAGCAGGCTCCCTGCTGAGCAAGGAGCGGGATGTGGGACTTGATCACAGGACCCTGGGATCATGACCTAAGCTGAAGGCAGATGCTTAACCAACTGAGCTACCCAGGCGCCCTCATTGTCCTTTCAAATAAATTCTTTTATTTCATGCTTTTAATTACCTCATGATCAATATAGCACATGCTGTTTACATTCTCCAAATGTAAAAAACGAAGGCCCAGAGCATTTGTCTACTTTAGATTTTCATATTCCTTATACACTCTTCTCTTAGATACAAAATTTCAGTGATAAAAACTTAGAGGGACACATGTTAGGAGGTGGTGTTTTAATTTTTTTTTAAATTTTTATTTATTTTTTTAAAAGATTTTATTTATTTGACAGAGAGAGTCACAGCAAGAGAGGGAACACAAGCAGGGGGAGTGGGAGAGGGAGAAGCAGGCTCCCCACTGAGCAGGGAGCCCTGTTCGGGGTTCGATCCCAGGAGCCTGGGATCATGACCTGAGCCGAAGGCAGATGCTTAACAACTGAGCCACCCAGGTGCCCCAGGAGGTGGTGTTTTTATTAATGAGATAAGGAATGCGAATTATCAGTGTGCCGTGGATGCCAAAAATATTTATTTTCTATCGCAAACTGCGTTAATTGAAATGGAGTATTAGGGACACAGTTAAAGTGGTCTTTCATCTTTTCAGTTTATTTATGTAAGTTTCAAGAAGTATATTACCTGTCATATAGTGCGTATGTTTAGATTTAGGGGTCACAATCTAAATGAGATATAGAAGAGCACGCAAGAGTCAACTGGACTATGATGATGGCTGAACCATGTGAGAAATAGTTAAAGAAAAGAGGAATATTTAGCTTGGAGTAGAGGACTTGATAGCATCCTTTAACCCTTTGAAAAAAGTCTTTCATATGAAACAGTCATTGAGGAGTAGACTTGGGACCCACTTGGGAAGTTATATGAATCTGGATCTGAGCATAATGTGAGAAAGGGCTGGATAAACATTTGGACATGAAACAGGTTCCATTGTGGGAGGAGGGCAGATACTGAATATGCTTTTCATCCTTGTGGTTGGGTAGAGGCAGGGTGGTCCATTTGTGGAAAAAGAGCAGAAGGAATTGATAAATCAGATGGAAGATAGAATTAGATCCCTTTAATGTCTTTCCTAATCCTGGGAAATCTTAGACTTTGTGGTAGTGTTTACGTTTAGGTTTGGTGATTGGGCTTTTCTGGTCAGTCAGTTAAGCTTTGCTGGAAAGAGGTCAAGCAGCATTTCCCATTGGTGCGCAGAGTGTGAATCATCCCTTGCCGTTAGTGCTTACATCTCTGTAAGTACCTGAGGGAGGAATGCTGAGTAATAGTTTGTTGATCACTGAAACCTGTTGAAGAGAAGAAATTTTAAAGTAAGTTAATGATTATTTTGTGAGCTGTAGTGTTGGTTAAAAAGTGCTGGGTTTGGGTCAGTGCCACAGAGCACTATTTGGGTGCAAAGCAAGTAAAGGCACTCGGTTTGAATCAAAGCTGGTACACATCCGTACGGTGACTTCTATCTAGAGAAGAGTGGGCAGGCGGTATGCCTCCAGACATGATTCTGTACTGAAGAAAGTAATGAAAATTGGGAACTAAATTAAATCATAGCCGCTGAATGTGTGTCTTCCTGAGTGTAAATGTACAGTAAGTATACGTGTTGTGCAATGGCATGGGCAGAAGGTACAGGACTCTTCTTTTCCGCACTGAAGCATGAACAGGCTGGCAGGTTGAAAGCGCTCAGGCAAATCTTTGTGTTATGTTTTAAACTTAACATTTTTAGCGCCAAAAGTAGAGTTTTTAATGTGAAGGATAACAGGATTTTTTTTTTAATATTTTATTTATTTATTTGAGAGAGAAAAAGAGAAATAGAGTGAGAGCATGAGTGGGGAGGAGAGGGAGAAGCAGACACCGTGCTGAGCAGGGAGCCCAAAGCTGGGCTCGATCACAGGACCCTGGAATCATGACCTGAGCCGAAGGCAGACACTTAACTGACTGAGCCACCCAGGCACCTCAGATAACTGGATTTCTTAAGAAGACCACAAGTAGTAGAAAAGTTTACCTCTTTCTTAAACCTTACTGATTTTTTTTTTTCAATTTACTGATGAAAAACTTGTACTTATTAGTGGACATCTTCCTAAGGGCTGCAACAGAATGTGAACTCCTTTTAGAACCAAAGACAACGGAAGAGTACATTAGGAATCCATTTGTTCCTATATCTGAAATTGGAATCTATTAAAAGTGGCATTTGACAGGATATTAAAAAGTAGTTTTCCATGAGAAATTGCTCCATAGTTTCTGGGTTTGTTCTTTTTTAATTTAGTAAAAATAAAGAGTAAGAGAAGAAATTAATTAGATACAGAAATTAATATTTAGCTTAAGTTAGCCACTATGGAGCTGTATTCCTTACACTATGGAATATATATAAATAATATTCCTCTCAGTTAAAAAGTTATTATTTACATGTTCTGTTTTTATTAAAAACAATTTTTAATTGGCCTAAAATTATTCATGCCTGTGTCTAATACAAAATGAAGGGAGTTGAAGATTCCGAAGACATTACTTCAAGTTTTCACTTTCATTCTTTCTTTTATTCTTTCCTTTCTTTTTCTTTTGTTCTTTTTCTTTTCTTTTCTTTTCTTTTCTTTCTTTCTTTTTTTTTTTTTTAAGATTTGTGTATCTGAGAGAGAGCAGAGGAAGGGCAGAGGGAAAGAATCCCAAGCAGACTCCCTGCCAGCTCGGAGCCTGACTCAGGGCTCTATCCCACGGCCTTGAGATCATGAGCCGAGCTGAAACCAAGAGTCAGACGCCCAACCAACCAAGCGACTCAGGTGCCCCACCAAGTTTTCACTTTCATAAAAATACCAATCACATAGTAAAGTGAGAGAGTAAATGTGCTTGTCAGTTGTACTCTGTAAAGCACCATGCTTGCATTAGTCATCTTAAGGAGCTCACTTACTGTAACTTTGAAGGCTGTCTTCAAATTGGCACCAATTTAGGTTGCTAGGTGGACGATTAGACACCTCAGCATTTCTGAGTCTCTCTCTTGAGGCCACTGGTGAAGGGTTTGGTACATAAACAGCTGATGAATAACATGGTTGCTACTTAAGGAAATTGAGGTACTGAAAATAGACAGATTTTTGTAAGCTTATTTTTAAGTCTAATGTAATACTTTACATTAGAGGAAACAGATTCAGGGATGTAATGACATTTGACCAACCCCTGCCCCCACTGCCCCAAGTTTCATTCCTTCTTCATACTACGATCTAGTCCAGCGTAATTTTTACCAACATAGATACCAACATCTCAAGGACCCTATTTGTGATTTAAAAATTGGGATTGGGATATTTATATTGGTGAGTAAAAAAAAAAAATTGGTAGCAAATTATTTTCTCGAGGGTAAGGAAAAGCATTGCACATCATCAAGAGAAGTACAAGACAATGTTAATTTTTTAGAATGTCTCTAAAAGGAGCATATGCCAGTGATCAGGAGTTGAATCAACAAAAAGTGGGAACACTGCTACCTTTGTAAACATTAGTGACTGGACTGATGAATTTAGTTTTAGCCTATGAGTGTGAAAGGAGAAGTTTATAGCTGACCTGAAAGTATCTGTGTGGAGTGAGAGAGGAAACATACTGAAAAGTTTCAGGAACAGCTTTTAATCAGTAGTCCCCAGTCTGATAGCTCCCAGTCTGATAGCCAAGGCAGTGGAAACACAGACCAGTTATCACTGAAAGAGTGTGTGATCATTAGGGTCATTCTAGAGGCATCTTCATGACTCTAAGCAGTAATAGATATTCATAAGGTAAATCTAAGCTCCCATGTGCAGCACACTGTTCAAGGAAACACGGGGTTTGTAGCTTATTTAGGAAGATTTCTCTGCACTATGACAAGAAAAGGAGTTAGGTTTGGTTCTCCAGAAAACTTTTATCCTTTCATATTGTCCTTCTGCATATGCTGAAAATTAAAGGTTATTTGTGAATAGTCTAGGAAGTCAGGATGTGTATTCTTTGAAGAGATTTTCAAGGCCACAATGGAGCTTTGATGTGAATTGTCTGATCCTTGTTTATACATTTATAAAATGAGAAGTTGAGACTAAATGCGCAGTCCTTCGACTTGTTTAAGATCAGATATGTGAAAGTCACGATGCTTTGTATGTAATGTCCTAAAAGATGGAAACATTAAAGACCGTTATGTGAATTTGCAATGATACTACTACCAAATTCATGTTATAGAACCAAGCATGGTTAATGATTCCTAATTTTCATTAGTGTACTTCAGTCATTCTGAAAGGGATGTCATTTTATGTAGGAAATTCAAGAAAAGCGTTGCTGGTAAGATGACATAGGAACTGGGACCTGAATAAAGTGAAATTGAGCCGTGGGGATATATGGTAGAAAAATGTTGCAGGCAAAGAGCCAGTACAAATGGCCTGACGTGGGAGCCTACTTGGCCAGTGTCTCCTGAGCGGAGTAAAGAACGTGGAATGTGGTAGGAAAGAGTAGAAGATGAGGACAGAAGGAGATGTACTGGTGGTGTGGTGAACATGTAAGACCCTGTACAGCTGGGCTAGGAATTTGGATTTTAATTTAATGTGATGAGTTATATTGGGAGGCTTTTGGGGTTTTTTTTGTTTTGACTTGAACTCACAACCCTGAGGTCAAGCCCTGAGCTGAGATCAAGAGTCGGATGCTCAACTCACCGAGCCACCCAGGCGCACTTACATTGGAGGGTTTTGCGCAGAGGAATCCCTGATCTCATTTTTTACATTTTTAGTCTTGACAGTTACACGTGCACATAGGTTTAATGGTACCCCATCTCTACTTTCTCTTTAATCTCTTAGCTGGTTATTTTGATATTCTACTTCTCTAAATAGTGTGCCTTTACTTCTCCTTTTTATTTTTCTATTTTTGATATTACTTATTGACTTCCCACGGGGGAATGTAAATTCTCTGTTTTCCTTCCTCCTGTCACATTCTTTTTTTTTTTTTTTTAAAGATTTTATTTATTTATTCGACAGAGATAGAGACAGCCAGCGAGAGAGGGAACACAAGCAGGGGGAGTGGGAGAGGAAGAAGCAGGCTCATAGCAGAGGAGCCTGATGTGGGGCTTGATCCCATAACGCCGGGATCACGCCCTGAGCTGAAGGCAGATGCTTAACCGCTGTGCCACCCAGGCGCCCCCCTCCTGTCACATTCTTACATCATTTTCATCCTTTATTTTTTTTCAGGAGATTTATGTTGTTGTTTTAATTGGATCAGTATATAACATTATGGCAATCTAAATGTTATTCAGAGCTGGGCAGTGTATTAAACTGATTATTTTTAAATTCCTCTGTAACTTTTTGTTTTCTCTAGAGATAATTGTCTTTTATGTTTGTTGGCTGGATTTCTGTATACTTAAAACTAATTAAATGCCAAACTCTATTAGTTATATAAATCTATCAAGTAGTTGAAACACGTCAAATTTTCTGTTTGTTTCATCTTCCTTAAGGAGTTTTTTCAGAGCCTGTTGACCTGTTCCAGTTCTCTCTCTGCTTGACATACAGCTGCTGTCCTAGGATCCATCATTCTGAGATCAACAAAGAGTCCCCTTTGTTTCTCACCTTGTTGGAATCCCTAAAACTCTGTAAACCAAGAGTAAATCTTTTCTTAAATGATTTTTTTTTAATAGAATGCTTCACGAATTTCTGTGCACCTTGCTTTAAGGGACCATATTAATCCCTATCATTCTAATTTTTTTAGTATATGTGTTGCTGAAGTGAGCATGTAAGTGATTCTTTTTTTTTTTTTTTAAAGATTTTATTTACTCATTCGACAGAGATAGAGACAGCCAGCGAGAGAGGGAACACAAGCAGGGGGAGTGGGAGAGGAAGAAGCAGGCTCCTAGCAGAAGAGCCTGATGTGGGGCTCGATCCCATAATGCCGGGATCACGCCCTGAGGCGAAGGCAGACGCCTAACCGCTGTGCCACCCAGGCGCCCCAAGTGATTCATTTTTTTGAACGTATTTTCATTCAAGTGTAATTAGCATACAGTATTGTATTAGTTTCAGGTGTATGATATTCAGTACAGTATTACTCAGTACTCCTCATGATAAGCGTACTCGTAATCCTCTTCACCTGTTTCATCCATCCCCACATTTGCCTCCCCTTTAGCGACCACCAGTTTGTTCTCTGTATTTAAGAGTCTGCTTTTTTTTTTTCCTGGTCTCTTTTTATTCTTTCTTTGTTTGTTTGGTTTCTTGAATTCCACATGTAAGTGAAATGATACGGTATTTGTCTTTGACTGACTGACTTTGCTTAGCATTATACCCTCCAGGTTCATCCATGTCGTTGCAAATGGCAAGATTTCACTTAAATGGATCATTTTTAAAGATTGCCTTTTACCTGCATAGGATTTGTGTCCTCTGAGTTGATTTTCTGTTTGCTTTGGTTTCTGCGTTCTGTAGATGTGTGAGAATCTGTAGTTATCTACTTATGTTTAAGGGGTGGAGAAAGGGCAGCTTAAAATTCAAAGCTCTCTGTACACCAGAGCAGGACTGACTTACTTTGAGTTTCACTGTTGTGATCTGGTTGGGTCTTTCTTTTGGTTGGGGACTATCTTCTGCTTTTCTTCTTGGGCTGGGCAGACTGTCCCTGGAGAAACACTGGCCAGTCTTCTGCCTGGAATATGAAGGTCTGTCTCCTGTTTGGGGTTGGGAAGGAGGCCTTGAGGGAGAGGTGGGAGCCTCAGCATTGAGCGTTATGAGTTTGCTTAATACTTTTTTTCTTAGGATGTTATCCTTGCTTCATCCAGTTCATGCTCTTGTTTTATTCTGTCCAGAAGCTAACCCTTTAGGTCTTTGGTGAGGGTGAGAGAAAGGCCCATTGCCTGACTGAGTAGCTGTTAGATGGAGGTGGGGTGATTGGATAGCTTCTTAAGGAGACCTTGTATCAGTGCTCCTTATTCTGGTACCCCACCTTTCACCTCTGTGTAGGGAGAACAGGTTTGTTCTCAACTTTTCGTCACTGCTAGTATGGGATTCTGCTTCCTTGAGCTTGATTAATCTTTTACTGTCTTAAAACATTTTATTCCTGGGTTCCTGGGTGGCTCAGTTGCTAAGCGTCTGCCTTTGGCTCAGGTTATGATCCCAGGGTCCTAGGATTGAGTACCGCATTGGGCTCCCTGGTCATCGGGGAGTCTGCTTCTCTCTCTCCCTCTTCTGCTCCGCCTGCTTGTGTTCCCTTTCTTGCTGTCTCTCTCTGTCAAATAACTAAATGGAATCTTTAAAAAAAACAAAACAAAACATTTTATTGCTTTTTGTTTTGTTTTCTTGACAAAGGGGCATTAGCATGCCATAAAACTCATGCTTTTATTTTATTTTATTTTTTTAAAGATTTTATTTATTTATTAGAGTGCGTGTGAGCAAGGAGAGGGGCAGAGGGAGAGGGAAAAAGAGAATCTTTTTTTTTTTTTTTTAACGATTTTATTTATTTATTGACAGAGAGAGACAGCCAGCGAGAGAGGGAACACAAGCAGGGGGAGTGGGAGAGGAAGAAGCAGGCTCCTAGCGGAGGAGCCTGATGTGGGGCTCGATCCCATAACTCGGGGATCACGCCCTGAGCCGAAGGCAGACGCTTAACGACTGCACCACCCCGGCACCCCGGGGAAAAAGAGAATCTTAAGCAGACTCCCTGCTGAGCGCAGAGCCACATGCAGGGCTGGATCTCATAATCTCATGACCCTGAGATCATGACCTGAGCCAAAATCAAGAGTTGGATGCTTAACCAACGGAGCCACCTAGGCACCCCTCCCTTCTTGCTTTTATCTTTCTTTGTATGCCAGTACATTTGAAAGCTTTAAATTAAGCAGACTCAGAAATAAGAACACTGCAATAGTCTTACATTCATTAAAGAAATCAGCTTATAATTTTCCCACAAGGAAACCACCAGTTCCTATTTGTTATTAGCAAGTTCTACCAGATATTCAAGGAATGAATAGTTGTATTCCTTTTTTTTTTTTTTTTAAGATTTTTTATTTATTTATTTGACAGAGAAAGAGAGACAGCCAGCGAGAGAGAGAATACAAGCAGGGGAAGTGGGAGAGGAAGAAGCAGGCTCCCAGCGGAGGAGCCTGATGTGGGGCTCGATCCCAGAACTCCAGGATCACGCCTTGAGCTCAAGGCAGACGCTTAACGATGCAGCCACTCAGGCACCCCATGAATAGTTGTATTTCTAATCATATTTTATTTGAAAGTATGAAAAAGGGTGAATACTCAACAATTTTTAAGATCATTTTATTTATTTATTTATTCATTCATTTATTTATGTATGTATTTGACAGAGACAGCCAGCGAGAGAGGGAACACAAGCAGGGGGAGTGGGAGAGGAAGAAGCAGGCTCCCAGCAGAGGAGCCTGATGTGGGGCTCGATCCTGGAACGCCAGGATCACACCCTGAGCCAAAGCAGACGCTTAACGACTGTGCCACCCAGGCACCCCTGTAATTTTTTATTTTTAAAAGGGCTCTCAGTCCTCATTATATACCATAAAATTCACCTGTTTTAAATGTATAATACGATGGTTTTTAGTATACATACACATTTGTGCAGCTATCACCACAATCCAGCTTTATTTTTTGCACAATCCAGTTTTAGAACATTTCCATCTCCAGAAAGCTGCCTCATGCCTATTTTTACTCCTTTCCGTTTTCACCCCAGCCTGAGGCAGCTGCTGATCTACATTCTGTTTTTATAGATTTGTCTTTTCTGGACATTTCATATGAAATTCTTATACATTTAGCTTATTTTACTCAGCATAATGTATTTGAGGTTTGTCCACGTTCTAGTCTGTCTTTCATTCCTCCTATTGCTGAGTGTTAGTATTCTGTCATAGGGAAGCGTATCATATTTTGTTTATCCATGAACTGATAAATATTTTGGATTATTTCCACTTTTTGGCTGTTATGAATGATGCTGCTGTGAACATTTGCACACAAATTTTTGTGTGGACATATGATGTCTTTATCTCTACCATGGGGTAGGATTTCTAAATTGTGGATAATTTATGTTAACTTTATAAGAAACTGTCAAACTTTTCTGTAGTGACAATTTCATTTTATAGGCCAATATAATATTGGTATCTAAATCAAACAAGGTATAGTTTAATGTACAATGGTGCAAAAACCCTAAAAATTATATTAGGGAACCAAATATAGAAATGTTTAAAATGAATAATACATTGAGGTTAGTATTCTTAAGATGCAAAGGGTAGTTTAATGTTAGAAAAATCAAGTAAGAGGCACCTTGGTGGCTCTGTCAGTTGAGTGTCTGACTCTTGGTTTTGGCTCAGGTCATGGGTCTTGAGATCAAGCCCTGCAGTGGACTCTTTGCTCAGTGGGGAGTCTGCTTGAAAATTCTCCCCCTCTGCCCCTTCCCTCACTCACACACACTCTATCTCTAATATAAAATCGAGGCACCTGGGTGGCTCAGTTGGCTAAGTGTCTGCCTTCCTCTCAGGTCATGGTCCCAGGGTCCTCAGATCGAGCCCCGAGTCTATCTGAGCCCCACATCCATCCGGCTCCCTGCTTAGCGGGGAGTCTGCTTCTCTCTCTGCCTCTCCCCTTTCCCCCTGCTCATGCTTTCTGTCTCTCATAAATAAATAAAATCTTTAAAATAAAATAAATCTTTTCTGAAGAAAAAGAAAAAAAAATAATAAAATGTAATCTGCCCTGTTACCAGAATAGAGGAAAAAACCATACTGTTATCTAAAATGTGGAAAAGGCATTTGATAAAATTTCATTTATGATTTAAAAATTCGACAGAAATGGGGTGCCTGGATGGCGCAGTCAGTTACGTGTCTGCCTTCCGCTCAGGTCATGATCCCGGGGTCCTGGGATCTAGCCCTGTGTTGGGCTCCGTGCTTAGTAGGGAGTCTGCTTATCTCTCTCCCTCTGCCCCTACCCCCCTTGTGTGGGTTCTCTCTCTCTCTTTTTCAAATAATAAATAAAAAGTCTTTAAAAAAAATTCAGCAGAGACTAGTGGGGAAGCTCCATATCTAATAAACAATATCTACAAGAAAAACTCTAGTAACCATTACACTTAGTGGTAGAACTTTTAAACTTTTAACATAAAAAACAAAGTAAAATAGTTAACATCCATTCAACATTTTACTAGAGGGGAAAAGGTATAATGTTTGGAAAGGAAGAAGTAAGTGTTATTTGCGGATGTTAAGGCTGTCTTGGGGCGCCTGGGTGGCGCAGTCGTTAAGCGTCTGCCTTCGGCTCAGGGCGTGATCCCGGCGTTCTGGGATCGAGTCCCACATCAAGCTCCTCCACTGGGAGCCTGCTGCTTCCTCTCCCACTCCTCCTGCTTGTGTTCTCTCTCTCGCTGGCTGTCTCTCTCTCTGTCAAATAAATAAATAAAATCTTTAAAAAAAAAAAAAAGACTGTCTTTATAGAAGACTCAAAATGATCTACAGATAAGTTGATAAGAGTTTCTGGATATTAAGTCAGTAAACAAAAATCATTTCTATTTCTTTTCTCAGTAAGTTAGAAAATGTACTTTAAAAATCATACAATTTGGGGCACCTGGGTGGCTAAGTCGGTTAAGCATCTGCCTTCGGATGAGGGCCTGATCTTGGGGTCTGCTTCTCCCTCTTCTCTGCCCCTCAGCTCTGCTTGTGCTGTCTCTCTCTTGCTTTGTCTCGAATAAATAAAATCTTAGTAAAAAATCACATAATTTACAAAAGCATGAAAAAGTAAACATGACAAAAGATGTATAAGATCTTTTGGAGAAAATTATGAAGCTTTACTGGAAAACATTACAGAGAACTTAAGTTAACTCTCATAGTTATGTAGACATTAGGTGGTGAAGAATAACCCTCTTGAGGAGGGACAGGATAGGGTGCTTACTGAAAATCTAGTTCATTCTCATTTTAGGATTATGTTTTCTTGGGTACTGTCTTTGTTGGTTTGTGCAATTTTTAAAAACACTCCCTGCATTGTTAACGTTTACTGGTTTTTTCAAGGGAAGAGAAATAAATGTTTGTGGTCAGGCAATAGTCTTTAATTGAAAGTACTGACACATATTTCAAAGCCATCATTTTGGGTACTGGGTAGAGAGTAGATTGGGTAGAAGTTGGAAGAGAGATAGTTGGAATAATCCAGATGAGAGATGGTTGAGGTTTAGGCCTGGAACCCAGGATTACCAAGTGCCTTGGGTAGGACTGCCCCTTTCACAGATTTCACATCATCTTTGAGTGGAGTAAAAATGTGGTCCTAGAATTCTGTATATTCCTGGCAAGACCTTCACCCATCCCAATTTCCAACCACTCACCACTGTCTACCTTGAAACCATCATTTTAATAATCTTACTCATTACTTCTATTTTTCTTGTTTATACCGGTCATCACAAGAGTCCTCTCCAGGGCTCGGTAGAGGTATCTTTATCCTACCCCCTCAACAGTATGTCTGCCTTCCTTGTTCTCTTTGTTTCTGTTGCTCATATCAACCTTTGGCAGGTACTGTATTTATCTGTCCACCTTCCTTTGAATACATACTCCATGAAGACAAGGTTTTGTCTGTTTTTATTGCATACTGCAAGCACTTAGAGCAATGCCTTACATATACAGTTGCTCAACGAAAATGTGTTGAATAACTGATGGAAAACAGTGATACCAAGGGAGAATAGTTGTATCCCAGATTAAGGTTTAAGATTGAGAATACTGAATTTGTTGGTTGATTAGGTGTGAGGTCAGTGAGAGAGAGGGAGAGATGACAGGTGGGTCTTCCATCTTTTCCCTAAATATGTGAATAACTATAGTTGCTGTTCTTAGAAGGGGGAAACTGAATAAATGTTGCGGTAAAATCAGTTATTTGAAGGTAACAAGTTTAAAAGTCACTGAATAGGTATTCTCAGAATTTCCTTGTACTTTTTTTGTGTGTGTTGGGGGGGTTGTTTTTATTTATTTTTAAAAAGATTTTATTTGTTTGAGATAGAGCACCAGCGGGGGAACAGAGGGAGAGGGAGAAGCAGGCTCCCTGCTGAGCAGGGAACATGATGCGGGACTCAGTCCCAGGACCCTAGGATCATGACCTGAGCCCAAGGCAGACAACAACTGAGCCACTTAGGGGCCTCTTTTTTTTGTTGTTGTTTTAAAAGAATTTATTTATTAGAGAGAGAGTACAGAGGGAGAGAGTGAGGCAGACTTCCTGCTGAACAGGGATTTTGACACAGGGCTCAATCCCAGGACCCCAAGCTCGTGACCTGAGCCGAAGGCAGATGCTTAACCAACTGAGCCACCCAGGTGCCCCTTTCTACTTGGTTTTAACTTCGTATAAGTTTTGGAGACTATACTCACCATATTTATTTGCAATGTGTTCTCAGGTCATGCGCATTGTGGATAATGTCCGTCCTGATCGACAGACAGTTATGTTTTCAGCTACTTTTCCCAGAGCTATGGAGGCTTTGGCTCGCAGAATCCTGAGTAAACCCATTGAAGTGCAGGTTGGAGGCAGGAGTGTGGTTTGCTCAGATGTGGAACAACAAGTGGTGGGTACAATCTGTCGGAAATCTTAGTTCCCTGGATGTTTAGGCAGTGTGTGATCCTTTGGGGATCATTGTGATGAAGGCAGGTAATTACCTCATTTTAAATAGGATACAGCCTAGCTGTTAATATTTTATCTGATAAATTTGAATAAGCTGTTCCTTGGAACTGCGTGTTTAAAATGCTCTTTTTAGTTCCTCCCACCAGAAGAGGTCGGACTGGTGGATGGAAATGTCACAGACCTATTTTATTCTTTAGTTAATAGGATGTGAGGTCAGGAGGCAGAGAGAACCACATGATGGTTTGCTCACATTTGCAAGCCCTTTCTCTCAAAGTTAGAAATTTTTTTTGGTCTTACTGGTTTATCATTTAAAATCAACATTTTCCTACCCATTCCTAAAGATACAGCAAGTCATTTAGTCATTCGCCAGAAATAAAATGAATATTTTTGCTTAAGAGATATGTCTGCATTTTTACTCCATTAACTTGGTGTAATTTGGTATTTCAGATTGTGATTGAAGAAGAAAAGAAATTCTTGAAGTTACTTGAGCTTCTTGGCCATTACCAAGAGTCGGGATCTGTCATTATTTTTGTGGATAAGCAGGAACATGCTGATGGTCTTCTGAAAGATTTGATGAGAGCGTCGTATCCTTGCATGTCTCTTCATGGAGGTAATGTTTATCTGTTGAGTTCTTAATTTGGCCAGGTGCTGCTGTGTTCTGAATGATATATTTACCTTGTACTGTTATTTAGAGCCAAATTTTGTATCTATCTCCGTTTTTATTCACAACTCTGGGGTGGGTAAGCTTTATTATCGTTCCATCTTAGAGATAAAGAAAATTAGACAACAGTTCATTGGTTTGACCAAACCGTATAGCCGTTAATCAGATAAGGAGAAATTGAACTTAAAATTTTCTGTTTCATGTTAAATCCTTTCCATTGTGCCATGCTACTTAGTTTTTTTCATGATTTGCATTAGACCTTTAATTGAAAGTATCATTTTAATTTTGTTATAACATCTCCATTGTTAAATGTATGTGGGACTTATAACACTAAACATATGGGACAAAGACCGTGTGAATTATCCTAAGTGTTCTGGCAATCTGTGACTTTGTAATGAATCACCCCAAAATTTAGTGCACATGTCATTTATTTATAAATCTGCAATTTGGGTGGAGCTCAGCACATACTGTCTAGTTTCTGTTTCATGCTGTGTCTACTGGGGTGGCTTAATTGGAACTGGGGATCCATTTCCAACTTGCCTTAACTTAGGTGGCTGGCACGTTGGCACTGGCTCTTGACTGAGCTCAGGCTATTGGCCAGGAGTGATGGCTCTTCCCTTTGAGGACCTCTCTATGGGACTACCTGGCTAGAAGGCAAGAACTGAAAGCTGACAAGGCCAGTTAAGTATGGTACTGGGAATTGGCAGAACTTTCATTTTCACGATATTCTGTAGGTCAAAATAGTCCCAGGACTGGCTCAGATTTAAGGGGATGGAGGCGTAGACTCCCAGTTCTTGATAGGAGGGTCATTCCCTCTGCAGAAGAATATGTAGAGTAGGCCATGCTTTTGCTATCATCTTCGGAAAATACAGTCTCCCATACCATGTGTCATTGTGGATGCAATTAAAAGGGCTTTTGGTACTTTGAGGGTATGTATTTGGTTAACTTTTAATGTTTGAAAATGCCTCATATTTCCCCCTTTTTTTGGTTATTGGGATAAAATATACATTATATAAAATTTACCATTTTAACTATTTTTAAGTGTATAAATCAGTGGCATTAAGTACATTCACAGTGCTGTGTGACATCACTGTTACCTACTTCCAGAAGTTTATCTTCATCCCAGACATAAACTCTCTACCTGTTAAGTAGTAACTTCATCTCCATCCCCACCCTCTAGCCCCTGGGAACCTGCATTCTGCTTTTTCCATTTGTGAATTTCCCTGTTTTAGGTACTTCACACATGTTGGAATCATACAGTATTTATCTTTTTGTGCCTGGTTTTTTTCACTTAGCATAATTGTCTTTGAGGCTTATTGATGTTTTATCACGTATCAGAATTTCTTATTTTTTTAATAAGTATTTTAATTCTGGTATAGTTAACATACAGTGCTATATTACTTTCACATATACAATATAGTGATTTAGCAGTTCTATACATCACTCAGTGCTTGTCATAAGTATACTCTTAATCTCCCTCACGTTTTGCACCCATCCCCCCACCCACCTCTCTTCTGGTAACCCTCAGTTTGTGCTCTAGTTAAGAGTCTGTTTCTTGGTTTCTCTCTGTCTCTCTTTTTTTCCTTTGCTCATTTGTTTTGTTTCTTAAATTCCACGGATGAGTGAAATCATATGGTATCTGTCTTTCTCTGAGTTATTTCATTTAGCATTCTACTTTCTGGCTCCATCCATGTTGTTGCAAATGGCAAGATATCATTCTTTTTATGGCTGAATAATATTCCATTGTATGTATATACCCCACATCTTTATCCATTCATCTATTGGTGGATACTTGGGCTGCTTCCATATTTTAAACAATAGTGCTGTAAACCTAGCGGTGCATATGTCCTTTTGAATGAATGTTTTTGTATTCTTTGGGTAAATACCCAGTTGTGCTATTACTGGATTGTAGGGTAGTTCTATTTTTAAGTTTCTGGGGAAGCTCCATACTGTCTCCCATAGTGGCTGCACCAGTTTGTATTCCTACCAACAGTGCTTGAGGGTTCCTTTTTCTCCATATCCTCACCAACACTTGTTGTTTCTTGGGTTGTTGATTTTAGCCTTTCTGACAGTTGTGAAGTGATATCTCCTTGTAGTTTTGATCTGCATTTCCCTGGTGATGAGTGATGCTGAGCATCTTTTCATTTGTCTCTTGACCATCTGGATGTCTTCTTTGAAGAAATGTTTGTTCGTTTGCCGATTTTTTAAAAATCTGAATTCAGTTATCAACATGTAATGTATTATTAGTTTCAGAGGAAGAGGTCAGTGATTCATCAGTCTTATATAATACGCAGTGCTCATTACATCACATTCCCTCCTTAATGTCCATCACCCAATTACCCTATCCCCCCACCCCCCTTCCCTCCATTAACACTCAGTTTGTTTCCTATGATTAAAAGTCTCTTATGGTTTGTCTCCCTCTCTGAGTTCATCTTGTTTTATTTTTCCCTCCCTTCCCCATGCTCTTCTGTTTTGTTTCTTAAATTCCACATATGAGTAAGATGATATGGTATTTGTCTTTCTCTGACTGACTTATTTCGCTTAGCCTAATACCCTCTAGTTCCGTCCACAAATGGATTTCATTCTTTTTGATGGCAGAGGCTTAACCGACTGAGCCACCCAGGCGCTCCTGTTTGTTTTATTTTTTTTTTTAAAGATTTTATTTTTAAGTAATCTCTTTGCCCAATGTGGGGCTCGAATTTACAGTCCCGAGATCAATAGTTGCACGCTCCATTGACTGAGCCAACCAGGCTCAGGTTTTTTTTGTTTTGTTTTGTGTTTTGTTTTTTTTTTTTCACTTGCCTCAGGAGATGTGTCTGCAAAAATGTTGGTTTGGCTGATGTCAGAGAGCCTGTGCTCTCTTCTAGGATCTTTATGATTTCAGTTCTCACATTTAGGTGTTTAATCCATTTTGAGTTCATTTTTGAGTATGGTGTAAGAAGAATTTCCTTTTTGTTAATGCTAAATAATATTCCATTGCATGCATACACCACATTTCCATTATTCATTCATCTGTTGATGGACACTTGGGTTGTTCCTGCCTTTTGGCTTCTGTGAATAATGCTACTTTGAACACCGGTGTACAAGTATGTGTTGGAGTTCCTGTTTTCATTTCTTTTGGGTATATAGCTTCGAGTGGAATTGCTGGGTCATTTGGTAAGTCTATTTTTAACTTTTTGAGGAACCACCACACTGTTTTTTACAGCTCTTGTACCATTTTGTATTCTCACCAGCAGTGCAGTAGGGTTCCAGTTTATCCACAGCCTCGCCAGTTCTTGTTGTCCCCCACCCCCCTTGTTTAAAGATTTTATTTATTCATTTGACATTGAGAGCGAGAGAGCATAAGCAGGGGGAACAGCAGAAGGAGAGGGAGAAGCAGGCTTCCCACCAAACAGGGAGCCCAACATGGGGCTTGAGCCGAAGGCAGACATTTAACCAATTGAGCCACCCAGGCGGCCCTGTTTCTTAGTTTTTTGGTAAGTTTGAAAGTAAGTTGTAGCATCAGTGCATTTCACTTCAATATGTAGTTGGTTAACACAAGTTTATTTTTTTACTTTTTAAGTAAACTCTACCCTCAGTGCGGGGCTCAAATTCATGACCCTGAGATCAAGAATCATGTTCTACCAACTGAGCCAGCCTGGCGCCCCCCAATTTTTTCTTTAATAAACTATCAGTAAACTGTAGTGAAATGTGCAGATCTTAAGTGTGCCATTTGATTAGTTTTGACAAATGTATGTAAGTTGTGAAACCGAAATCTCTATTCAGATATAACCTTGGAACTTTCCCTCTATTAATTCCTGTTCTCACCCCTAGAGGCAACCATTTTATGTATTTTTTCCCAACGTATATTAGTTGTATTTAGAATTTCAGAAAAATGGAATCGTATTTTCTGAACCTTTTTGTGTCACGTTGTCTTTCAATCAGCCTGTGTTTCTGAGTTTTTCCCTTTATTGTTAATACTCTTTTGTATAAATCTACCCCAGTTTGCTTAGTTCATTTCTGTTGATACCTGGGCTGATTCTTGGTTTTTTTGCTACTTCAGTCATCCTGCAGGATACATCATATCAGAATACAGAATGGTTCCATCACCCCCAAAACTTCTTTGTCCTATATCTTTAAAAGTAACTAAAAAGTTAGCTCTCCTCCTGTTTATAATACCTGGTAACCACTGGTGTGTTCTTATAAGAATATTTGTAAATGTAGGTCATACATTATGCACTTGGCTTTTTTCACTCAGCATAGTGACTTTGAGACCCACTGAAGTTGTTCATTTCTTTTATTGCCCAGCATTGTTTATTGTGGATGTACCGTTTGTGTATCTCTTCATGTGCTGAAGAACATTTGGGTAGTTCCCAGTTTTTAAGTTTTTAAAAAAATTAATTTATTTTGTTTATAAATAAAATTTATTTATTTTTAAAGATTTATTTATTTGAGAGAGAGCGTGAGCTAGCATGGGTGGGGGAGGGGCAGCGGGAGAGTGGGGGAGAGAATCCTGGAGCGGACTCCCTGCTGAGTGGGGAGCTGGACACAGGGCTCAATCCCAGGACGCCAAGATCATGACCTGAGTCAAAATCAAGAATTGGCTGCACAGCCAGCAGCCACCCAGGCACCCCAGATTATTCCCAGTTTTTGACAAATGTGAATAGAGCTGCTATTGAATGTTCAGCTGCAGGTTTTTGGGTGTTTTCATTGCTGTAGAGTAGATAACCAGGAATGGGATTCCTGGGTCATATGTTAAGTGTATCTACTTATGGTTTCCTTTGTATTTATTCTACTTGTGGTTCACTGAGCTTGTAGAATCTGTAAATTTATTTCCTTGGGATATAGTTTCGGAGACATTTGGGAAAATCTTGATTATTATTTCTTCAGAGTTTTTATCCTTTGGGACTCCAATTATGTGTATGTTCAGCCCTTTAATACTGTCTCACATTTCTTTGATCCTTGCTCACTTTGGTTTTTCAACCCTTTTCTCTTCTCCTTAATTAAGATTGGGACATTTCTTGACTCTATCTTCAAGTTCACGGTTTCCTTTTTGCCATCTCTAACTGCTGTTAAGTCTATCCAGTGAATTTTTAAAATTCAGATAATGCATTTTTTTAGTTCTAGAATTTACAACTGGCTCTCTTATATTTTCTTACTTCTCTAATTAGATTTCCTGGCTATCTATCCATTACGCACATTTGAAAATTTTTCCTTGACCACAGTTAAGTGGTCAAGGAAGATAGTTTCTTTAAAATCTTTGACTATTACTCATAACATCTTGGTCATCCGAAGTCAGTTTCTATTGATTGTCTTTTCTTTTGCTTTTGTTTTATATATTTTAAATTTTTTTGTCTAGTAGTTTTGGTTTGTATACTGGGCTTTATGATTGATACATTATATATTTTGGATTCTTTTATATTTTTCTTAAGAGTGTTGTATTTGTTTTAATAAGGCATTAACTTGATCGAACCCTTATTTGAAACTCAGTCTTTCTTTTAATGGGCAACATCTGAAATCTTTGTTCATTTCTTTTAGTCATAACTATGCTGCTTGGATTGTCCCCTGAAGGCATCGTTTAGGGGCTGCATATTTGAGCATGCCTACTCTGTTGTTCTTTCTTCGATTTATGTCCTATTTTTTGATCCTGAGTTTGTCCTGAACTCTTTCTTCTTTTTCTTCTTGTCAGTAAGACTGTTTCTATTTAAGTTTGACTTCCCTCTTTGGCTTCCCAGGGCCTTTCCCCAAGCAAAATCTTTAAAGTAAATAAATAAAATCCTTCAAACTCAGGGAGTGCCATTATATTATTCCCTGTGTCAGAAATTCCAGTTTCTGTTTGCTTTTAGTCCCTGTCTTGTGCCTTCAGATGTTTCTTGGGAATTTTTAAAAAATATTTTGGTTAGAATTCATAGTTGTTTTCTGCAGGAGGGTTGGTCCAGTAAATAGTCCTTCTTTGAGGGACATGTATATTTTTCTTTTTCTTTTTTCTTTCTTTTTTTTTTTTAAGATTTTATTTATTGATTTGAGGGAGAGGGAGAGTGAGCATGAGTGTGGGGAGGGGCAGAGGGACAAGCAGACTCCCTGCTGTGCCAGGGAGCCGACTCAATCTCAGGGCTCTGAGATCATGACTTGAGCCAAAGGCAGATGCTTAACCCAGTAAGCCACCCAAGCACCCCAGAAATGTGTTTTTTCTGTATGTAAGGGCATTTCCCCCCATAATCCCTTATCTGTACTTCTCTTATCTCTTTCCTCAGAATTGCATCACATGCTTATGCCTAAATCATTCCTAAGTAAGCCGATTGACTAATGGTTCTTAAAGTATTGTACTGGGACCCCTGAGGGTCTCTGAGAGTTTCAGGGGTTCATGAGATCACAAGTATTTGTGTAATAACCTCATCACGTGCTTTGCCTTTTCCATTTTCATTTTGTTAGGAGTGTATAGAGTAGTTTTCTAAAGGCTTCGTGGCATGTTATATTGTACCAGATTGGATGCAAAAGATATGACATGCCAACTATCCTCTACTAAGCCAGACATTAAAGAGACAGACCAAGTTGTGAAGCATCTTAGTAAATTATTTTACTATTTTGGAAGGGTTATTTTTCACAAAAAAATTTCGGTTGTAATATGTAATTGCTTTATTTTTAAGTAAGTTAATAAGTACTTTAAAATTTTTCTCCATTCTGGTTTCTTTTTTTAAAAGATTTTATTTGTTTATTTAAGAGACACAGAGAGAGCACGAGTGGTGAGGGGGGCAGAGGGACAGGGATAAGCAGACTCCTCCCTGAGAGTGGAGCCTGACACAGGGCTCGATCCCAGGACCCTGAGATCATGAACGGAGCTGAATCCCGATGCTTAACTGAGCCACCCAGGTGCCCCAGTTCTAGTCTCTAATACATTAAATATTGATAGAGATGACTTATGTAAAGTAAACCTCTCTGGGTTTAATCCTTATTAATTTTAAGACTATAAAGGCAGCTTTAGCACAGAAAGTTTGAGAGGGGTTCATTCACCTCCTAAAACTCAGGATTAGGCTCATCTCTGGTTTGATGTACATGACCATGTGTTGAATGGATATTTGAACAAACTTGGGGTTACGTTTAAAAGGAAGAGGGTTTGGGCACCTGGGTGGCTCAGTTGGTTAAGTGTCTGCCTTTGCTCAGGTCATGATCTCAGGGTCCTGGGATCAAGCCCTGTATCGGGCTCCCTGCTCAGTGGGAAGCTTCTACTTCTGCTGCTCCCCCTGCTTGTGCTCTCTCTCTCTCTGTTAAGTAAGTCAATAAAAATCTTAAAAAAAAAAAATAAGTAAAAGGAAGAGGGTTAATTGCTGTTGGACAGGTATCCCGTATACTTCACTTAGCATGTTATATTCACTTCATGGAATAAGATATGTACACTTGAGGTAGGTAGTCAGGATACGTCAGTCTAAATTAAAAGCTTTAGTACCTTTTAATTTATAATTTATAAAATGTAATTTATATTGATACTGATTCCATTAATTTTTCTTACAAGGCTTTGGGTTCAATGTTAGATTCCACTTGTTTTGACATTAGATCCAAATACTTTGTTTAATTCAGTCTTTGAAGAGTACTTTTAAATTGAGGGTAATAATATTAGTTAACATTGATACATACTTAGATACTAAGCATTCTCTGGATTTTAAACTCAGATCTTATGTAAAGCCTTAGAATATCTTCTGCTGCAGAAATGAATTTCAAGGTTTGAGAATTTACCGATTCCTTTTTGCTATTGCTAGAAATTCTCCATCATAAAATCAATTTGTGGTCTGAGTATCTTGTAATAGAACTTTTTGGCATTTCATATTCTTCCATTCGAGGCTCTTTTGGTAACATATTTAAGAGAGAGCCAATTGGGTGTACACTGTTTAACCAGTGTATTTCAAACTTTAATAGGAATGTGTAATCACCCAAGGATCTTGTTAAAATGTAGAATTTGTAACTCAGTAGTTTGGGGTGGGATCTGAGATTTTGCATTTCTTTTTTTTTTAAAGATTTTATTAATTTATTTGACAGAGATAGAGACAGCCAGTGAGACAGGGAACACAAGCAGGGGGAATGGGAGAGGAAGAAGCAGGCTCATAGAGGAGGAGCCTGATGTGGGGCTCGATCCCAGAACGCCGGGATCACGCCCTGAGCCGAAGGCAGACGCTTAACCGCTGTGCCACCCAGGCGCCCCTGAGATTTTGCATTTCTAACAATGTCCCACTTGATGTTGCTTCTGGTGCTGAGGAAAAAATGATTAGCAAAGCTCTAATTAACCCATAGGAGAAGGAGAAAGTTCTGAATTCTGTTAATATAGGCTGAATGTACCTGCCTTTTCTTTTATCTCCTAAACAGGTATAGCTTAATGAATCTGAGATGCTGGGGCTTCTGCAGTTATAACCCTTCTATATAAGAAAGGGGCCATACAAGGGCAGATTTGGAAGATTCATAAATCAGTTAATAGCAGTAGCCTTTGATCTTGCCATTAAATTTCCTTAGTGTTTTATTTTTTATACTGTGACTGGTGCACGTGTGGTCAATGTATGTTGGATTTATTTGCTACTCTGCATTTAACTTATTTCTGTGTCCAAGGAAATGAAAAATTTAATTGCAGTGTGTGGTTTTATAACTTTTTTTTAATTTACTTGCAGGCATTGATCAATATGACAGAGATAGCATCATAAATGACTTTAAGAATGGGACCTGCAAACTTCTTGTAGCTACTTCTGTTGCTGCCCGAGGTCTAGATGTGAAGCATCTGATTCTTGTAGTAAATTACAGCTGCCCCAACCATTATGAGGATTATGTGCACAGAGCAGGACGGACTGGAAGAGCAGGCAATAAAGTAAAAAGACTTTTTTAAAGTTGATTTCCATTACATTAAAACATAGGGTTTTTTTTGGGTTTTTTTTTTTTTTTTTTTTTTTTTTTAGGATTTTAAGGAGTAGATAATAGGAGTTACAGGGACATTTTGAAAATGATCAATCATCAATAGGGACTAGTTGATATTCATCAATTCTATATATGGTATTATTAAAATTATCAGATAACTAGCCATTCTGTTTAGGCAGATAGTGTTTATTGTTCATGTCCTCTTTTAGGGTTTTTTGTTTTACCCTACCTAAAAATTTCTGTGTATGTATATACATACATGTATATAGTTCAGGATCCTTCATCAGTATTTTTTTTTAAATTTATTTATTTTATTCATTTGAGAGAGAGAGCACGAGCAAGGGGGAGAATTAAAGGGAGAGGGAGAAGCAGACTCCCTGCTGACCTGGGAGCCCGACTTGGAACTGGATCCCAGGACCCTTTTTTTCATTACTCCCCTGTCCCACTCCATATGCTATGTATATTACTTGCTTTTTAAATTCACCTGTAGTCTGGTAAGTATATAGTCTAAGTCATTCTTTTCGAAGGCAATAGAATATTCTATTGTTGGAAACATTGATGATGATCTATTTGATATTCCAGCCCTGGATATTTCTACATAGTGAAGCAATAATATTAATAATAATAATAGGATGTATTTATGTAGTACTTACTGAGTTCCAGATGTTGTTTTCAGTGCTTTTCATACATATTGTTTCATTTTATCCTCACAATTTCCCTTTGAGCTAAACAACATTACCATTTAATAGATGAGAAAAGCTAAGGCACATGGAAGTTAAGTTAGTTGCCCAAGCCTGCATAGCTAATAAGTAGTGATGGCTCTTACTCTTTTAACCTGAGTTATTCCCAAATATGGATTTGGGAAAGTTTGTAAAGGGGCACACATGTAGTAAAAATTGTAGCCTTTTTGGTCCACATACAGTCTCTGTCATATGGATGTGTGTGTGTGTGTGTGTACACACAAACCTCAAAAAAGAAGCGATACCATTCTTAAAGAGCTCATGGGCAGTACAAAAGCAGGCCATGGGTCAAGTGTGGTAATTAGATATTCCTGAAATACTATATTAAGCCATGTTTTAAATTTTGCCACGTTTCTCTAGTAGGGGCAGAGAATGTTGTAGAGATGACATGATTGTGGTATACTGTTCTCTACTCCCAACTCTAGCCTTTCTCTCACCTGAACCAAAAAGCTCCTGGAGACATGTGAAACCTTAGGTTTTAGAGAACCCCAGGGTGATGATGTAATTAACTTCATTTTTGTATATAAAAATTTTTTGTATATGTGTGTGTGTATATGTATGTTGTGTATATATGCATGTGTATATATACATGTGTGTGCATGTATGTATATATGCATGTGTACGCACATACATCAAAAGATGAAGTGAGCTACGTCATCTCCCTGGGGTTCTCTAAAGCCTAAGGTTTCACATGTCTCCAGGAGGGTTGTTTTTTGCTTTTGTTTTTATTTGCCAGTGTGAGCACAAGTGGTTGGGGGGGGTGCGGCAGGCAGAGGGAGAAATAGGCTCCTTGCCTGGGACTTGATCCTAGGACCCTGGGATCATGACCTGAGCTGAAGACAGACCCTTAAACGACTGAGCCACCCAGGTATCCCTCTAGGAGCTTTTTGGTTCAGGCGAGAGAAGGGCTAGAGTTGTACATACATGTATACATATATATATATACATACATATGTGCACACACATAAATTTTCTTTTATCCGTTATTGGTCTTAAAAACTCTGTAGGGGAAAAATTATGTGGAAAGCTACATCCTAGAAAGTTAATACAAGTTAGTTGGGGTAGAGTGGTACAGTAGGTAGTGTACGAAGGGAATGGAAGCAAAAAGGAAAAAATAATGTGCTATATTAAAATTTGTATGTATGACAGTGCATTTGTGCATTTATCTAAAATCATATATTTCTGTTTATACATGAAGAAATTAGAAATTTTCTGGTTTTGCTTATTTTTAAATATTAAACTTAGATATTTTACTGTGAAGCATTCAAGAATTTAGTAGGACTCTTCTGTTTAGTCTTTAGAGGATTTATTAGGTGGGTCAGATTTTATCTTGTGATCTGAAGAAGAGTCATGTTGTTAGTGCCTAACAGTTCCACTTTTTCATTATTCGTCAGGGTTATGCGTATACTTTTATCACAGAAGATCAAGCTCGCTATGCTGGTGACATAATTAAAGCTCTTGAATTGTCAGGAACTGCAGTGCCTCCTGACCTGGAGAAACTTTGGAGTGATTTCAAAGACCAGCAGAAAGCTGTGAGTTTTTTTAAACTGCCATTACTTTTATGCAGCTCATTATTGTGTTGTAGACCTTGACTATTCAATACTTGTAAACCTTGATAGGATTATTTTATCTCTTTGGGGAGGGGAGTGAGAACAAAATCCTCTCTTTTGCTTCAACTCAGTATTATGTAGAGTTCTTTTTTTATTGTTCATGTGCTAGGTGGAGTGTTTTTGTTACATTGGTATGCACTACCTTGAAAAATATTTAATTACTCCTAAATTCCTGAACACTAAAGTTTTTTAGTATGAAATTAACTTTTTTGTTTTTCCTTGAAAGGAAGGGAAAATAATTAAAAAGAGTAGTGGGTTCTCTGGTAAGGGATTCAAGTTTGATGAAACAGAACAAGCTTTGGCTAACGAGAGGAAGAAGTTGCAAAAAGCAGCTCTTGGTCTGCAGGATTCAGATGATGAGGATGCTGCAGTCGACGTAAGTGTCCTTTTACTAAGGCTCATTCTTGCCATTTGAAGCATTGTTGCTTTCGTCCTGGAGGTCTTACCATTTGCTTGTTGAGATATAGCCAGTTACTGCAAACCTTTTTTGATGTGTGCCCTTCCCAACCCTTTCTCTCTTTCTCCCTCTGCCTCTCTCTCTATATTCTCATATGCCTTACCCATATTTATGTATTTTCATAAAAATGAGACCATACTGCTTTATAAACCTTCTTGACAGCAGCGGTCTTAGGTTGAAATCGTCTCATTTTAGTAAATTAATTCTTGCATTTTTTTAAATGAATTTTTAAAAGCTTTATTTATTTATTTATTTGAGAGAGAGAGAAAGCATACACGAGTGGAGGGACAAGAAATAATCTCATGTAGACTGCCTGCTGAGCACAGAGCCCTATCATGACCTTGAGATCATGACCTGAGCTGAAATCAAGAGTCGGACACTGAACTGACTGAGCCACGCAGGCACCTCTTATTCTTACATTGTTCTTAATGGTTACATAATATTTCATTATATGAATGTTCCACAGTTTAATTAATCAAACCCCTAATTTTGAATATGTGGGTTGTTCCTGTATATTCATATTTGAAATATACTTTATTATCGTAAACTGTACTTTACTGCTTATTCTTGTGCATTTAGTTTAGCACATTCATCTGATTCAGTTTTGAGGTTGAGCATGTAAATGGAATTGCTAGGCCAAAAGGTGTATCTAATGTGGTGCCGAAACATTGTCAGATTGTCCTGCACCTGGGTGGCTCCTCTTGATCTTGGGGGTTGTGAGCCTAAGCCCCACGCATGTCGGGTGTAGGAGAGCTTACTTAAAAAGCAAAAAACAAACAATAATAGATAGCATTTTTGAGTGTCCCCAAGTGCCATCATGCATTGTGTCAGATGCTTTACAGGGATTATTTCATTTACTTCTGCACATTATCCAGACAAGGTAGATACTCAAGAGTATGCCCATTTTATAATTGAAGAGACTTAGAAGTAATCTTTTCAGATTTACATAGTGATTAATGGGATGAGCTGGGCCCTGTACCCATTTCATTCTTACTTCAGAGCCCATGGTCTTAGCTAATGGCATTGTTTGTGACCCAGTGAAGAGGGACCCTGAGGACTCAGGAAATTCAGGGTTTCACAGAGTATCCTTTGGAACCGAAAGAAGCTTGAGCTTTAGAAGAGCATGTTTTCATTATAAAATAATTTTGAAAATCTTTCTAGTGTATACCACTAGTAGTGGTATTAGCATATCAAAGTATGTGTAAAATCCTGGGTTCAAGAAGCCTGTTTACCTCTAACCCAGAAATCCTCTAATACACTTGATCATTGATCATAGAAGGTTTTTTTTTTTTTTAATTTAAATACTCTATTAGACCTAAGCTCAGGATATGAATTTAGAATCAGGAATTCAATTTGATCTTGTTGTTTGAGGAATTTGAAGCCCAGAAAAAGCATTTGGCCCACAACCACGTTGGCTGTTAAGCACAGATAGCATCAGACCCCAGATCTCTCATTAACCCTACATCATTTTCTCATATACCATACTGGCTTAAAATTTAATTAAGTCAGTGTTTTAGTTATTGGTTATGGTGTAACAGATCAGTCTAAAACTTAGTAGGTTAAAACAACAAACATTTATTATCTCACATTTCCTTTCGGGTAGGAAATCAGGAGCAGTTTAGCCTGGTAGTTCTGCTTAGGCTCTCACTGAGGTTACAGTAAAGCTGTTGTCCCAGGGCTTGGTATGACCTGAAGGCTTGACTGATAGAGGATCATATTTTTTCAAGATGGTTCACTCACTGTGCTGTTGGCAGGATACCTCTTTTCTTTCCTCTGCCTGTGTGTCCTCACAGCATGGCGATTGACTTCTCCCAAAGTGAGTGAGCTGAAGGAGGGGGCAAAGAGGAAGCCTTAAGGCCTTTTATGACTAATGTCTAAAGTGACACACTGGTACTACTGCTTTATTTTGTTTCTTAGAAATATGTCACTAAGTCCAGCCCACACTCAAGGAGAGGCTCCACCTTTTGGAGGGGAAGAATATTAAAGAATTTACGGCCTTGCTTTGAAACTACCTCAGTTTTGTGTTCTTTTTGGGGGGGTAGGGGCTGAGGGAGAGGGAGGGAGAGGGAGAATCTTAGGATGTGCACCCAGCGTGGAGCCCAACTCAGGGCCTGATCTCACAACCCTGAGATCATGACACGAGCAGAAATCAAGAGTCATATGCTTTAACTGACTGAGCCACCCAGTCCTCCCAGAAAACCACCTCAGTTTTTTTTTTTCAATGTTACTTTGAACATTATTTTGAATCTCATTGTATGAAATATATCGGTTCTTTCTGTGGTTAATTTTTAAGATTTATTTATTTATTTGAGAGAGAGAGTACACATGAGTGGGGAGAAAGGCAGAAGGAGAAGGAGAGAGAGAACCTCAAATAGAATCAGCGCTGAGTGCGGAGCCCTATGGGGGGCTTCATCTCACAGCCCTGAGATCATGACCTGAGCCGAAATCAAGAGTTGGACACTTTTAACTGACTGAGCCACCAGGTGCCCCACCTAATTAATTTTTAAAACCCTACGCAAGCTCTTTTCTGCATTTGAGTTTTAGCAGATAAGGCCTTATTAGCCTAATTTAAGTATATAAAGGGGTTTGCATCTCTTTAGTTGGCCTTGTCAGTAGTCATTGTTGGGCAGAAAGCATCTTTAAAAGGAAATGCAAATAGCTTATGAGCTGGTTGTGTCCAGCCTCAGGATGGCACAGTTGAAGTTCTGCTCATGTGGCTCCTGAAGAGCTGAGGCATTCACCTTTATTTTTGCTTTGATGGGGAAACCAACCTTACTTTTTGTCCTTTTTTGGTTCAAAGGAATAAAGCAATAAAGCCCTCTTTTCTGATTCTGTTACCCGATTTTTTTTTTTTTTTAAGATTTTATTTATTTGGAAAAGAGAGAGAGGGCATGAGTGGGGAGGGGCAGAGGCAGAGGGAGAAGCTGCCTCCTCACTGAGCAGGGAGCCGGTTGTGGGGCTCCATACCAGGACCCCGGGATCATGACCTGAGCTGCAGGCAGATGCTTAACCGTCTAAGCCACCCAGGGGCCCTTCTGTTACCCAGTTTTTAAGGCAAATCCATTTATACTTCAGAAGTTGGGAAGGATATGGGGAGCCCCACCTTAGGAACTTGTACCATTCCCCCTGAGAACTGTTGACTGTAATTTTAGTGGCCTACCGGCCTTGAGTTACACTGCCCTTCTGCCATCCTCTTTCATTGCAGTTTAATTTAGCCTCAGGGCCTGAGCCCTGAAGCATCTCAGCTATATCATGTTGGGTTCTCTGTCTTAACAACAACACATGGTCAATTGCTGAACTGGGATATATTTTCTGGACCGCTTAGGAGTGTGCTCACTTGGTTCGTGTGGCATTGTATTTCTGTTTTCTTTCTCTTTCTCTTTTCTGTCTTTTTCCTGCCATAGGTAACTGATTTTTTAAAATGTGCCATCCTCAACAAATAGCTGGTCTATTTTCCTATTGATCTTTGTGGTTGAATTAACATAAATGCGACTAATTCTAGTCATTTGGCAGAAATATTATTTGTTTCTGTGGATGTATCTAAATTGGTATTTTTAATCCAATTTTTATTAATCTTTTTATTTTCTTTAGATTGATGAACAAATTGAAAGCATGTTTAATTCAAAGAAGAGAGTTAAGGATATGGCTGCGCCTGGAACGTCTAGTGTTCCTGCTCCAACTGCAGGAAATGCTGAGAAATTAGAAATTGCTAAGAGATTGGCTCTTAGAATCAATGCTCAGAAGAATTTGGGCATTGAGTCTCAGGTATTAAGTAATTGCTCCAAGTTTTAGTCACTGCTTTTTATGTCAGCACAAGTGAGCAGGTTGTTCTAGACATTGAGTTAGTGGGAATTTAACATTAATCTGAATACAGATTCTTCAGTTACTGCATTTGGATGATTCCTCTTATATGGTTAACTAAAGTCTTAATGCCTATTTTGGAATTCTTTTTTTTTTTTCCTAAGATTTTATTTATTTATTTGACAGAGAGACAGCCAGTGAGAGAGGGAACACAAGCAGGGGAAGTGGGAGAGGAAGAAGCAGCCTCCCGGTAGAGGAGCCTGATGTGGGGCTCGATCCCACGACTCTGGGATCACGCCCTGAGCGGAAGGCAGATGCTTAACGACTGAGCCACCCAGGCGCCCCCTGTTTTGGAATTCTTAACTGAAGCATGTTAGCTCTTGATAGTTTTATAAAGTAATATTCTGATTGATCTTAACAATATCTTAAGGAAATAGCTCCCCCCTTTTTTCTTTTTTTTTCCCAAGATTTTATTTATTTGAGAGGAAAAGAGAGCAAGCACAAGCGGGCGAGAGACAGAGGGAGAAGCAGAGTCCCCACTGAGCACGGAGCCTGATGTGGGGCTCGGTCCCAGGACCCTGGGATCATGACCTAGCCAAAGGCATCTGCTTAACTGACTGAGCCACCCAGGCACCCCACGTTTTCTTTCTTGATCTGCTTTTATTGGGTGGTTTATTGGGCACACAAACAATTTCTTGGAAGTATAATACCTGGTTACATAACTCAAACTAACATGGGCTTAAACAGTGGAAAATGTGTTAAGTATTTCACATGCCATCTTTCTCTTGAGAGCTTTTTATTAATTTTTAAAAAATTATCAACTTAATTTTTAACTAAAAATAAACTTTCATAGGATTCTCCTAAAGAATAGTTTGTTTATTTTAACAGTGTTTTGAAGATTTTGAGAGTTTGTGGACTGGTAGAGCCCTGTGTCCAGTAGGCTGGATAGCTTCGGGACTGTAACACCCAACCTGGAAGGACCAAGCCTTCCGGACGCTAGTGGACTGACTCAGTGAGGCAGCTACAATTGAGACTTAGAGTCTCAGGTTTCTGTTTGTTTCGTTTAGCCAATGAGAATTGCTTCTCTGCTGCTTGGCTAAGATCACATGTTTAGCCAGTGAGTTACCATGAAGTGTCTGCTATGTTCAGGCCTTACTTCCTCTGAAAACAGAGATTATAGTGCCTCATCTGATATTCTCTGGGATTATTACTGCTAATAAGTCTTCATTGGTGAAATCAAATAGCCATGCCTTCTCATTGTTAGAAAAGCTTGAGGTTTGAGTCAGTTATTACCTATAGAATTCTGTCCACATTAGGCATATGGTAAAATTAAGTTCAAATTAAAAAGGTTTAAGTACAAAATAAAGTAAAAATGTAAGTCAGTCATTTACTGTAATTTATTGAACATTGGCTTGGGCTTTGGGGTTGGAGAGCTCAGTGGTGGTAGTGGACAAAGATTCTAATTTAGAGGAAATTCTTAGGAGCCACAAAGTTATATAAATGATTTTAGAAATATTTTACTGTATATCAAGAGTTATCTAATTCTCTATGATCCAGTAGAATTTTTAATAATAGAGTTGAATGTTCTTTATTTTTCTCATCAAAGTAAGGGAGATAAATACATTAAACTGTTAATATGTACTGCTAATTTGCACATGAGTAGGACTCTGCATTAGAAAGATGCTTCTAGTTAGTGGCTTACCAGAGAATAATTTGTGGTAGGATCCCTGATCTCGTCTCTGCCCTCATTTGAGATTTGACTGTAGGTCTTCTTAAACTACAGGATGTGATGCAACAGGCCACCAATGCGATTCTCAGAGGTGGCACCATCCTGGCTCCCACTGTGTCTGCCAAAACCATTGCAGAGCAACTTGCTGAAAAGATCAATGCCAAGCTCAATTATGTGCCTTTGGAGAAACAAGAAGAGGAGAGACAGGATGGTGGACAAAATGAATCTTTTAAGAGATATGAGGAAGAATTAGAGATCAATGACTTCCCACAGGCAAGTAACAGTTTTAAGCCTTTTTTAAATGATGGAGTAAAAACTCTTGCTTCTTTAGGAGCAAAAATACCTTCTTTAAAACCTGTGAACATTTTAATAGCTACTTTACTTTTTATTTAGATGAGGGAGACAACAATAGAAATTTTATTTTTATGAATATATTCTAGTTACATTAGGATCTAAATGATTTTATGTGAAAGTGTTAATTATATTCTTAATATTGACCATAATATTATTTAACCAACCTATTCTTTGTCCGTACGCCAGGTATTTGTCCTTCCGTGAAGTGATTTTTTTCCTCCCACCCTTTCTTTCATAGACTGCTAGGTGGAAGGTTACCTCTAAGGAAGCTCTGCAGAGAATCAGTGAATATTCTGAAGCCGCAATTACAATCAGAGGAACATATTTCCCGCCTGGCAAAGAACCTAAGGAAGGAGAGCGGAAAATTTACTTGGCAATTGAAAGTAAGTATTGTTGGTTCTGTTGCAGTCTTGCGTTAGGTCAGAGTTGATATAGATGTAACAGACACAGAGAGAATGTAAGGTTAGTTCTAGAGAGGATAAAAGTAAGGAACATGTATAAGAAAAAAATAGTTTTTCATGTATCATTTAAGGTCTTTATTTAGACATTCAGTACATATGGAAAGGTGACTGTATATGGAACTCTTTCAGTCTTGACAATTCAGTCAAATTAGAAAATCACTCTAAAAGAAAGATATTTTAAGGACTGATGTGTTTATGCTTCTAATAAGTAGAATATTCTGGTCAAAGTTTAGGTTAGAAAGTAAATCAGTATATTAGTTCACTTAATGAATGTTTATCCAAGCAAGTATTCCCTGTGTAATTATGGCCATAAAAGTTCTTGGATATCTTTAAAAAAAACAAGAAGAGGACAGAGAATACCATAACCCAAAGTATATAAGTAAGGTATTACATAGAGTGATCAGATTTGGGGTTTTTTTGTGTGTGTTTTGTTTTGTTTTCTTTCTTTTTACACTTTATTTATTTGAGAGAGTGTGTGTGTGTGTGAGAGAGAGTCAGAGACAGAGACAGAGGGGCAGAAGAAGAGGGAAAGGGAGAGAATCTCAAGCAGACTCCTTGCTGAGCATGGAGCCTGACTGCAGGGCTAGACCTCATGAGCTGAACCTAAACTAAGTTGGATGCTTAACTGAGTGAGCCTCCCAGGCACCCCAGTCAGATTTGCTTTTTAACTTTATTTCACACATTCATGAATGAGTTCAAAAGACTTTCCATTTTTATTTTCCCCCTAATGTATTATTCCACTGCATAATAGGACAACTTGCCTCCCTTCATTTATGTATCTGAATATCTTTGTAATAGACTTACAAATGTAGACCCAGCCGTATCCACTTCATCAGTTTAATGAATTAAGTGTCTGTTGCGTACTGGTTTTGGAGCTGTGGAAAGGTTGGTCCTATGTGTTCTGTAAGCTCAGAGTCTGCATCCATAGTGCTTTAAATGGCTTTGATGGCTCCAGAGGAGCCTCTCTCACATCCTGTATCATCTCAGGCACCGGCCGAGTTACGTTGAGGCGCACACATCACTTCTGACGAAGAAGCCTTACCTCACCCTCTTCACCACTCTGTAGCTCTTTACCTGTTTGTCTTCACAGTAGTCATCACAGAAATTGTAGTATATTTTTACTTGTTGTGTCCCCTCCCCCCACTGGAGTTCTCTGGATATAGTGATTTTATCATCTGCCCTATTCTCAGAGCAGAGGGGTAAACACTTGATAAATTTTCTGAGTAATGCATCTGATTAAGCCCTATAGTCACTTGTCTTCAGGATACAAAGTATTACTTGACAGGCATCTCCTCTATTTGATCTCTTTAAAGCTGCACTGTCCAAGAGAACACTCTGTGATGGCTATGGAGCACTCAAAATACGGCCAGTGTGACTGAAATTTGTAAATTTTATTTAATTTTTGTAAAGGAATTCATATTTGATTTTTTTTATTTTTTTAAGTAATCTCTGCACCCGTTGTGGGGCTCAAACTCACGACGATGAGATCAAGAGTCGCGTGCTCTACTGACTGAGCCAGCCAGGAGCCCCAGTTTTTATTAATTTAAATTTAAATAGCCACATACATGGCTGGTGGCTACTGTAATGGTTAGCTTTTAAGTTTGTTGTTGGAAAGATCATTAGAAGGTATTTAGTTCCATTGAAAGTATATTGTAAATAAGGTTTGTCACTGTTAGTGACAGTGTTTTTTTGTTCTTGTTACATTTTGGCATTTCTTTGATTTTGTGAGGACTTTATAATTTTAGGTAAGTTCTTTCTGAATATAATGTACAGATGATCTGCTTACGTATTAGGAATTGATTTTTTCCTGGCCAAAACAAGGAATCTCATAAACGTGACTAAAAGTTAATTAGTGCTGTGCCTGTTTAGTCACTTTCCTTTGAATTGGTGACCTCAGTTATTTTTGTGTGGCATCTTAGCATTAAGATACAAGAAGAAAAACACATGTGTAGTGTGTATCCCATCTACCCCTAAGTAGAAATCATTTCCTGGCCAAAAGTGCAAGATAGGGTCAGAGTAAGTTAAGGCACTGAAGAGTGCTGTTGCCAAGATTATGGTGTTGGGTTTTTTTGTTGTTGTTGTTTTGTTTTTCTTTAGTAAGTATTTGCCTGGTTGCTATAAACTTTTGATTAGTTTCCGGAATTCTGGTACAGTTGATTTTAGGTTTTTGCAGATTTACTCACTTTTTGTCAGAGGACAGGCTTTCGGAGTTCCAGGCTCTGCCATTTTCACTGATGCACTCTCACGACTGGACCTTTAAAGTTACTGATGAATTGTGGCAATGGGGAAACTCAAATGCAGCCTTTTTATATGTTCTGTGTTATTGCCATTCTGCCATTATTTCATGCATATTTTAAAATGCATGCATATTTAAGATTCATGCATATTTTAAAATGGTGCACAAAGGATGTAGAGCTTGAACTAAGCAAATTCTATGTCTTTTTTTTGTGATTGTGACTTTTATTAAGTCAGGTTTTTAAGTGCATCCTTTTATGTGTCCTGAAAGACTTTTGTTCTGCCAGTGACTTTGTGTTTCTAAATCATGTGATACTCTTCCTTATTGTGTAGTAAAATGAGGATTGCTGGCACCTAGTTCTTCAAGGAGAGAAAATTACACTGACATCTTTCTGCGCTTGGAACTGGACAGGTCTCCCCTACTCCAGTGTCTTTAGGCCATACAGGATGGAGACACAGTGTCCTCCAGTAGAATCTGATGATAAAACCCTTGGTGTACATGCAGTCAGCCTTTTATTTTCAGCTTGAATATCATGGGGGCCATTTAAGCAAAACCAGTACTTTTAAATGCCTGCCTTAGAAAGAGGTAAATCAGAGATAACGATTGCTTGATTTGAAAAAGGATCCTCTGTGTAATTCTTGAATTTAAAGGTAATTATGTTTAGTATAGTATATCGAGGTTCATCTTACATAGAACTTTACCAGAACATACCTCCTCTACTGCCAAGTGAAGTGAGAAGCCCACAGCTTCTGCTTGACTTTTCCTTCCACTTAGAGTGCTTCTGGTCCTTTCTCTCCACTGTCAACTTGTACTTAGGAAATAATGTCTAATTTTTATAATCTAAATCAGCTTTCCCCCACGTATATAACAAGATAATCTTATCAAAAACGAATCTTTAGAATTCTAGAGCCAGGGATGCATGGGTGGCTCTGTCGGTTGAGCGTCTGCCTTCGGCTCAGGTCATGATCCTGGGGTCCGGGGATTGAGCCCTGCCCTGCTCAGCAGAGAGTCTGCTTCTCTCTCTCTCTCTGCTGCTCCCCTCGCTTGTACTCGCTGTCTCTCTCTCTCTCTCTGGTCTCATCTCAAATAAGTAAATGAATAAAATCTAAAAAAAATTAAAAAAGTCTAGAGCCGTAGTGATGGTTAAGAACTGGAGATTAGTAGTTAAAATGATCCAAAGCTTTGAGATTTTCATAGAGGATTAGTTTTTTAAAGGATTTTTAGTTTTTGAAACTCCAGCCAAATCAGCTGAACACTAATAGGACAAAAACAGGTGTTGGAAGGAGCCTAGTGTCATCTGTTTCTAGTTCTGTAATTGGAGGGACCCTACTGCCTGGCTCCTTGGAGGCTCTGTGTGGCTCAGCAGTTTCAGGCCTCCCACCAGGCAGCGGGAAGGAGAACAGGAAGGCCTTATGTGCCTAGCCATCCTGTATAATTTATAGCCTGTTTTGTGACCCTCTCTTTTTACTAGTGGAGAATCCCTTAAAAGCAGCCACAGTTGTTTTAGGACCAATGAAAGGAAATGCCTCTTTTCCATGGCAGCTTATAAACATATGTAACCTATTACCTAAAGAAGCTTTATAAGTCAAAACTTTAAACTGGTCCAAATGGTCAGGCTCTAACTAAAGTAGGAAAATTACTCTTCTACTTTGATTTAGGTGAGAGTGTCATTTTCTTTCTTTTGAAAATAGCACAGAATATCAATAAGCTTCACAACAACTCATGCCAAGTAGCATATTTTCCTCCTGAATTTCATTTTGGTTGTAATTTTTAGTCTGGCTTCGCTCTTGATTCTACCCTTTTGTTTACTTTCATCCACCTCTCTTCCAGCACCCACAGCTTTAAAATGTGTGGTTGCTGGCCGGTGGGGGTATGGGATTTAGATGAGATATGTGGCTGTGACTTCACAGCCATACTCCTGGCTCTTTCCTTCCCATTGTTAAACTGTTTCTTCTTCCTCCCCCCCTTGCTCTTTCTCCTCTCTTCCTTTTCCTTCTTCATCTCATTTCCTTCCTGCCCTCCTCCCTTCCCTTGCTCCCCCTGGGATCAGAAAACGTCATTCACATCTAATAAGAAGGAATTCTTGTGGCTTGTTTTCCTCATTTTGTTTTCTTACATAGAATGATAAATACATAGCTTTCTGCATTGCATCCCTAGTTCTCATATTGTTTAACATTTCACTCCTACCCTAGTCCTTACTTTCTTGTCTGTTGGTCCAGCTCTTTAATTTTTATCACTGTGTACTGTCCTACCTATCTCCTTTAATTTTTTTTAATTTTTATTTTACTTTATTTATTTTGGATTTTTTTGAGAGAGAGGAAGAAGGGAGTGGTGGAGCAGAGGGGGAGAGAGAGAATCTTAAGCAATCTCCACACCCAGCGTAGAAGCTGACATGGGGTTGGATCTCACGACCTTAGATCATGACCTGAGCCTAAATCAAGAGTCAGATGCTTAATCGACTGAGCCACCCAGTTGTCACCTTTTTCTAACTTTTATTTATTTATTTTTATTACTATTTTTTTGGTGTGTGTTACCTATCTAGACTTACCTGGTCCCTGGCATTGTCCCTTGTCTTCAGATCCCTTCACACTACCCTTCAAGGTTCTCTCGTCTTTATGTCTCCTTTACTTCTGGTTCATATTTCCATTGGCCTGACATTTCCAACTGGATGTCACATGAGCCCTTCAACTACAGCAATCTCAGAATTGAATTTCATCTACCATCACTACTGATAATACCTGTTTTTCCTCTTGGATTCAGTATCTTCTTAATTACTTCTTACTTTATTTGCTTCTCATCTCTTAGTGACTGAACTCTGCCTGGAGAACTGAGGGAGGGGTTTTTGTAAGGAATGATATTTAGAAGTCATTCTGATAAACTACTTCCTACCTTTCCATTCTGTTGTAATATCTTTACAAGTTTGTTTTTCTAATAGTCTGCAAGATCATATAGAGCATGAATGAGTTGTTTGTATAATGAATCTCTCATTCTATATTATACATGGTGGGTACTTTCTTGAGTTGAAATAACTGTATGAATGAATGTCTCCAGACTGCCTCATCCTCTAGACTATCTTGCTGTGTTCTTTTACACTCTTTTCCAACCACACTGTACTTCTCTTACTCTTCAGTAATTAAGCATGCCTTTTTTTTTCCCCCCAAGATTATTTATTTGAGAGAGAGAGGGCACGAGCAGGAGGAAGAAAGAGAGGGAGAAGAGGGAGAAAGAGAGGGAGAACCAGGCTCTCAACAGAGCAGGGAGCCTGATGCGGGGCTTGATCCCAGGACCCTGGGATCATGACCTGAGCTGAAGGCAGACACTTAAACAACTAAGCTGCCCAGGCGTCCCTAAACATGCCTTTCTTAATCTGTACCATTGCACATGGGATTCCCTTCCCAAAATATTCCATGGCATCTTTTCTCCTTCAACTTGGCTAGTCATCCACCTTAGGGAATATAATAAATGTCTAATAAATACTTGTTAAATAGATTGAACCAAGGAGTTTATATTTCTCTTCAACCTTTCTTAGTCTCTTTTGGACAAAGTGCTAATCTTCTTTTCTTTGCTCTTTTTAATCATACCAAGAACTCTTTTTTTTTTTTTTTTAATATTTATTTATTTGAGAGCGAGCACGAGTGGGAGGGGCAGAGAGAGAGGGAGAGACTCCCTGCTGAGTGTGGAGCAGGCCAAGGGGCTCGATCTCGTGACCCTGAGATCATGACCTGAATCGAAACAGGAGTTGGATACTTAATCGACTGTGTGACCCAGGCGCCCCCCCCCACCAAGAACTCTTAACACTACATGTAATGTGATGTCATTGGTTACATTTGAAACTCTTAAAGTAATCAGAATAGTAAGCAGCCATTATATAATGTGGATGATGTTCCACCAGGTTCTGAAAGGCTATCTTGGCAGGCAGTACAGTGTTTCTCAAAGTCATCTACAGGAACTCCTGCTGGATCTCCATGACACGGATAAACATCCAGTGTAATTCTAGCATATGAATAACGTTTTCCTCTTGCCCACCAGGTGCCAATGAACTGGCTGTGCAGAAAGCAAAGGCAGAAATCACCAGGCTTATAAAAGAAGAACTGATTCGGCTGGTGAGTGAAAACCTCAAAGACTTCTTTGTTTTAGTAAATATTTTATTGAACTATAATATAAATTCAGAAAACTACACAAGTCATAAACCTATAGCTTGGTGAAGTTTCACAAAGGAAGCACACTGATGTCATCACTGCCCAGATCAAGAAACAGAGTACAATACCAGCATTCCAGAAGCTCCTCGCATGCTCCTCCTGTCACTATTCATCTCCCCCAAATGTAACAGTGTTCTTTTAACGTGGTAGATTATTTGCACCTATTTTTGAACTCCATATAAGTGGGATCAATTGCTATGTACTCTTTTGTATCTAATTTCTTTGACTCAGCATTACTTGGAGGAAATCCATGTTGTTGCATGTAGCACTCATTGTCTTTCATGGCTGTGTAAGTATTTAATTTGTGAATATACCCACAAATTATGTATTGGACTTTAGTAGGACTATTTTACCTTTTGTTTTTATGAATAATACTTCTCTGAGCATTCATTCATTCATTTATTCATTCATTTAATTATTTATTTGAGAGAGAGAGAGTGCCGGAGGCGGGGTAAGGGGAAAGGGAGGGAGAGTTTTAAGCCAACTCCATGCTGAGCGTGGAGTGATGTAAGCCTTGGATCTCACAACCCTGAGATCACGACCTGAGCTGAAACCAAGAGTCGGATGCTTAACCAGCTGAGTCACCCAGGCCACCCTTCTCTGAGAATTCTTTCATGTCTCTTTTGTACATATCAGTGTGCTTTTCTCTTGGGGTATGTACGTTGGAGTTAAAACGTATTGGAATTGCAAATTATTGTGCAGATGTAGTTATCTTTATGTAAGTTTTGCTAAATAATTTCCAAAGAGGTTATGCTGTGGAAAAGGCATCCTTTTATAGACCACCTTCCCAATGAAGGTGAACACGTCCCCGTGTCTTTTTTCTTTTTGTTAAGATGTATTTATTTACTTTAGAGAAAATGCACACGAGCCGGAGAGGGGCAGAGGGAGAGAAGCAGCTCCCAGCTGAGTGCAAAGCCAGCCTCGGGGCTCAATCCCACAACCCTGAGATCATGACCTGAGCTGAAATCAAGAGTCCAGATGCTTGGGGCGCCTGGGTGGCTCAGTCGTTAAGCATCTGCCTTTGGCTCAGGGCGTGATCCCGGAGTCCTGGGATCGAGCCCCATATCGGACTCCTCTGCTGGGAGCCTGCTTCTTCCTCTCCCACTCCCCCTGCCTGTGTTCCCTCTCTCGCTGGCTGTATCTCTCTCCATCAAATAAATAAATAAAATCTTAAAAAAAAAAAAAAGGAGTCCAGATGCTTAACCAACTGAGCCACCCAGTCGCCCCCATCCCTGTGTCTTTAGTGCCAGTTGAAGCTTGTAAACTCCCTATAATGTGTATACTGGGTGAGGGGCCTTTGAAAGGACAGTTTGTCCTTTCTCTACAAATGTGTTTGTTTTTTTTAAAGATTTTATTTATTTATTTGACAGAGACAGCCAGTGAGAGAGAGAACACAAGCAGGGGGAGTGGGAGAGGAAGAAGCAGGCTCCTAGCGGAGAAGCCTGATGTGGGGCTCGATCCCAGAACGCTGGGATCACGCCCTGAGCCGAAGGCAGACGCTTAACGACTGCGCTGCCCAGGTGCCCCTACAAATGTATTTTTGAGGGCTTTTCTAAAATTCCCCTTAGCTACACAAAACAGGAAGGAAGAAGAAAAGCCTTTTTTTTTTTTTTTTTTTAATATCCTTTAAATCAAGGGCTTGTAAGACTATTTCACGAAGGAGTGATAGAGAAGGAACCTTGATGCTACCACCATGTGTGGGTTCAAAACTGTCCAGGAGTAGTCACGTGAACACACACAGATGACTGGTTATTGAAGTTTTTTCTTCCTCAGTATAATAATACTAACATTTTCTGTTAAATATTTGATAATGCTATCAGTTTGGAAAGGAAATGTCTTTGACATGTATTTCTTTTTCTTTTTTTTTCCTTTGCTTTTTCTGACTACGTATCTTTTTTTTTCTCTTACAGCAAAATTCATACCAACCAACAAATAAAGGAAGATACAAAGTCTTATAAAATATCTGGAAAAAACTTTTTACTTGTGCTGGTTTGTGAAACATGTGGCAGTTGTTGTCTCCAGTTTACAATATATTGTAAATTAAGATTTTTAAAATTCTGTCTTGCTGATTTTTTTTAAATATATGAAACCAGTATTTGGTAAAGAAATCTTCTTTCAGTAAGTACCACCAGAATTATCAAACTGTATTTAAAGCAGGCCTGTTTTCAGCATATGATGTTCTTTAATGTAAACTTTAAATATCAATATTTTAAATATCTGGATAATACTCCAGAAGTTTAAAAAAATGGAAATATTTGGACTTTTGACAATAATTGACAATAATAAAGCATACAAGTCACTAAGGGGCTCTTCACCATATCCTCTTGAAATGAAATAGTGATCATCTCCTCAAAAAAAGGTAAAATTCTTTAATTTTCTGTCGTGTCCCGTCCCTCCCGCCCCGCACCTCAACCTTAAATCTTACTTGACTCAGTGGAACAATATGAACTGGATTTAAGAATGTTATAATAGAATTTTTACAAAATGTTTCAGTTTTTGTTTCAATTTTTATCATCAAAAATGGGCAATAGGTGGACTGCTTTTTGGTTTTGTAAAATTAAAGATTTGTAGTATAAGAGTTTTTTGCATTTCTTTACACTGCAAAGAGTTTTAGTATTTACTCCTTTTAGGTTCTCCTCACAACCTCTAGCTCTATGTCTAGCTACTAAATCTTTTTTAATCTTCCTTAAAAGAAAGTGATTTGTAGCATATAAATATTAATGTTTCCTTTTTCCCCTGAAAGTGTTCATACATCTGTACATAAAAACACACTACTAATTTTAATCCACATTTTGTCTAGGATTATTGAGTAGGTTATGAATTTTCTTTCTTAAAAATTTTCAAGCATAATGGTACCTGTGTTGTAGACTTAGATTTAAGCATCTCTCAGTGAAATTTAGCTCACAAGAAGTCATAAATTAATTTTTGACCCCTCAGATACATTTCCTGAATATTCTAATTTAAATTGTTATAATTGGATCACCCAATATTCTTTTCAAGACTCCTGGTGTATTAGAACTTTGTGGTGTTGTCACTTCTTGAAAAAAGAAAATTTCCAGGAATTAAATAGATATATTTCTTAAATTAAGAGAAACAGAAGTTTCCGAATATTCTTGACTTGAGGTTTTTTTAAAAAGAAGAAAATAAAGTATACTAAAATCATATTAATAGTACATTAAGTGGTTAAAATGACAAAGGGTATCAATCATTTCTTCAATATAGTTATTCTTACTGAAAAACTAAGATGGATATAACTGGGAAATATTCTTCGATCCCTTCCATATCTACTTTCTTTTCTTAGAAGAAGAAAACAGACAAGACACATGTAACAAGAGAACCAAATAAACCATTTACTCTAAAATGCAGGCATCTTGGGCTTCTTTTCCTTTCCTTTTATTTATTTGCTTATTTTTATTACCTAGTGATAGTTTGTTTCTTTTGATAGAATATGTGGCAGTCTCACATTGGTGACAATTGGTGCTTCCTTCAGCCTCCTGGATCACTTTGAGATTCAGAGTTTTACATCATTTTAGCATTACTACCTTTATGTTTGTATATCTAGTTGTAACAAACCACTGATAGTATTTTGTCCTAAAGTGAAACACGTTTCTCTGTTACAACATTTTTTAGTGTCACACTGACTCTTTGATTTTTAAAATCGGAATGATGTACAGACTAAATTGTTTTTTAATGCAATATCAGTATTTGCTCATGTTTTCTAAATTCCTTATAAAATAAAGTTAATTCAGCCTACACTTTCCTAAAATTATCTCTGCTGAAATGTTTTATGCTGTTGCTCTAATTTTGTTTACCTTGGTAGGCATGCGAGAGAAGTATTATACTCTCTGTATCTTTATTAAAAATTCCAGCAACCCCACTACCCAGAATATACAGTTCTATCCAAAAATATCTTCCTGAAGAAGCGTCTTAGTCTTAGATTGTGTTTGTATTTGGCATAAGACAGGTGATAAGTGAAATAATAATTCATGTGCTAGTTGGCATTTTGCCACAGTGCACTCGTTTTACAAAATGGAAGTATAGAATTTAACAATGATGGCTAAGTTCTTTCCAAGTCATTGTAGACACTTTATTATTTGATATGTTTCGTGTCTTATCAGCCTCGTTGGTGTACAGATGGTGGTCAGCTGGGAGTCACAGTGCACGTAAGACTGCAGTCCTTCCTCTGGGGCAGGCAGCCCTGACATGTGAAGTTGTTTGTTTGAGCAGAACCAGTTCTTGAGTACCTGGGATTTATAAATCCTGTAAAGCCAGCTGTGGGATCTGTTTCTAAATAGCATATCAGCACTGTAAGGGTCACAAGCTAGAAAGCAAAACCTCCAGCGTTATAACTTAGCTATGTGTGAGCTCTTTTCCCTATGGAGCCTTCCTTTCCTTTATAAAACTATCAGCTAAGGTCCTTAAGTGACAGATAACATAGTGCTTAAGATGGGAGCTAGGAGGAAAATGGTAGTTGAATTCTAGGGTAAAAAGCTACACTTTGTTTAGTAAAATGTTCTGTTTTGGTGTTTTATTGGTGATGGATGCTAAGCTCTTAGCAAGAGTTCTAAGTAGCTATCCCAGAGTGATCCTTGAGATCAGACGCTTCCTCTTAGATTTGAGCTACTACTTCTTCACAATTTGGTACATGCTTCTGGCGTGAAAAGCTGAAGTTAAGGTGGGTGTGTAAATATAAAGACAAATAGTGAATGAATATGTGTGGAGGGGTAGAGGGGATGTCTTATCTTTTTGTTCACTTTAGGTGATATAATCATCAGAAAACCTTAATAAAATCTCACTTGAGTGGGCTCTTTGGCTTGGCAATATAATCAACATCTTACTGCTTAACGTTAGCCAAGTTCTTCAGAGCTGAAGATGGCTACATTTCCCTCTCTAAAGATCCCCTGCTGTTTTCAATTGCAGGTATTTGAAGGTCTTCCCCCCCCCCTCCTGTAGCAACTTAAAATTTTCTTCAGTCAGGAATCCAAAGTAGAAATGTGAAGAAAAATTGTAAACATTTTCTTTGTAAAATCCCCCACAATATCAGTGATCTCACCTTCCTAGTGCCTTCTGGCTTAGCTGGTATTTGTGTATTTGTAAGTGCATACTATCAAATCACATGACTGGGAAGGAATTTACTTTTTTTTTGTTTTTTAAGATTTTATTTTTAAATAATCTCTCCACCCAGTGTGGGGCTCAAATTCACAACCCTGAGATCAAGAGTTGTATGCTCCACTGACTGAGCCAGCCAGGCGCCCTGAGGAATTTACTTTTGATTATTTTTCTTGACCTTATTCTCTTCCAAATATGGCTTCAGCTTATAGAAGTTCATGATTTTGGAGCTCTACCCTTTCAAAAGAAATTCTAACTTTGCATTAATCTTGGGGAGGAAAAAAAAGTGTGAAATAAAAAAATAAAGTTTTAACGACCCTTTGGAAATCTGGAGCTCAGAGTTACCCTTTCAGATATTATTAGGATTACTGTAAAAGCTAAAGTTTCAGAATGAAAAAATTCCTAACCATTTTTAATATATGGAAATACATGATAGTTCATGTTTTGAATATTAGACCCTTTTCACAGTTTTACCTATTATGGAATAAAGAATATGTGAGGATTCAGTGTGAAAAATGGGCCACAGAAGAAGCATATCATTTAAACTTGGCACTTGGTAGTAGATGGATTTCTAGCAGCTTACCAACTCCAGGCACTTCTTAGCAGCCTTGGATTTAACGTGTCTGTAGCCTTTATTTCTGAATTCCTAGTAGGCTCTCAGGTGCCTGGTCCTGCAGTTCAGGGATCCTTGAAGGCATTATTTTCTCTCTCTACTTTTGCCTATGGAAGTCTTCTGAAAGCTTAAACCCCCAGAACTGTATTGTTGACTTTCGCAAAAAGAGTCCTTTTTATCTCCCAAGGCAGCCCAGGGCCCAAATTACGGATTTGGAAAGCTTGATGGAGAGCAGGGAAGTGAATGCCTGGGAATTCCAAAGAGAACGCAAGTTCGTCTAAATTTTTAGGGGTCTAGTGGTACTATTTAAGTATCAGGTGGTAATGATTCTGTGATACACATTCAAAAACTATCGATAATGTTCACTTTCTTTTGTTCTTGGATTTTGACTGCCTGTGATCTAACGTTAGTGTTCTCCAGAGTGGGGCACATGTATAGTAAGCCATATGGAAAGCAGGAAGAAAATACTAGAGCTGTTTCTGTTACTTTTTCAATCTCATCCTTTTTTTTTTTTTTAAATTATTTTAGAGAGAGAGTGCATGTATGTGTGAGCTGGGGGAGGGGCCAAGAGAGGGGAGAATCCTCAAGCAGACTCCCTGCTGAGCACAGAGCCAATCCCAGGACCCTGAGATCAAGAGCCAGATGCCCATCCGACTGAGCCACCCAGGCGCCCCCATCCTTTAAATTTTTTTTTTTTAGTAGCTTTTATAATACGTTGTTTCATGATATGTTGTATTTAAATATAGTGGTTGCAATATTGGTAAAACAGTTCATGCACATAATTATAAATAAACTTACTATATTGGGGGGTAATGGAACAACCTTAGGTTGTTTAAATGCTTTAAAATGTTTGCTTTTTTATATGTAAATGGATGTATTAATACCTATCTTTGGGTTGTTGTGAGGATGAGGTGATATAGAACATTTAAAGCATGTAAAGATAGTGCCTGGCATAAGGTAACCATCCAATAAGTATCAGTACTGTTATCATTACAATGGGTGTGGGTTTTCTCATGCTCTCTTTCCATATTGCTGTTATTTTCAATATTGCTATAAGCTGTATATCTAGTGAGGACAGTCCATGGCTACTGATAAACTAAAATCTAGAAAGTGAGATTCATTTTTTCTGTGTATCTTTCAGTTCAAGTGAAAGTATTTAGGAACACTTGTTGCCACAGTTCAAAGGTCTCTAGAGGCAGCCAGCTCCTGGCTCTAGACAAATACTCCTTTTATGGCCTTCCTTTTGCATGTGTACAATCACCATTTATCATTCAAAAATCTTACTAGCTCATCGTCTTTCTATCTGATCTGGCCGGTCTGGAGCCAGGCTGAAGCTGTTGGCGAAGGAATGAAGAATGTTGGATTGAGTCCAAATTGTATTTCAAGGGTATACACTTTTGAAGAAGAAGTGGTTGTAAGTCAGAGTGTGACATTTAAAAGTGTGCTCTTGTTGCACATGAAGTGATGATAAATGGCTCTGCTCTTGAAAAAGCCTCTACGTTCAGGACTAGTTGTACGTTTTATCTGTGTGTACTATAGCACCTCATTAAGGCCAACCTGAGATGATCTCAGGACACAACAGATTACTGCATTAACACTGTATTCTGATTATCGACTTGAGTTTTCGTCTACCTCACCAGGATGTAAAGTCCCTGAGGTCAATGTTAAAGTCAGTGCTGTATCCCCAGGACTTTGCATTCACTAAAATATGTTGAATTGACTAGTTGCTTGTCCATAGTCATATAGCTAATAAGTGATAGACTTAGATTTAAATCCACCTCTATCTTTACCCATTAGCTCATTTAATTTCTTATCCCTGCAAGGAGGACATTGTCTTCATTTCACACATATGGAAGCTTCGGAAAGAACAGTGACTTGCCCAAGGTACAATAGGAGACAAATGGCAGAGAGGCGTTCAAACCCAGGCAAGTGTGACTTCATCTGTTATTCTGGCCACCTCTCCATTGGGCCTGCAAATCATGGGACTCTATTAGGGCAAAAGTTTGTTTCTTAAGTGGTTTTATGTACAAATACCATTTCAGACAAAAATAGAGAGTTACGGATCTGGAATAGTGGTATGGGAGTGCTACAGTGTATTTTTGAATTCCACTTCAAGAATATAAAAGAGGACTTGAGTAGAGAAAACCTGTTTTAACATTTTTTGGAAGGGTACTTAATATATCCTTAAATCTGTGTACCTATTTTAGCTGTCTTCTACATTGGTATTTTCCCTTTATCTATGAACAATACTGTTATAATCAGTTCTGCTTTGTAGTATGTTATAGAAATAATGAGTCAGAATATTTAGAATCTTGTTAGGGAACTATGCCTGCCAGAAAATGAGTGGGCTAGCTTCTTTTATGTACTGTATTTGGTTTTCCGGTTGCTCCTGTCTTCCTACTGGCAGCAGTGCCTGGACAAGTGCTGTGCTCAAGGCAGAGCTCAGTGCTAAGAATTACCTCTTCAGGCAGTCTTCACTGCGTAGGCAACAAGGAGAAACACCGCCCCTAGCCTCTTAGCACTACCTAATAAATTGTCTTCTTGGCAGCTTTCCTAATTCTGGATCCTATCCTTTCTGCCATATTCGAATTCACAGCGGGAAGAACTGGGGAAACTAGTCCCTTCTGGTAAGTGGCTTGTATGGGGTGACTGACAGGCTAGAAATTTCACAATAACTACATAAAGGGGAGGGGGGGATTTTGTAAGCAAACTACTTAGAGTCCCATCCTTTCTTCTGGCGGTGTAATGAATATGGCAATTCTGAGGTCATGAGTATAAAAACTTTAAAAATTATAGCATGTCCCACAAAATGCGGCTTTTCATTATCACATGATCCTAGGCTTGACGGTCCAAACGCCTTAAATTATTAGAATAATCCCCATTTTGTTCGCAGGTGGAGGTCTCATCTACCTGTTCATAACCAGTAAAGGGCAGAGGCTGAGTCCTTTAAACATGCTTTGGAAAACATCTGACACAATTAGGCATTAATCTTTACCAACAGCGATTAAAGGCACACTTTCTGGAACCAGACAGCTGGATTCAGATCATGACTCCCATCACATTAGTTCTGTAGTCTGAGAAATGGGGTCAAGTAAGAGTTCCAACATCACAAAATCAGGGTGAAAATCATTCCTGCGGAGAAGCCACGCCCCTTCCGGTGGGTCTCCGGCCCATCTGCAGTTTACGGTCTGCACCACAGCCTGAGTGGCACGGGCCTAAGCCCCGCCCCCTGCCCGTCCCCACGAAGCGCAAGCGCAGCCTGGTTCCGGCGACTACCCTCCCCAGGCTTGCGTGCTGGTTGTCGGCGGGAGATTGGGTCTCGCGATGTGCGTGTGCGTGTGCGTGTGCGTGCGCGGTCCTTGCGAGCTCGCGCACGCCTCCCCTCGCAGTACTGGGCTGTGGCGGCCTCTTCCTCTTGCGTTTGGGGCAGGACCCTGAGCGGTTCCAGCGGCGAGAGCTAAGAGTCAACGTCCACTTCGCCGCCACCGCCCTCGCTGCCTGCCCCTCTGACTTGGGCTCTTCGCGCGGTGCCGAGGCGACGAGCTGGGAGGGGAGCGGCGCCGGCGTGAGGTTCCCAGCTGATGGGCAACCCCTGGGCGCGCTGAGGGGCCGGGCTACCAGCGGCTGAGGTAGGTGGGCGCGCGGGGGTTTGTCAGTCTGGCTCCCAGCAGAGTCGGGGCGGCGGGAGCTCGTGGAGAAGGCGAGGAGGCGGCGAGAACGGGGGCCCACCTTGCCGGTGCGAAGAGGTCTCGGACCCATGCCTGAGGAGGGGCTCTGGCCCAGCCCGAGCGAGAGGAGGGGCCCCGGACGTAGCCTGCTCGTCCCTCGGCGTGGAGCCATTATTGGGGGGAAATGCCTGCTGCGGCGGGGGGGGAGGGGAGGGGTCACCCTTTCTTTCCTTTGAGAGGTCAAAATTAGCAGTGCTCCCTGTCCGCCGTTAAATTAAAGTCTGCCGACTTGGAGATGGACGTCTAGATAGAGTGGCCTGTGGACTTCTGCAGCTTGCAGAACTCCCAAGTGCACGAATAGCGGGCTATGAATTTTGGTTGTTGGAGGGTACACGACTCTTTCTTCGGTGTGGGCGTGTATCTTCTACAAAGTTGTTATTGTTAATGCATTAATAATCGCTTTGGGTTACAACAGGTATTACATTTCTAAACGCCTCTAGTCAAATAAGGATTCTGGGACGGGGGAAACTGCGCCGTGGGGCACAATTAAGGGGTAGAAAGAAGACAAAGAAGGCCGTTATTTATGATCTGTCCTGGTATCAAAACTTTCCGTGGTGGGACAGGATGCATGGCTTTTGGCATTTGTTTTGGCTTTTGCTGAATAGACTGAGTGATGTGGGTCACAAATGGATTTTCATTTAGAATTATAAAAACATATATGATTCTATATAATCGTTACAACCCAAATGACCCGAACTGGATCTCTGAGAATTATGTGTTTGATCTTTGGAAGAGAGCAGAACTTGGATTTCTTGAAAGGAAGATTTTCTCCATGTTTAGAAAGCTTCAGGAATGCTTTGTGAAGTTACTGAAAATAGTTACAGTTCTTTATGTTGGCAAAATGAGTACCACATTCAAGAAAAGGAAAAAAAAATATTTCATGAAGAACGGCTCACCCAGGGACTTTCGGGTTTAAATAGAGTAAAACAGCTTCAAGGATAGAAGTTTTAGTGTGTGCTTTTTTTTTTTCCTTAAAAATTTAATTATTTGTTTTAGGGGGGAGGGGCAGAGGGGGAGAGACTCCCAAGCGGACTACCCGCTGAGTTTGGAGCCGGATGCGGGGGCTCAATCCCACGACCCAAGCGGAAATCAAAAGCCAGTTTCTCAACCTACTGAGCTTCTCAGGCGCCCCAGTGTGTGCTTTAAAAAATTCTAATTTAGTCATAGTTAAAATGCATAGAAGCTCTTAGTTGACTCCCTTATACTCAGTGAACCATTTTTAAAGGTAATTAACCTTTGGTAGGCTACACATTCTGTTCTGTAACTCTTGGCTTTCTTTCAGTCCAAACTTTATAGAAATGTATTCATTCTGACTCTTAAGAAATGTGGCCTGCGTACTTTCATTGAACTCTGTAGTATATTATGGGAAGAGTCTTAGAAGAAAGAGCAGTATGCCGCCAAGCATACTCCTGAAGTAGGAGACATTATTAAGTATAGGATTAATTAATGCTTGTATATATAAATACTGCTTACAAACATATATATCCTCTGTGTGTGTGTGTGTCGATGATGATGCACAAAAGGATCTAATGCTGTTGATTCCCATCTTAAAATCCCGAAGTAGAAAGGATGGGTTTTAGCTCTGTTTTCTTTTTAGTTAACTATATCAGTAACTGTCCTAGTAAATTAATTCCTTTTCCAACTTTTTTTTTTTTTTTTTTAAGAGAGAGTTCAGGCTGTGTGTGAGCAGAGTGGGGAGGGGCAAAGGGAGAGAGAGAATCTTGAGCAGCCTCCACACCCAACTTGAAGCCCCACGGGGGGCTCTATCTCACGACCCTGAGATAATGACCCTAGCAAAATCAAGAGTGGGACACTTAACCAACAGAGCCACCCAGGCGCCCCTCTTTTCCAGTTTCTTAATCAGTTATTGAGTAAGCAGAATACTGATTTTTTTTTATGGTAGCAGGGAAGGAAAACATAGAACATATAGAAGACTTGCTCTTAGAAGTGTTCTTTAGGTCATTGTCTCATTGTTTTTCCATTGGAATAAACAAGTTTACTCCTATTATGTGTCCTAGTGCTTAGAATACTGTTTTGCATGGACTTGGCTCTCAATAAATGTGAGCCGTATCAGAAGTAAATTAACATAATACAAACCAAATACCTAAATTCCTGGAGAAGATTAAAGGAATTGGTGAGGGGTGCTTTTTTTTTTTTTTTTTAATTACAGGTCTACTTTTTAAATAGTGTATTTTTTTTTTTTCAGTGTTTGTTGGTATCTGAGTAGAAGATACATGGCAGCATCTTGCCTTTAAAAGCCTAATATAACGAATGTAAGCTGCCTCTGTTTCCTGAGTGCCAATATACGGTGAATGTTCTGATAAATTAAGGGGAAGTTAAGTTAAGGGAAGGTCCAGAGGAAAGCTTTTGGTAAATTAATGATAGGAACTTAAAAGGCATGAAATGTAAAGCATTGAAATAGACAGTAGGAAGAAACATTTTCTTCCTTTATGGTCATTGCTGGTTGTGGAACGGAACTTGTACCTTTCTCTTTTTACTAGAGCTTTCCTTGCAGCAGGGTGATTTCTGAATGATAAAATTGAAAAGAGAGTCACTTTTTCTCTTAAAATCTTCTCAGAGGTCTGTGTTTCTCTGTTTTTGCATGTGGTCTCTAGTCCAGCTTTATTGGCAATAGACTAGTATTTTGATTCCTGTTTAATTCCTGTTTATATGTCTCAATTAGTTTATAACTTGAAGGGGAAAGGAATGTGGTTAGTCCCTTCACAAATTCCAACATTAGCTTTTCTTCAGTTTGGAAAACAAATCTGTTTGACTTTGTAGATGTTATCAACAGGAAGATTTTGTGAATATTTGGAGAGGTAGGAGCGAAAGAGGTGACTAAAAACCAGGAATATTTTAAAGTGGGTCTTATGTTTTCATTTTGGTATAGCTGAGTCATTCTCGTGGTAGAGGGGTGAGTTTTGCTCCCCCCCCTCCGGAATATTTGGCGATGTATGGAGAAACTTTAGGTTGTCAAATTGGGAGGGAGAAGAAGAGAGTGTAGCTACTGACATCCAATGGGTAGAGGCTAGGGATGCTCCTAAGGCATCTTAAAATACACAGGACCCCCCTCCCCAAGAACTATCTGATTGAAATGACAGTGCTATTATTGAGAAACCCTGATGTAGTTGTATAGTATGCTGAAATTGTTGGTTCTGATGTCAGATGACCTGAATTCCTATTTGGCTTTACCATTTCCTAATGTGTGACCTTGGCAAATTGCTAAAAATCCCTCTGTTTCTGTAAAATAGGGCTAATAGTAGTATGTTCATCATAGCGTCCTGTGGATTAAATCAGATAGTGTGCAAAGTGCCAAGCTTATTACCTGGCACATAGAAAATGTTCAAAAACTGTTAACTTTCAGCTAATATTACTACATTTGGAACACATCTTGATCTGTCTTTATTTCTGAGCTGAAATTAGAATTTGAGCTGGTGAAGTGATAATCATAACCTATTTTTTTATTATATCCTTGAGGATTGAGCAAAGAATTACTCCTTTTAATATTTGTGTTAACTCATTTAACTTGTTTTATGTTCTCAAGTCTGTAAGGCTTCTGCCATAAACAAGTAGCTTGTCATTGTAGATATTCTTCCTTAATAGTTAAGACTTTAAGCCAGCTGGCAAATAGCTCTGTATCTGTTGATTTTTAGGAAATGTTTAGTAATTTAACAGAAATCAAGTCTGTGACTTGTTTCCCATTTCCTTTTGCCTTTATAACTGAGGTTTTGGTGCAATTTTACATGTATGATGTAGGCAAACATTAACAGCTTAGGGGCTGGATTTTATACCTGTACCTGTTTTTCTAAATCTGAATTGGAACCCATATCTTTATTTTTCTTACCTTATTGGAATATAATGCTTTAGTTTCACTACATTCATTTTCTGGGGCGCCTGGGTGGCTCAGTCAGTTAAATGTCTGCCTTTGGCCTGGGTCATGATCCCGGGGTCCTGGGATCAGCCCCTCATTGGGCTCCCTGCTCAGTGGGGAGTCTACCTCTCCCTCTCCTTCTGCCTCTCCCCCAGCTCATGCTCTCTGTCTCAAATAAATAAAATCTTTAAAAAAAATAAACTCATTTTCTGTGTGTCTAAATGATATAGCTTTTTAGGGCTGGCCTGTTATGGTAGAGGTTGTAATACATACTTTTTAAAGAAAAAATCATGGGATGTCTTCACAGACAAAACAGAGACTGGACTTTGTTAATTGTCACAGGAGTCTTTTAAGGGAAGACGATCCACATGTATTTATAATCAGGAAGAAATTATGCATTCACCTTTTTGTCTTGATAATCACACCTTCAAAATAGGAAGTATTTTATTATGATTGTTACCCATATTTTTGTAGTGTAATTCTCAGTTGTGTAAATGTTGGTTCATTTTAGCTAATGGAAACCTTTTTTCACCCTTTATATTAGTACTTCCTCCTGTTTGGATAATTTGGGTTAAAAGTTTTTGTTCCTTGTTTTTTGAGGTTGGTTGTTTTTTATAGATTAGTTAATTTAAAGGGAGTCAGTACCTTGAGAAATTGTGTTCCTTGCTTGGCACATTCCATGTTTTGTAAAGTGTAGCATACACTGAGGATCCCCCCCCCCCTTTTTTTTTAAGATCTGTTTATTTTAACAGGCGAGAGAGCGAGAGCGCATGCGCGAGTGGGGGAAGGAGCAGAGGGAAAGAATCTTCAACCAGACTCCCTGCTGAGCACAATTCCTGAAGCAGGGCTCTATCTCACGACCTATGAGATCATGACCTGAGCTGAAACTAAGAGTCCGATGCTTAACTGACAGAGCCACCCAGGCACCCCTACACTGAGGATTCTATATCAATAATAAATTATAGTAAGGAGGAAGTGTCCACCTTGTGGCAACTGTGGCCAGATCAGAAGTGTATATGTGAGAAATAAAAGGCCAAAAGAAGACATTCTAAGAATGTTTAATAAGCAAATGGAAAAAAAAAAAGAATAATATTAGTAAGAGTCCTTGTGTTTGTTGTTATCCTTTTAGGGTTTCATAATCTAGAAGAAAAGAACCTATAAAATGTAACAGATTTATTCTCTACTTATCCACTTTTCCTGTTCCTAAGCAGAGAACATTATGGCTACTAATGCAGTATTATAGTTATCTTGCATGACTGATGTCCATACCCTTGATTAAGTTGAGGAAAAACAAGTATCTTTGAATCTGCTGATGTCTGTTTGTTTATAAGTGGTCTGGAGTCCTGCCTGTCAGCCTAATTTTAGGTAGCCTGCATAGTTTTCAGAAGACAGGCTATTTTCCCACTGAATACTGTCATACAGGTATATATTTGTATATGTGTATTTATGCATATTTGTCTTTTATTTTTGGTAGAAAATGATGCATCCTGTTGCCAGCAGTAATCCGGCTTTCTGTGGGCCTGGCAAGCCTTCCTGCCTCAATGAAGATGCCATGAGAGCTGCTGATCAGTTTGACATATATTCCTCCCAGCAGAGCAAATATAGCCACACAGTCAGCCACAAACCAATGGCTTGTCAGAGGCAAGACCCATTAAATGAAACACACTTGCAGACTACAAGTAGCAGAAGTCTAGAGATAAAAGATGAACTAAAGAAAAAGAAAAATCTCAATCGATCCGGTAAACGTGGCCGACCTTCAGGAACCACCAAATCCGCAGGATACCGTACCAGCACGGGCCGACCCCTGGGAACCACCAAAGCAGCTGGATTTAAGACAAGTCCAGGCAGACCTTTGGGTACAACTAAAGCTGCGGGATACAAAGTCAGTCCAGGGAGACCTCCAGGTAGCATTAAAGCTCTATCCCGTCTCGCCGATCTTGGTTATGGCTGTGGCACCGCTGCTTTTCCTTACCCTATGATGCATGGCAGAGCAGTTCATGGGGTAGAGGAAACCAGCAGCGAAGTCAAGCCACCCAATGAGTGAATGAGGCAGGAAGGGAGGGCCAGGTTTAGAAGGTATATTGTGAATAATCCCAAAGCTTCTTGGTTTTATTTTGACATACACGATTTTATGGCCTGGGCTTTCCAAATTTGTTTTCCTGTTTGATTTGTTTTCCTGCTTTTGCTCAGAAACTGCCATATGCTGACAGATGCACTCAGGGCATGAGCAGTGGCATTGTATTTGTATATAGGTTCAAGTGTAATACCTAACTAAGTCATTTTTGTTTTTCCTTTAGAGTTCTGGTTGTGTCTCATATTTCATTACTCCTTTTGGGCCATTCTTAATAGATGCTTTATGTGCTAAACAACTGAAACCATTATACCTATTAGTTTGTGAAGTAAGCCTACAATATAGTAAAGATAATAATATCCAAGGTATTTTTAGCTGATGGAATAAAGCAAACTAATGATTCAGGATTACTTGAGGTAATGGCTGTGAGTTTTTGTAACATTAATTGTCATGAGACAAGACACATATTTGTATGCTTTGGCATTTACATAGACTTCAGATGTTAAAAATCTTTTAATGTTCTAGGTTTAAGCAGCAGAAGCTTATTTATTTTATTTTATTGATTTACATGGTATTAATTGATTTAACCATTATTCCTGAAAGAATTCTTTAGTGTTTGCCTTTCAACAATGATACGTTGTGTATTTTTTAATTGCCTAAGAGCATATATACCAAACACTACAAACAATTCATATTTACAGAAAAATTAAACTTTTTACTAAAAACTACACATTACATTTCTGGTGAAATATGCATTCTGAGAATAGCATACTTAATATAATAGAAAAAGAAACATTCTTAGGGTCTGCATGTAGCTGTAGTCACTACATTTTGCCTTTCATATATTTAGTTTTAAAGCATTATACTTAAAACATTTATTAATGTTGTTCATTTATTCAAAATTTTATTAGTTTTTTTCCTAAGAAATTGTCCCATTGCATTAGCACTTACTGTGGTTTCAGGTTTTATATCTACCAAAGGACACAAATTGAATGGTAGAATCTAAAACTGGTATAAATAAAATGCGATTGTCAGAACCCAAATATTAAGAAATATGTAGGAATCCATCTATGCATGAATCATGTAATAATATGTTGATTAGTTTAATTAAAAATGTAACTGTGGCTCCAGTGAGACCACCTCATCCAAAAGAAAATTTTTTCCAACAATGTTTGCTTTAGAAGCAAGATAGAAAAGAAAAAGTACTGGGTAGATGTGTATGGTAGGGACAGAGAGAAATCACTCTTCTCCCATTTCTGAAAGTAATAGTCTTTGTTAAATACATTTTATTTATTCTGAGTTTGTTCTAAATAAACTATTACAAACTTCGGATTTGAAAAAAAATTCCACTCAAATTGAGGAATTTTAAATGCCTTTGAGATTATAGTGTAGATTTGCGGGGCCCAAAAACTTTTAAATAATTAAAATTTTAAAAGGGCGCACTTTGTGTTAATTGGGCTTGCTCTCAGTTAATGCAAACTCTCATTGCAAATGGATGTCATGTTTCATACCTTTTCATCGGGAAAAAAGCAGCAAGCCTTCAGGTGTTCCAGTGATGCCTGACGCAATGAGCTGGACTTATGCTGCTCTTTACAGTAAGAGGTGTTGCATTGTATGTGGGGACTGTGTGTGCACTGGCATCTAAGACAGTGACCTCAAAAATTTTAGCTTTGCACAAACCATAGAGAACAATATTGGATGATTATATAATCAATTGTAACATTCTGGCAGCTAAATTGCTATAAGAGTTTCTCCTTACAGAAGCTTAAAATATAAAACTTTGAATAATTTACTCAGAACAGTATAACTTCTGACACACACAAATGCTTACATCTTAACTCATATGTTTTATCTGTCTTTTGATATGTTGTCTGTCATTTAGCTGTTTCTTAAGGTCATGTTCAGCAGTTGGCAACTTAGAAATCCTCTTTTGAGTTCCCGAAAATAGTTGTCTAATTAAATGTTCTTACCGTAGGATAATATATATCACTGTCAAGGATTTGGTTGCCTGTTCTTTTATACTATGTCCATTTGACAATTCCCTTTCAGTTTATTTTCATTCCTCATTTTGTTGTACATACCCTTCCCTTTCTGTCTTGCCTTTGCTTCATTCATTCATTGCCCTGCCTCTTTCCCCATCCTCCAGTACATCTACTCAGTGGTGCTGTGCTGTGTGTCAGAAAATAAAGCAGGTGTATTATTGTATAATGAATTTTGTATACATGTTAATGAAATGGTGAAATCAGCTAAAGGAATTCTGTTCATAACAGTGTTTATTAATATCAGGAGCTATGTCCCAGGAAATAAAGGGGGCAAATGGCTACAGTTGTGAATGGTTAACATTGTTTAGAGCTGAATTTTCTGTTCATGTAAGCATTTAGCTGGCGTATTAGATCTGTTTGGTGGTGAGCATCTCCTGATTCCACTTCCTTTTCTCCTTGTGAACAGTTTATTGGTGCCATGCTGAAGAGAAAGACATCTAAGTGATAACATGAATGAAGTCTTAAAATATAAAATATTTTTACTTCTCTATAAAGACTACATTGTGCATCTTTTGTAACACTGTCTCTTGTCATGATAAACACTGAAATAGCATGTTGAACAATTGCCTATACTTTAATATAATCAGTTGGGGAAAACTGGCCTTTTCCTCCAACTGTGTGATTGTTCCTTGAAAGGTAAATTGCTAATTTTATATTGTATAATTCTGTTCTTCACAAAATAGGTTTCACTATTCTATATTAAAATTGTTGGTCAGAAAATGATCTGCTATTCAAGTAAGTTTGCTTTACTTTTTTTCTTTGAAAACTATTTTAACTTGCCTTATTTATTATCATATTAACAAATAAGCAGCTAATACAGATGAAATTTTCATTTTTTGACAGCTATAACCTTGCATAACTAATCTTTAGTATGGGATGATTTTGATACTATCTTTGGAGTTTTGCACTGGATATTAAAAAAAATACTGGCACGATGTATTGGAAGAAAATAAGCATCTGATTAATTTTTAATATTTGGGGACATTTTTAAAATCAGTGTTCAATTAGACTAAAATATTCTTTATATTTTTTATTTACTTTTTAAAGAAAACATCTGTTAAAGTAATAAAAGTAATCTTCATTCCAAACTGATGTTTGTGTGAATTTACATGTATATTTTCATGATGTAATAGAGTTTCTTTGAGTTAAGGAGGAAAAAACAATTATCTGGATCCATTTATTAAGTTAAAGGTGATCCAGCCAGTGTAAGAAAAACCCAGTGTATGAGCTAAAGGAAAAAAAAGAACCTTCTCCTTTATATTCTAAGAAGCTTTAAAAAATAATTCAGGGGATGTTGGCGATACCTGCTGCTCTGTCGGTCATTGTCTCTATATGCAGTAAAATTTTATGATCCCTTTATAATATAAAAATTCACAACAGTTCAAAACGTTTTTTTCCTTGGACATAAAATATTTAGATGCTATTATATTTTTGTTTTTATTATGGCTTAACTATATGCTATTAAACTCTAGGATGTATCTAAATCTTTCCTTTGCTCTTCTCTCCCTCCTCCAAAGTAGGTAAATCTGTACTCTCACATACGATGTATTTAATTTTTGGAGAATTTAATGCTATAGTAATTCAAGTGTGTGATTTATAATAATCAGACCACTTTGATGTTTTAAGTTTCACAGTTTCCTTTTTCCACAGATAATTACAGAGAAAATAATTACCAATTAATTGATATAAGCACGCTGTCCTCTGCTGTAAAAAGTCCGAATAGATACTGTGTATGTTTTTATGTCCATGAACTTGAGCTACTCGTGTGCAATTATGTGTATGGGAATGGAGTAGTGTTCATGATTTGTATCTACATCATCATATGGATGTATATTTATTAATAAAGTCATTACTTTAAAACCAACTATGTTTACTGCTTTATTTTCTTAGCACAGTATTTGTGAAGTAGAGGAATGGTAAGTAGTAAACCTTTATCATGACTAGCTGTGCTTGGCTGTGCTTTCTGAAATCTGCCCCTCTGTACTTTTGTTTTTCTCAAAATAGTAATATTTATATATCTGGAATTTAAAATCCTAACTTATAAACAGATCTCATGTTGTTTCCTTTTTCTTCCCATTATTAAGATGCAGCAGGCTGCTAGTTCTGCCAAAGGCTTATATTTAAATTTAAGTGTGGTTGATCTTTTTAGTTTAGAATATTCAGGTATTGGGGCTCCTGGGCAGCTCACTTGGTCAAGCGTCCAACTCTTGGTTTTGGCTCAGGTCGTGATCTCAGGGTCCTGGGATCGAGCCCTGCATCCAGCTCTACTCTCAGTGTGGAGTCTGGTCAAGATTTTCTTTCTCCCCTCTCCCGTTGTCCCTCCCCCTGCCTGTGTGCTCTCTCTCTCTTTCTCAAATAAATAAATCTTTAAAAAAATTCAGGTGGGGGAGCCTGGGTGGCTTAGTCAGTTAAGCGTCAGACTCCTGATTTTGGTTCAAGTCATGATCTCAGGGTGATGGGATCAAACCCCCTCTTGGGCTCTGCGCTTGGCCTGGAGTCTGCTTGTCCCTCTCCCTCTGCTCCTCGCCCCCCCCACTTGCTTGTGCTCTGTCTTTCAAATAAATAAAATATTTCCAAAAAATTTCAGGTATTAAACATGGCTAATTTGTTGTTTTAATGTGGATATGTTTTTGGTTTTTGGTACAGAGAGAGCTTGTACCGGAGGGGAGGGGTGCAGTGGAGAAGGGTAGGGGAAGAGGGAGAAAGAATCTCAAGCAGCCTTCATGCCCAGCGTGGGGTTTGTCTCATGACCCTGAGATCATGACCTAAGCCATAATCAAAAGTTGGGTGCTTAACTGACTGAGCCACCCTCCACGCACCCGTTTTGATGTTAACCTTAGGGAGAACAGCATGTGCATACTTTGTAGTTGTTAAATATTGGAGCTATAAAAGGAAAACACTTTCCCCTAATTTTTTGAACATATAATTAACATTTTTTTTCTCCAAAGCCTGCAGATCACCTAGATCGGAGGTTTGCCAACTAAGGCCCATTGCCTGTTCTTGTAAATAAGGTTTTACGGGAATAGCCATTCTCATTTGTTAAAGATCATCTATGGATGCTTTTGTAATACAATAGTAGAGTTGAGAAGTTTTGACATAAGACCAGCAAGGCATAAAATATTTACTAATTATTCCTTTATGGGAAAGTTTGCTGACCCCTCATTTAGAAGGATAAATTGGAAGTAGGATATGAAATTTGAAGTTGAATTTCAAAACTTGAACAGATGATGTTTTTTTTTTTTGCTTTTGAATTGTTTTAAATATTCTTCAGATTATACTTAAAAACGTTTTTATGTGTGTTTTTCCTCAAACTGTTGAAGTACTTGGATATCTACATGAGAATGTGCTGTTGATTAGGTGTACCGTTCCTCATCTGGGAAGAGATCTACACCATCATAGTATTGGATCATTCGCTGTGGCTCGAAGGATTATTAGGTATTCACAATGTCTTTACCACATTTTCTGTAGGTCTCTTTATAGAGTTTTACAGGAAAAATGTATTTGTTCATTGTAATTACACTCGCCAAAATTCTCATTCTCTGGCAGTTGTCAGAGAGCAAGTCAGTGTCCTGTTTGGTTGAAAAGCCAGCCAATTGAAGGCAGTCTCCATTTACCACCTAGAATTCATGCCTTGAATATTATTTTAAACACTTGTGGTTTTGAGCCCATTAGTCACCAGTGGTGTGAGAATCACGAACAACCTTTGGGAAAATATAAATCAATTGGTATTTGATGGTTTTATAACAACATAGAAGATGAATTTTGGAACAAATACATAGAATGTTACACTTTTGCTAAGAATGTCCTTCTAGAATGAAAGTAGGTCTGCTGCCACCGTACCTTTTCCTTTCTTAGCACCCAAATTTCTTTGTTCTGAGTTTATGAGGATTTCATCATTAATATCAGTCAGTCCTGTTTCAAGATGTGCATCACAAGTATTTCGTGAAGTACATGGGAATTTTAATGCCTGATTTCTGTAAGAGCATTAGAGTAGTAGAGGTGAAGAGACAGAGGTGAAGTGGGGTAAGCTGTTCGCAAACAATACACTACAATGTGGCCTTTCTGGTGATAGCATTGTAAAAAGTCAACCTTAAAGGAACTTCTAGCTGCTTCAAAATTAATGCCAAACTTAAATCCTTTCTAAAAATCAAAGCACAAAACCCCCATTGGAGTGAAAGTATAATAGGGTACAGTGATAATGGCTTTAGTGTAGTACTTGGCATAAATAATAAACACTTTACATGTTTTCATTAAATCACTGCAGTTTTATTGAATGGTGTCAAAGGAATTGGAACACCCCTTTTACTGGTAAGAAGACTTGAATCCCATGGAAGTTAAGTAATTTACCCAGAATTATACAACCAGTAAGTAGTAGTCAGCTGGGGCTCTTAACCATGATCTTCTACTCACCATTGGAAAAATTTTTAAATGGGGTTGTGCTTTTAGTAGTAGGTATTTTTATACTGGCCCTGAGATAGATAAATGTTACTTTGGAAAACTAATATATTCATTTTGTCTTCATGCCAGTGGCTCTTCTCTTCTGAGAACCTAGGGGCTCCTAAATAGCTTCTTAGCAAGGAGAGTGACAGAAAAAGTTAGACTTTTCTTATTCTCTATTTTGTCTTTTTCCTTTTCTTTTTCTTTTTCTCTTTCTTTCTCTCTCTCTTTGTTTTTTAAGATTTTATTTATTTGACAGAGCATGAGCAGGGGGAGCAGAAGGTGAGGGAGAAGCAGGGAGCCCAATGCGGGACTCAATCCTAGGACCCTGGGATCATGACCTGAGCCAAAGGCAGTCGCTTAACCTTAACTGAGCCACCCAGGTGCCCCACTAAATTTATCTTTTTCATTACTCTTAAAATCTGTAATCCTTTCTGTTAGGTGTTTATTGCCATGTGAGCTAGGCGTGTTTATGTGTAAATCTGCCCATTTTTGTCTTTGAGCTGCCTGGTACAGGTTAGCGACCGCTAAGAAGTTGGTGTGTGATATATTGTCTATCATCTATCCCTTTATCCTCAGGCTAGCTTTTCTTGGGGTAAGAAGTTGCATGTAGAGGTGCCTGGCTGGCTAAGTCGGGGTAGAGCATGCGACTCTTAATCTCAGAGTCGTGAGTTCAAGCCCCATGTTGGGTGTGGAACCTACATTAAAAAAAAAAAAAGTTGTATGTAGAGTAACAGTCATCCCAGTTACTGCCTTACAGCCCTGTGTGATCTGTCACGAGTTCTTTCCCCTTGTCATTTTTGGATTGGTTTAACTTGCTAATTTTGTTCATTTGCCTTAAATAACCTATCAGTCTCATCAAGGAAAATATTTTTATTAGTTTTGAAAAATCCTAGTTTCTATATTTACATTTATCTTTATTAGGCTAATGTATTTCTGAATATCTGAAGTTTCCCATTTCATCTGCCTATCTGTATCCTGTCTATCAGGGTTTATAGTAATGATAGGGTTTTTTTAAAGATTTTATTTACTTACAATTTTTTTTTTTTAAGCAATCTCTATACCCGTAATGGGGCTTGAACTCACAACCCCGAGATCAGGAGTTGCATGTTCTTCCTACCGAGCCAGCCAGGTGCCCATACAGCAATGATAGTTGTAACAGAGACCCCAAAATGGCAATGGCTGTGATAAAGGTAGCCTGTTTCTCACCACATAAATGTCTTGTGCAGTCTTTCAAAGACCTGGTTTCCAAGTGACTTTTGCCATTTTCAAAACATGGTTTCCAAGATTACCCTGTTTTTATTTTTTAATTTTTTTATTTTTAAAGATTTTATTTATTTATTGGATACAGAGAGACAGCGGGAGAGAGAACACAAGCAGGGGGAGTGGGAAATGGAGAAGCAGGCTTCCCACTGAGCAGGGATCCCGATGCGGGGCTCAATCCCAGGACCCTGGGATCACAACCTGAGCCAAAGGCAGATGCTTAACAACTGAGCCACCCAGGCACCCCTACCCTGTTTTTATTTTAGTTGGCCTAAAGGAAGGGGCTTTGGAAGTCCAAGCCCTTTAAGTAAGTTGTGTCACTTCTCACAGTTCTTTGACTAAAGGTTGGTCACATGACTGCCTATGCTGCAAGAGGCACTGGGAAGTCTAGTTCATTGTTGGGCAGCCACGATCAGTTATGGAAGGAGAGAATGGATTTTAGTGGCAATCTTTACCATATCCCTATAAGTAAGGGTTGTGGGGTAAAATTGGAGTAGAATGAAAAAGCAAAATCCTATACATTACATGAAACCAAACTGATGTTTTTGAAGCTAATTTAAATCATTACTAGGTGTCATTTTTTTTGAACAACGGTTACTCGTTAAAGATTTGAGTGCCGTCTTTGGGCCAAACTGTATTATGAGTGCACTAGATGACTGGTTTGTAGTCTAATGAAAGACTCAGCCAAGTAAACAGACAATTATACAATATAATTAATGCTATTTCCAGAGTAAATGGGGGAGGAGGCTATAAGAATACTCAAAATGAGATGACATTTAAGCTAAGCACTGAAAGATGAGATGGATTGATGTGTGGAAGAAGGGTGGGTATTGGAGACAGAAGTAAGAAAACACACAAAAGCCTGAAGAGCGTGATATTCCTCAACAACAAATAATTGTATGGTGAGTGGTGCTGGTGAACAAGGGTTGAGAAGAGGAGATGAAATGGACCTGATTATAGAAGGGCCCAGAAAATCCATTTAAAGAGTTTCTATTTTGAGTACAATTGTGAGCCATTGGAAGGTTTTAAGTAAGGGAACGACCTACATTCGTAGTTTAGGTTGGCTTGGAGAAGAGAGATTAGAGACAGGCACAGTGGTAGAGTCTCATTTGGGTGAGATACTAAGATTAGGATTGGGCAGTGGGGAAGAGAAAGGGGAGAGATTGTGATCTGAGACATGTAGTTGATAAAACCTGGTGTCAGTATTGAGGGGAAAAGAGGAATCAAAGATAATGATTGGTGGGGGGCACCTGGTTGTCAGTCGGTGGATCATGCGACTCTTGATCTTGGGCTTGCAAGTTCAAACCTCATGCTGGGTGTAGAGATGATTTAAAACTGAAATCTTAAAAAAAAAAAAAGATAATGAGTGGTGACATAGTATTGAATAGACTAGGGAATGTGTGAATGTGTGTATGGTGAGGGGAGGTGGTTAGATGGAGCATATCCAAGCCAAGTAGGACGATTAAGATAGCCAGTGTCTACATCAAAGGGTTGTTTTTTCTAGAATAGCCCAAGATCTCCCCCTCTGTGGGTGAAAGTAAATACTGGTTTTATAGCTGATGGAGGGTGCAAGGCAAAAAGGAACTACTTTTTTTTTCTTTTAAATTGAGGTATAATTGACATACATTATATTAGTTTCAGGTGTAAACATGAATCAGTATTCGTGTATATTGCAAAATGATCTCTACACTAAGTCTAGTTAACATCCATCACCATACATAGTTGCACGATTTTTCTTGTGGTGAAAACTTTTTTTTTTTTTAAGCTTTTATTTATCTGACAGAGCACAAGCAGGGGGAGCAGCAGAGGGCGAAGCAGACTCCCACTGAGTGGGGAGCCCAACACAGGACTTAAGCCCAGGACCCTGGGACCATGACCTGAGCAGAAGGCGGATGCTTAACTCACTGAGCCTCCCAAGGTGCACCTTGTGGTGAGAACTTTTAAGATCCCTCTTAGCAAGTTTCAAATATATAATATAGTATTAACTATAGCGGTCATGTTGTGCTTCACATGCCTATGATTGATTTATTTTGTAGCTGGTCCTTTTCGCCCATTTTGCCCACCTCCTGCCTGCCTCTGGCAACCAACAATCTAGTCTCTGTATCTGTGAGTTTGTTTTTGTTTTTTGCTTTAGATTCCATATATAAGTGAAATCATATGGTATTTGTATTCCCCTGTCTGACTTGTTTCACGTAGCATAATGCCCTCAAGGTCCAACCATCTTGTCACAAATGGCAAGATTTCCTTTTTTGTGACTGAATAATCTTCCTCTGTGTCTGTGTGCATGTGTGTGTGTGTGTGTGTGTGTACATGCATGCACCGCGTTTTCTTCATCTGTTCCTCCACTGATGGACACTTGGGTTGCTTCCATATTTCTACTTTTTTAAGTAATGCTGCAGTGAACATGGGGGGGGGGGTGCGTGTATCTTTCTGTATTAGCGTTATCATTTCCTTTTGATAATTACTCAGAAGTGGAATTGTTGGATCATATAGTGGTTCTAATTTTAATGTTTTTAGGAACCCCTGTATGGTTTTCCATAGTGTTTGCATCAATTTATGTACTCACCAACCGTGCACAAGGGTTCCCTTTTCTCCACATCTTCAACAACACTTGTTATTTCTTTCTTTGCTTTTTTTTTTTTTTTTTTTTTATAATAGCCTTCTAACAGTTGTGGGAGCTAGAACATGGAGAATTTGTTAATATTTTAAGTAAAACAAAATTTTTTATTAGTAATTTTCTCAGGCTTTCAGCTGGTGTAATAAATTCAATAAATCTCAGTAACTATTGAGCATCTACTCTACAGTGTGTCAGCTCACACACTGAACAAGACACGAGTCTCTACCCTCAAGGAACTCATAGTAGAAAACATATGCCTTCATTTGTAGAATATAATTAAACCATGTGATGCCAATTTTTATTCGTTCCAAACTGGTATTTTAACATGCTTTATCTCTCACACTAGCTAATTGATTTTAGTACAGAGCCAGTGAAACTATAGCTCATTTGCCTGGTCCTAAGCTTAGGCTATTTTCTAGAGGAATTTCACCAAAAGAAAACTGAGGGGGTGCCTGGCTGACTCAGTCTATAGAGCATGTGACTCTTGATCTTGGGGTCGTGCATTCGAGCCCCATATTGGGAGTAGAGATTACTTTAAAAAATAAAATCTTAGGGGCACCTGGGTGGCTCAGTCGTTGAAGCGACGGACTCTTGATTTTTGGCTCAGGTCATGATCATGGGTTGTGAGATTGAGCCCCACACTGGGCTCTGTGCTGGGCATGGAACCCGCCTAAGATTCTCTCTCTCCGGGGCACCTGGGTGATTCAGTTGGTTAAGTGTCTGCCTTCAGCTCAGGTTATCATCCCGGGGTCCTGGGATCAAGACTCACGTCATGCTCATCGGGGAGCCTGCCTCTCCCTCTCACTCTGCCTGCCGTTTGCCCTTCTTGAGCTCTCTCTGTTTGTCAAATAAATAAATAACATCTTAAAAGATTCTCTCTCTCTCCCTCTTCATCTGCCCCCGGCCCTGCTCATGCTCTATCTCTCAAAATAATAAATGAATGAATAAATAAATATATCTTAAAAAAAAAAGAAAGCTGCTTATAAACTCCAGATGATGTTGGCTTTTATATAATGTTGGGAGCTACTTATATGGCTGTTGTGCTCCCTTTGTCACATAAACAAGCCAGGTACAGAGTGGCTGATGACTGAAACTGATTATGGTGTTTAGGGAGAACCAACTGTAGGACCATCACAAAAACACCAAAAAAAAAAAAAAGTCATTGTAAAGATTTTGTGTAAAAATTGTTATTTTGAAAATTTCAAATATATACAAAATTTAGTAAAAAGGGAGTGTATAGACCCTCAATGTTACCACCATCAAGTTTTAGTAATTAAAAATTAAAGATCCTGGGGCACCTGAGTGGCTCAGTTGATTCAGTGTATGACTTGGTTTCCGCTCAGGTCACGATCTCAGAGTTGTGACATTGAGCCCCACGTTGTGCTCCACACTTGGCAGGGGAGTCTGGTTGAAATATTCTGCCTCACCCTCTCCCTCTGCCCCTCCCTGCTACTTGCCTTCTCTCTCTCTCTCTCTCTCTCTCTCATAAATAAATAAATAAATAAATAAATAAATAAATAAATAATCTTTTAAAAAATTGATCTAGAGGTACAATGCAATCCCTAACAAAATCATAGGTATTTGTAGAAATTAACAAACTTATCCTAAAGTCTATATGGAAACATGAAAGCCAAAATATCCAAAACAATTTTGAGGAAGAAAAACAAAGTAAGAAAAACAACTTGGATGGCTCAGTTGGTAGAACATGTGATTTTTGATCTCAGGGTCCTGAGTTCAAGCGCTATGTCCAGTGTAGAGCTTATTTAAAAAAAAAAAAGAAAAGAAAAGAAAAACAAAGTAAGAAGACTTATACTACTTGATTTCAAAACTTATTATAAAACTAAAGAAATCCAAACCAAGCGGCTCCTGGATGGCACAGTCCATTGAGCATCTGACTCTGTTTCAGCTCATGTCGTGATCTTGAGGTAGTGGGATTGAGCCCCACGTTGAACCCCGTGCTCAGCTGGATTCTGCTTCAGATTCTGTCTCTCTCTGCTTAACCAACTGAGCCACCCAGGAACCCCTGTATCTATAAATCAAATCGGAGAGATGTGCCATAACAATATTTTAATCCAAGAACATGGTATATTTGTCTATACGATTTAGGTTTTCCTTGATTTCTCTCAGCATTGTTTTATAGTTTTCAGTGTACAGAACTTAAATTACTTTTGTTGAATTTATTCCTCGCTATGTTACTGTTTTTCGTGTTTTTTTTAAAAAGATTGTATTTATTTGAGAGTGAGAGAAAGAGCAAGCACAAGCAGGGGGATGGGGCAGAGGGAGAGGAAGAAGCAGACTCCCCTCTGAGCAGGGAGCCTGATGTGCGGCTTGATCCCAGAACTCAGAGATCATGACCTGAGCTGAAGGCAGACACTCAACCCAGGCACCCCTATGTTACTGTTTTGGTGATATTGTAGATGGTATTGCTTTCCTTATTTCACTTTAGTATTGTTTGTTGCTAGTATATAGAAATACAGTCCACTTTTATATATTGATCTAGTATCTTGCAACCTTGCTAACCTCACTTATTAGTTCTCATAGTTTTTTGGGTAGCTTCCATAGGATTTTCTCCATATGAGATCATATTATCTGTAAAAAAAAAAAAAAAAAAAAAAAAAAGTCGTACCCAAAAAACAAATAATCCAGTAAAGATGTGGGCAGAAGACATGAACAGACACTTCTCCAAAGAAGACATACAAATGGCCAACAGACACATGAAAAAGTGTTCAACATCACTAGCCATCAGGGAAATTCAAATCAAAACCACAATGGGATACCACCTCACACCAATAAGAATGGCTAAAATTAACAAGTTATCTCATTCATTTTTACATAACCCTAGTATTCTTTGTCAACTCCCTTGTGTTTTGGAATGACAGGATGTCCCAGACTCACCAAAAGCACTTTTGACTTAGCAAGGCACTTTGGGGAAGCTCTGGGCTCTGCCTTGAATTTTAGGGTGTATGGGTTTTAGGAGAATTTCCTTATTTTTCTGGAATTACAATTTTACAAAATATTTAACTGCTTGAAAGAATCCTTACAATGACTGTATTATGTTATTTTTTTTTGAAACAATATTTAAAGAAAGACGAGATAAGGAAAGAAAGCAAAGGACTCAAAAAAGCCCTAGTTTGAAATGCTACAGCCAGCCTGAGATTTGTCCCTAGTAAACTTCTAATTCTAGGGTATCCCTGTGAGCCCACAAGTGTGAGATATTGCTAAACATATTCCTTTTCAATTTACAGCCCTTTTGCACATAGCCGTCTTACGTGTGGCCACTTTGCTGCCTGGTAAAGCATCCTCTACCCTTTTTTCTCTCTCCTCCTTGCCCTTGCCACGGCACCCCACAGCAGCTTTGCAGCTTTCCGATGAGAGCAGAAGCATTTGGATTGAGATTGGGTCTTTTCTTGGCATTTGACATAGAGCATTTTTGTTATGTTGTGTTTGCATGAAGTTGATGTTGTTGATTCAGCCTTTGTGACATGTTTGAACCCTGATTTCCTATAGTTCTGTTGGGTCCTGGTCAAGTGACCAGGGCACTCGCTGCCTATTTCAGTTGTCTGTTTGGTTCCTCTTCTTAATTTGATATTTATAATACATGCTACTTTTCTATGTTTGTAGCAAGACACATGGGATTTAGAGATGGACCCGCACAATCCCTCACTGCTCTCTGACCTCTGTCAAGTTGTTGCTTCATCTTTCCAATCCTCAGAAATGGGGCTGTTGTGAGAAGTGAATGAGGATAACGCATCTGGGCAATTTGGCAGACTGACAGAGTCTGGCTTTGGGTTCACATTCAAGCTCTGCCATTTAATGTGGGACCTTCGGCAAATTATTTATTCTTATTTTCTTCATTCAAAAAATGTGTATAATATCTACGTCAGGAACATTATATGAATTAGATGGGATATCTAACTAAACTAAAATACTTAATCCAGAGTTTGGCATATTTTATTATTTATCTGTTTATTTAATCTTTTTATTTTATTATTTTTTAATTAAACTCTATGCCCAATATGGGCTCAAAGTCACAACCCTGAGATCAAGAGTCTCGTGCTCCTCCGACTGAGCCAGCCAGGCACCCCAGCACTTGGCATACCTTAGTATAATCATTTTAATTTTTGTTCTTATATATCCCAAAACATCTTTTAACATGCAAGTGTCTTAATAAAATGATGCTGAATTTTTAAAAAAGATTTTATTAATTTGAGAGAGAGCATGGGGGTAGGGTCAGAGGGAGAGGGAGAAGCAGACTCCCAGCTGAGCAGGGGGTGGGGAAAGGCACATAGCTTGATCCCAGGACCCTGAGATCATGACCTGAGCCAAAGGCAGACACTTAACCGACTGAGCAACCGACTGAGCCACCCAGGCTCCCCTATTTATTTTTATTTTAGAGAGAGAGAGCATGAGCAGGGGAAGAGCAGAGGGAGATAATCTCCAGCAGACTCCACACTGAGCACAGAGCCCGACGTAGAGCTTGATCCCAGGACTCTGAGATCGTGACCTGAACGAAAACCACGAATTGGTTGCTCAACCGACTGAGTCACCCCGGTGCCCTTGCATGGGCTGTCTTCAAAACAAAAGATATATGGCCCATTGGCCTTTCTTTTTATAGTCATCATTTTGATGTCAGTTTTAATATTATGAAGACAGGATTTGTCAATCAGTTTCTCCAGATACTACATTGGATACACTATCAAACACAGTAAGGTGAATCACAATTTAAGGATTTCTTTATTGCTTGAGGATTTGGTGTTTCCTAAATAGAACTTCACAAATCTATTGTAAGCTCAAGTACTTCTCAAAATCTGATTCAATGAGTTGAAAAGAGAAGGAAGAACATATTAAGTAAGTAGGTAATTGACCATTAGGTAATGGCTCGGATAGGTATTTTTTTTTTTTTAAAGATTTTATTTATTTATTTGACAGAGATAGAGACAGCCAGCGAGAGAGGGAACACAAGCAGGGGGAGTGGGAGAGGAAGAAGCAGGCTCCCAGCAGAGGAGCCCGATGTGGGGCTCGATCCCATAACGCCAGGATCACGCCCTGAGCCGAAGGCAGACTCTTAACCTCTGTGCCACCCAGGCGCCCCTCGGATAGGTATTTTTTATGTTATTTTCATATTACTTATAACACAGTATTTTTTTCAGTTATTTTTTTAAAAGTTTTTATTAACTCAGTACTATTTTTAACATCTTTGAGTGTTAATACTATAGGAATCCAAGTACTATTACTCACTTGGGGTAAGCCAGCCTCCAATATGGCTCCTAATGATCCTCACCTCCTAGTATTTATGTCCCTGTATAGTCTACTCCTACATTATATGTGATGACATGTGTAACTAATGGGATAGTGCAGAAACGATGGTGTATGATTTCTGAGGTGAGGACATAAAAGACATTGCAGCTTTAGTGCTGCTCTCTTATGTCACTTGGTCTGAGGAAAGCCATCTGTCATGTCACGAGAACATACAAACAGTCCTATAGAGAGACCCACGTGGTTAAGAACTGAGCCCTCCTGCCATCAATCACCATCAACTTGCCATCTGGGAAGCTTATCTTCCATTCCCAATTAAATATTCAAATGACTGTAGCATTAGCCACCCTATTGAACGTAACCTCATGAGAGATTCCCAGCCAGAACTACCCAACTAAGCCAGGGATATTGCAACACCTGAATCGATCGATAACCCATATAAATTGTGTGAGATAATAAATGATTATTACTGTTTTAAGAACCCAGTTTTATGTAGTTTGTTATGTAGCAATAGATAACTAATACACTGATTATAAATAATTATTAGGTTATATGAAGTACCCTTCTACCTAAGGAAGGGCCAACTCGTGAAATTTCCCTTTCAAGATAATGTTAAGATTCAACTATGCTCATGAATCACTGTATTGTAGACCTGAAACTAATACAACACTGTATGTTAACTACACTAGAATTAAAACAATGAAATTAAAAAAAAAAACACAGTAAAAACAAGACTCAACGAGGCTCATAAAGATATTAGCAACTATCATTATCTTCAGTTCACTTGCCCCTGGTCTGTACACCACTCAGGCTTGGCAAAACACTAACTCTGGCTAATTTTGGCTGCCTTTTACTCCTGGGCTGCTAAATGCTAAACGGAGAAAAACACCTGTGCCATTTGCCACTATAAATCTTGCTTTCCAACCACAGCTTGATCCCCCCCAATGCTACCAGGAAGTTCTTTTGTATCCTTAGCTCTCATGGCATTCTTCATTTAGCTTATTTCAGATTTCCATTCTCCTTTAAGTATCTTTAAGATACTTGGATACCACCACGGGCTCTCTCAGCCTTCCACCTTCCTGACAGAGAAAATAGCTTATCTGCCTTCACCCTTTCCTCCTATTACAATGGAGGCGGTATTCCTCTTACTGTTTCAGGTTCATCCCTCGCCAGATCCCCTTCTCTACTTTCTTCTCAGAATTTTTCCTCTCTCCTAGATCTTCAGCCTCTCCCAACAGGATCCTTCTCATTAGTTGAGTATAATCAATTTATTTAAATCTCGTATTTATTTACATGAACCATTACGGAAGTATTGATGACCAGTGTGCTAGCATTTGAAATGAGTTGCTGATTGTATACCAGAGTATAAAATGTCTTGAATTTAGATTGGATTCTAGCCTTAGCTCTGTCAGAAACTCCCGCTATGACACCAAACCATTTTTTTCCTGTGCTTTAGTTTCCTCGTAAGTCAAATCAGAATATCTTTGGGAGAACACCATCAGAGTGAAAACATAAATGCCAAGGGCTTAGTACTCAGATTAGAAATGCAGAGCACCTCATGTATATCAAACTAAAGCATGGTTTTGATTAGGAATGAAATTTAGGATATACACCCTGAATAGATAAAGTTGGGAAAGAGAGCCTGTGGGTTTTTGTTACCGTTTTCTTAACTATTATACATTACTCTGATCTGCCCTGTAAGGACAGAACTCTCTCTCAGGAGAATACTGAATTATTGAAGGAGCTCAGTTTAATCAGTTTGTTATAACTGCACAGAATATTCAGTATTGATTAAATAATAATGAGTGCAGAGGATCAACTTAAGTCCATCAAAATACAACATTAAGATAATAAAGATGAGAAAAACTTGGCAGAATAAGCATGTGAATATATACCCAAAGTAATGATTTGTTAAATTAATTCACAGTCTCTTCAGATTAAAAGTTATTAAATTACAAAATAAAATGATCCAATCATCTAAAAAAATTACTTAATGACTTATAATAACAATAATTTTTTAATCTCTGTATCTGTGGGTCAAGGCATTTCTGGTTGTGGTCTCTCCGGCAGGACTAGTCCAGTGATGGCCGAAGGCGGAACAGAATGGGACTGGGATCAGTGAGTGATGGTGGGCATTTCTCTTCAAGTGTCTGGGCTTCTCTCAGCAAGCTGGTTTGAGCTTCCTCAGAACATGGCAGCTTTAGACAGCCCAACTACTTCCTCTGTGGCTCAGAGCTCCAGTGCAAATCTTCCAGTGAAGAAGGGTAAAGCTGTGTAGCCTCCGAAGTTATACAGGCTGGCTTCATGCACTATTATGTTGGTTGCTTGTGAATCACAGGCCCACCCAGGTTCAAGGGAAAGGGAATTTGATTCTACCTATTGATGGGGCAGGGGCGAAATTACTTTGTAGAACAACATGTGGGAGGAGGGCTATTCTTGTGGCAGTTATTGGAAAATATACTTTGCTACAGTGATCTAAAGGAAAGTAAATACTCATTTTTTCATGAGAGAGAGAGAGAGAGAGAGAAACACCATGAAAGAGAAGCTCTCATGATTCATCAGATTAAAAACAAATTAGGCAAACCTATCAAGAGGGACAAACTAAACATCAGGCACGTGGGTGTGTAATTATGCATAAAAATTCCCATTATTATCAAATTATCATCCATTCATACGAATGAATAATATCAGGACAAATGGAGTTGGTACACAGAGTTCATTTCAGCCAAAGGAAGAAGATGATACCAGCTTTTTTCCCCTCAGAAACTAAAATAAAATAGAAGTTTCAAGACAAACCTGAAGGCAATTTTCTTGCTGAAAATAAGTGCAGGTGCCACCTGGTGGTGAGACAGTGACATGTGCATTCTGTCCTGTTGACAGCATTTCCTGAGTAGTCGTTAGAGAGTGTATACACAGTATTTAAGGAAAGACAACAATTCTACCATCTGCAAGAGGATTTGTCCAAACAAACAGCCAAAGCACAAACACAGGGAGGGAAAGGACATAATACAAAGGAAGCAGTAACAGGGCATTCACTTTGGAGTTCCAGACGAATCAAATCACTCTCATTTTTGTAAATCCTAACCCCCCTTAATCCTTTGTACTATTGGCTTTTATGCACCTTCAAATTAAGTATGAAGGGTAAGTTAAAGTAAGTTAAAGAAGATAAGGTTTGGGGGCCCCTGGCTGGCTCAGTCTGTAGAGCACGCAGCTTAATTTCGAGGTGGTGAGTTCAAGTCCCACATTGGGAGTAGAGCTTACTTAAAAAAAAAAAAAAAAAAAAAGGAAAGTTTGCTATTACTGGGTAAGGGCAAAGGAGGTAGTTTAGCCAAATGATGACTGTAGTGATCCACTCTAGAAATGTGGGCTGTTTCCTTCACGTTGTTCATTGTCTCCTGGACCTATAGGCACTTGAGAACTTAATATAGCAAAACCCTGCGGCTTATTTAGAAGAATTATCAGTGAGGTCAGACTGATGATACATCTTTCTGGCTTAACAGTCTTTGATGGGCACCAGGGGACTATGATTACTCCGCTAGAATTGCATGATCCAAATAATAATGGCTAACCCTCTTACTGTGCACCCTGCACTGTGCTCGTCACGTTACATCTCATTTCAGCCACAGCACCGTATAAATTCATCCCGTTTTACAGAGGAAGAAACTGAACTTAAGAAAAGTCACACAATTTGCTGACCGACCATATACTCCTATAAATATTGGAGTTGGGATTCACCATAGGGCCAAAAAAAGCCTAGGTTCCTCTTCACGTTGCTGTAACCACCAATGGGTTGATGTAAAGATCTCTGTAATCTATGTCTGTTTTCAACCTCTTTAAGTTTGAAAGCATCACTCTCTACTGATGAAGCCTGCTGGCTGCTGGCAACTTGCTGTATCGATTTTCGGAGGCCCTTTCCCTTAACTGCGACCGGGAAGCTCCTTCTTTTCATCTCGGAGCATTGTCTCTGAGGTCGCTCCTCCCCCGCCCCCGCCCAGCTCTGGAATGCTGAGCCCTGTCGCTCTGCCGCACACCTCCCCTCCCCTCCACATCCAGGCCTTCCTCCTTCTACGCAGTTTCCCGGCTGTTTGCTAGAGGTGGCCCAGCCTCCTCCTGGACCGGGTCTTGGCGGGTGGGGGCGGTGGATCAGGGAGCGGGAGATTGCCCTGCAGGTGGGTTAGTTAAAACCAACCACCAAACAAAAACTGCCCGCCCTGAGTTTGCAAGAGGTACGGTTAGGGTGAGCAGACACAGCAAATACAATTACAGGACCAAGTTACATTTGAAAATCCGTATGTTTATTGGAGTTAAAACAAAACAACTATTCGTGGCTTCTGTGAAATTCAGATTTAACTGAGCACCCTGTATTTCACCTGGCTACCGTAGGTAGGGGAACAGGGGGTAAGGCAGGAAATTCGGGGCGCTCGGAGGAGGAGGCTTCCGGGCCTTTTGGGCCTCGGAATGAAGCGCCCCAGCCAGCACGCGAAGAAAGAGGGCCGCTGGCCTCTGTTGGAACCCCGTCCAGGGCCTGGGGGTGAGGAAAGTTCGACGCGACCCGAGGTACCTGGCTCGCGGTACCTGAACAGCAGCGAATCCCAAAGACCAGAGGCCAGAGGCGGGCCGCCCGACTCCAAGATGGCGCCAGCGGCCGCTGCCAGCTTCCAAGATGGCGGCACGCGATCGCGATCGCTGCTCCCCTCCCCCCAGGCCTCCGGGAGGCCGGGAGCGCGACGCGCGTAGCCGTGCGCCGGTTGCCCTGCAGCCCGGGTGGTGGTCCCGGCCGCTTCCAGCCCCGCGCCATGCGGCTCCTCGGCTGGTGGCAGGTCCTGCTGTGGGTGCTGGGGCCTCCAGCCCGCGGCCTAGAGGGTGAGTGCGGGCTGGGGCCGTGGCCAGGGGCGGCAGGCGGCGGCGAGTGAAATGATAGTGCGCGGTGGGGGTCTAGCGGCGGCGAGTGAAATGATAGCGCGCGGTGGGGGTCTACTCGGACGACGCTCTTTTCACCAGCGCAGGGGCCCTCCGCTCTTCCTGGCGCTGGCCGGCGAGTCCAGCCCCGCGTCGTCCCGACCTCTTTCTGCCTGTGTGGCCCCGAGTGGCGGTCGGCGCTGGCGGAGAGCCCGTCCAGGCCCCCGCAGCAGGCGTCAGTGGGTCGGGAGTGACAGTGCATTAGTGCCTACTGAGGCGTAGCCTTTATTACGAATGATAAAAATCGTAACGAACAGCCGACATTTACGGTGCCCTTACGCGGAGGTAGGAACCGTGCCTTATCGCAGTTAGCCCTCGCACCCACCGTAGGAGAGTGGCTGCACGAGTATCTCCACGTACCAGGAGGAGGCGCGGAGTTCGGAGAGTCGAGTCTGCCCTTCGGGTCGTGGCAGAGCCCGTCTTTCTGCCTGCAGAGCCCACGTTTCATTTGGCACCTTGATGGCTCACTTTTTAAAGAAGGCCGCTCTTGCTCAGGTTGCCTTTAGGAAGGGCAGATGAGAAAAACAGAGGAGACTCCCCGGGTAACCCGCACGCTCTCCGGGGCGTCCTCGGGCCGGGGGGTGGGGTGTGGTGGGGTGTGTGTGTGTGTGTGTGTGTGTGTGTGGCGGGGGGCAACTACCCTTGGCCGCTCGGCTGGGGCCGGGGGTGGGGCCTTATCCTCAGGGCTGCGTCACCCCACTCCTCACAGTTTGTCGAAGTCTAGACCTTTCGGCCTTGCTTGTCATTCACTACCGGGATAGGCAGGTTTTTGCTTTCCGTGAGGTGGCCTGGAGCGGGAGGAAGGGGAGGAAGAGGAACACAGTTACGTTGGTGAGAGCGCTGGTTCTGTGCCCGGTGCTGATGCTTTATGAGCATCATCTTATTTAAGCTCCACGTGCTTATGAAGTAGATGTTGCTCTGGTTCCCGGTTTACAGATGGGTAAACCGAGACTCAGTGTCAGTAAGTGTTCTGCCAGGGTCTCCAACAGCCAGAAGTTGAGGAGCCGAGATTCAGGCCCATGCCTGCCTGCTTCACAGTCAAACCTGTGGACTTCATTTCTCTGTCACTGCGTTTTAACCACCAGCTTCAGAGAGGGGACAGCATGTGCTGGATAGCTTTTGTTTGTTCCCCAGAACGTTCTCTATCCTCGTCCACCCTGCGCTGTGCCCCCAGTGGCTGTCCTGTATGGCCTAACAACTGGCTGTCTTGCCTTCTGGCTTCGTGTGGGTTGGAATAAGGGAGCCTGAGGTGAGGATATTGATTCTCTCAGCTTCCTCCCTTAGGGATTATCATGGATTGGCTTTGTCCTTCCATGGAAGGTCACAGCTTCTAGAAGGGTGAGCACACTGTTCCAAGGTTCTGTGACTTGCTGCTTCTGAGCTTTCAAGGTCTATGAGTGGTAACTGGCTCCCTCGCTGCTGTTACTGGCCCTGAAGCTTCTTATCATTGCTTTTGGTTTCTCTGACATCCAGCCCATGTGTTGGTGGCCCCTGTACTAATCTCTCCTCACATTGCCCACGTTGAGTGTGCTGTTTCCAGGCAGAATCTTGGTGATTCAGGGGACTGACTTATTGTTGTAGTCAGGGTGATGTGAGCCCCCCTAGCAGTCTGGGCCATGAGCACGCAGACCTGAAGATAACACCAGACATAGGGTGGGCCGTTGGTGGTCATGGCGAGGCCGCGAATGGGGTGACAGCAGAAGGACTTTCACCACCTGGGCCCTTTTTAGGGTGGCTGAAAATCCGAGGCTTTTTGGTCTGTAGTGGGCGCCACTGGCAGATGAGCACCTGGAGGTAGCTGTGTTGTCCAGGTGTCCTGGCTTCAACACCCCCATGCCTGTCTTCACTAGGCAGTCAACTAGCAGATTTTACTGAGCACCAATCACATGTCATATGCTCTGCTGGACACTTGAAGTACAGTGGTGAGCCAGGTAGAGAAACAGGTCCGCCCTCCTATCTGTTGGAGGACAGGCATTAAATGACTACAAATAAGTAAATTCCAGCAGTGGAAAATGCTTCAGGGAGAGTCCCAGGGTATTATTGGATGCTGTTATGGGAGACCTCTCAGGTCTGAGGGTCAGGGGGGTGAAGTTCACCTTACAGAGGTGAAGTTTGGGGTAAGATCTGAACGATGAGTCAGATTAGCTAGCAAGAGAGCCAGTGGAGGGCTTTCCTGGCAGAGAAACAGCCCTCGGGACAGCACTGAGGTAGGTGGAAGAGATCTGGAGTGTTCAGGGACCGAGATGTCTGGTGGAACTCTTTGTGTGGACAGAGGCTGGTATCGCTGCCACAGAAGCCATTGTGAAAAACCTGCGGCCGGTAGAGAGCCTTCTGAGCAAAACTGGGAGGGTGTGAAGGATCTGACGTAGGCTAGGGCTCCCTGGCAGCGTTGGCACGGTGCCCCCACCCTTGTTCTCCAGATATCTTCCTTGCTGTCAGTGATGCAGTGATTGTCATTTTTGTGTGGCTCACACTGTAGTCCCTGTGTTGAGGTTAAGAAGCAGTCTCTTTTAAAAAGCACGTGACGCTGCAAGGGTTCAGCGACTCTCACACGGTACGTCATTTCCGTCTTGGTATGGAATAATTCACAGTTTCCTCTCTTCCCAATACTTAAGCGAGAACACTGGTATCTGAGGGCATAAGAATTTTTTGGTTCGTAATATGTACTGTCTACTTAACTCTTTCACAGGAGGGAAAAAATAACCCTCCTGAACTGAAAATACCAGCTCTATGCATCACTCAGACTCCCTTTAGATTTTTTGCAAGGGACATCTATGCATTTTTATGAGGGTGATCAGAGAGCCAGGTTGTAATTTCTGACCTGATTTTTTTTCTCCTGAGGTTCTTTCAGGATCTTGGCATTCTCTGTGTACTTATGAGACCTGAGATGTTGGTTAGGTTCAGAGAGAGCAGATGTCTGTGGAGCTGGGGCGTTTGGGAGGAGGGTTGGCCCCCCTACATGACACCCTTTGTTCTCCAGACGTTTCGCCCCTTTGGCTTCATTTCCTGCTCCGTTTCGTGGCCGCCCCAGCAAACGTGTTTTTCTTCTGATTATATAAGCGGTACATACTCATCACCCAGAGGCTACAGAAAGACTGTCATTGTGATCCCACTGCCACCAAATTCGCAGAGCTCCCTGTGCAGACACCCAGAGCCTTCTCTGAGTCACAGTCACATAGAAGTGCGACTTTCTCCAGTCAAGGACACACCTTGCCGCTCAAGCCCTGTACTCTGCCCTGTCTAACCTCTCTTGTTCCCTCGCCCTCCTCGCCCACTTTCCCATCAACTTGATATAGCCTTAAACTTCTCCTCTGTCCTAAAAGCCGAAACAGAAACCTCCTTGGCCCATTATCACCTACCCTGGCTTTCTTGTCCCCTTCATAGCTACACTTTCAGAAAGATTGTGTCTAATTATCAATGTACTTACTGTGTCTTGGGCTCTCCATTCTTCTGTGTGGATCCATATTTCTTCCATCTGGTATCATTTTTCTTTGGCCTGGAGGAGTTCCTTTAAGATTCTCGTTCTGGGTGTTTGTTCGTGATGAATTCCTTCAGCTTTTAATATTTCTGAAAAATTATTTATTTTCCCTTCATTTTTGAAAGATTTTTTTCTTTGGTATAGAATTTTAGGTTTAGAGTTTTTTCCTTTCAGTACTTTAAGGATGCTACTCTTCTTGCTTGCATCGTTTACAATAGGGAATCTGCTGTCATCTTTACCTTTCTTCCCCCGTACCTAGCATGTCTTTTTTCTCTGGCTGCTTTTAACATTTTTGTCTTCGTCATTGGTTTTGAGCAATTTGATTATGATAATATCTTGGTGTAGTTCATTGAAATTGGGGTTTGCTGAACTGCTTGGATCTATGAATTTATGGTTTTCATCAAGTTTGTGCAGTTTTTGGTTATTATTAATTCAAATACTTTTTCTGCCCACACCCCTCTTCTCCCCCCTCCTTTCTGGGTATTCTCATGATCTGTATGTTAGGCCACTTGAAACTGTCCCACAGCTCACTGATTCTCTTAATTTCTCTGGATTCTTGTTTTCATTGTGTGTGTGATTTTGGATAGGTTCTGTTGCTATGCTTTCAAATTCACTAGTCTTTTCTTCTGCAATGCCTCATCTGCCATTAATCCCACCCAGTGCAGTTTTCATTTTAAACGTTGTAGTTTTCGTTGCCAGAGTACAATTTGGGTCTTTTAAAAAAATAGAATTATGATTGACATGTAACATTATATTAGTTTCTGGTGTACAACGTAATGATTAATGTTTGTGTATAATTGCAAAATGATCACCACAGTAAGTCTAGTTAGCATCTGACACCATGCATAGTTAAAAGATTTTTTTTTTCTTGTCAGGAGAACTTTTAAGGTTTACTCTCAGCAACTTTAAAATATGCGAGGCAGTCTTATTAACTAGAGTCATCATGCTGTACCTTACGTTCCCATGACTTACTTTGTAACTGGAAGTTTGTACTTTCTGACCATCTTCACCCATTTATTTCACCCCTCCCCCCACCAACACCTTTGGCAACCACCAGTCTGTTCTCTGTATCTATGAGCTATTAATTAATTAATTAATTTACTTTTAAAGATTCCACATGTGAAAGTATATGGTATTTGTCTTTCTGAGATTTATCTCGCTTAGCATAATGGTCCCTCCATGTTGTTGCAAATGGCAAGGTTTCCTCTTTTTGTGACTTATTATATCGTGTGTATAGATTCTATGTTCTTTACCCATTCAGCCTCTGGTAGACACTTAGGTTGCTTCCGTGGCTTTTGTAAATAAGGCTGCAGTGAACATGGGGTGCATATATTTTTTCAAATTAGTGTTTTTGTTCCACCCAGAAGTGGAATTGCTGGATCATATGGTAATTATAGTTTTAATTTTTTGAGGACCCCCCATACTGTTTTCCACAATAGCTGCACCAATTTACGTTCCTTCCAAGAGTGTCCAAGCGTTTCCTTTTCTCTCCACATCCTCACCAGCACTTGTTATTTCTTGTCTTTTTGATAATAGCTAATCTGACAGGTGTGAGGTGAGGTCTCCGTGGTTTTGATTTGCATTTTGATATGGGTCTTTTATATCTTATGTCTCTATATCTGCTTAACTTTCCGAACATGTGCAATAGAGTTATAATCACTGTTTTAATAGCCTCATCTCCTAATTCTGACATCTGCAAGCAGTGGGTCAGTTTTAATTGGTTAACTACTGTTCTCATGATTGATCATATTTTCCTGCTTTTTTGCATGCCTGGTAACTTTGGATTTGATGCCAGACATAAATTTGACCTTGTTGAGTGCTGGATATTTTAGTATTTCTCTAAATATTCATGAGTTTTGTTCTAGGTTACAGTTTAGTTAGCTGAGCATGGTTTGATCTTTGCCTTTAAGGTTTGCTGGACGGGAGCAGAGCTATATTTACTGTAGGATTGAGTTTGCTCCACTGCTTTTGTGTAGTCTCCCCAGTGCTCCGTGAGTCGTGAGGTTTTCCAGTCTAGCTGGTGGAAACAGGTACTCTTCCCAGCTCTCTGTGAGTGTTGGGTTCTGTTGCCTCTGATCCTTTTGGGCAGCTCTTTGCCTAGCTTTGGGAAGGAACTCACGTGTAAATGCTGACCAGTGTACTCGACGGGGTCTCTCTGCAGGTCTCTGGAGTCCTCTCTCTGCAGCTTGCCCATCTCTACTATTCTGTCCCACAAACTCTAGCTTTCTTGGTCTCTCTAAACCCTGAGTACCATCTCCTCAACTTGGAGAGCGCTGGGCTCTGCCTGCTTCCTTCCCTTTTCCTGATCTATGGCATGCACTCCCTCAGGTGGTAAGCTGGAACACTTCTAGGGCTCTCCTGTGTTCTTCCTGTTTTCAGGGATCCCTGTCCTTCCTTGCCTGCTAACTAGTCTCCTGAAACTGGTTCATATTTTTGGCCTTTTTTGGGTTGTTTCACTAGGGAGGGTAAATCTGGTCCCTCTTACTCCAACTTAGCCAGAAGCAGAATTCTCAGAGAATGTTTTTGAATTGCTGAATGAATCTGCACAGCTCTGTGGGGATATTCTTTGAGACCTTATACAAATGTGCATACCTTAGGGAGCTCCCAGACCCCCCCCCCCAACTTTAAAGCCAGTTGGGTTTTCACACTTCGGTGACATGCCGTTGGCATGGCAGAGGCCATTACGTGGCTGGTGGTTTCCCAGCCACATGGCAAGCTTGTCTGAGTGCATCGGGCTCATTGGTTTCCCCCAGTCAGTGCCTGGCACTGAGGCTGGCAGCTCTTGTTGAGTTGATGGGAGTTGGAGGGCAGGAGTCACTGTTACAGAGATGAATGGAGATTGCTCAGTGAATATATGACGCTTCCCCAGACTCTTCCCTTACCTGAGCTTTTTACCCAAGCCCCATCTAGTGGCTCCAAAAGCGTGAGGAAGGTCCTCCTTCGCCCTGCTGCTGCCCAGGCCCTGGGGGGTGCGCCTCCTGGCACTCCCACAGGCAGCAGGCAGGAGAGCAGGCACTGGCTGGAGAGGCCACCTCATGCAGGAGCGGCTGTATGGAGTGTTCTCGGACTGTGAGGCACAGCAGTCCCCGAGGTCACAGGGAGGGGAAGGCCCGATCTGGAGTAGCAGCCAGAAGACTTCGCTCAGAGACCTGGCTCTGCTGCGTCCTAGCTTGTGTGCTGTTGGGCATTACACTGCCTCGCTGGGCCTCAGCTTGGTCCTCCGTTACGCGGGGATGGTAGCCCTTGTCCTGCCCGGCTCACAGGGCTCTTATGTGTGCAAGGATGCTTTGCCATAGTAGAATCCTCTATAAAGGCATCATTATTTTTGGATATTCTCATCAAACAAATGAAAGTGTTTGTGTTGTATTTTCTTAATTGGATGTCTGCACGGGAATGTTTTTGCTTATAATCCACACGGCACGCAGCAGGTATCCCATGAAGGTATGTATTTGTCCACTTTGTATTTGACAGTCATCATCTGGTACTTCCTGGTGACCTTCTTCATGATCTGGAGAATGGCGGGTGGCCCTCTGATAGCTTCTTGGGAAGGCTACCTTTTTTCCCCTTAGGGGAAAATGTCTAATTTGAGGGGAACTGTAATTCTTTGGGCTTTTCATGTACTTGGAAGTGACTTAGGACTGCGAACATGCTGGCGTGTTGTAGTTGCAGAGGAAAGTGGTCACTTGCCGTCGGAGGAGCGGCCTGCTCGCGCTCTGCAGGCGGGAGCCGTGTCTGCGAGTGAAGAGGAGCCGTTGCGTGGCCCTGGGGGCCAGGACAAGTCAGCAGGAGAGGCCGGCACGGTGCTGGGGCTGGACGCTGATGGCGACCACGTGGTGATGCTGTCCGTGATCCCCGGGGAGACCGAGGACAAGCTGAGTCCCGAGCCCAGCGGCGGCACCTGTGGGGCCCGAGGGGAGGAGGACTCGCGGTGCAGCCTCCGAGAGCACCTCTTCTCTCTGGACGGCTCTGGGGCCAGCTTCCAGGACAGGGAGGAGGAGTATTACTCAGAGCCAGAAGTGGCCGAGTCCGACCCGGTCCCACCCGAGGACTCCAATAACACGGAAAGTCTGAAATCCCCCAAGGTGAACTGCGAGGAGAGAAATGTGACGGGCTTAGAAAACTTCACTCTGAAAATTTTAAATATGTCACAGGTAAGAAAGAATGGTTTAGTACTTTTCTCCTTTTCTGCATATTGATTTTACGATTTAATCCTTTTATCAACTTTCAGATGGAAGGTCAGAGTCTTTATCATTTTGTAAGTGGGACAGCACTTAATGGCTGCATCACTGAAAACTGACTTGGCTCTCCGTGATGTTCGTAGGGAGAGGAGGCGCTAGACCTAGTGTCAATTATGCTTTTTAGGCGGCTTGAGCCTGGTGACCCTCTGGGTCCTCCCTCCACCAAGCCTCACGATGAAAATCCCAGGGGACAGGGCCGCCTCAGTCGGTTAAGCGTGACTCTTGGTTTCCACTGAGGTTGTGACCTCAAGGTCGTGAGATGGAGCTCTCCATCAGGCTCTGCACTCAGCACGGAGTCTGTTTGACATTCTTCCTCTCCCTCTGCCCCTCCCCCCGCTCTCATGCTCTCTCGCTCTCGCAAATAAATAAATAAATCTTTAAAAAAAAAATATCCTGGTGGAAGATAGGCACTTGCCATCAGAATCCTAACATTTTTCTTCTTCCAAATGAGGTATTTACTACAGAGGCAAGTTAAAAATATCTGAATTACTAAGATTGTGATCTAGCATTGTTTAGACTGGTGGTACCCCTGGGAAGCATGTTATATTAATGAAAAATTTCTTTCCTTCAAAGAGTTTGACTCCAGTGTTTTCTCCGGAGTGATAGCTGAGACAGTTGTCCCCAACCTAGCCATGCTTTTCCAGCGCATGCTTTTCCAGCCCATTGGATAAATGATAATTCCGAAGAGAACACTGGGATAATGACTGACTGTTTCTGTGGAATTGTTAAGCTAGGTAGCAGGATGAGTTCAGGCTGCTTATGTAATACGAGAAGAAATCCTAGCTCGGCACACCGTGACTGCTTATTTTAAATGAGGGTCTGTGGTACGTTGAGTGTCCGTAGCCCCTCCACGTGCAGGGGTCAGTGCTGGTCAGTGCTGGCCTCACATCCTCCCCTCAGTGCCCGGTGAACACTGCCTCAGCTCTACAGCACTGTTTCTAGGCTGTCACACACTTGACCAGGAGAGAGCAGTTTCAGCAGCCTGAGTTAGGGTGGTGGCAGGGATGGTGCGCCCTTGAATTGAACTAGCCTTTGGCCAAATGCACTGATTGGACTGCTTATAGATTTGGGTCTGCTGAGTTGATGGTTGGGGCCTGAGATCTCAGTGCTTTAATAATGCCGTTAGAGTGTGTGAGAGGCACAGGTGAGAGGTTGGGACAATGGCCTGTGCCTTGTGTGTACTTAGTATTTGAATTGATGCATTATGAAAAATACTAAAATGCTTTATAGTACTATCAAGAAAATTTACAGGAAAGTTTACGATTTGTTATTTGATAATACTTTTCTGCTGATTCATGCATTCCTATGGTTCAAAACCCAAAAGGTTCTTAAGGAGCTACCCTACAGTCTCCCTTCTGTCTGTGTCCCTGCCTCCTCTCCGTGGAGGCAGCAGTGTTTCCAATTTCTTGGGCATCCTTCCAGAAAAATTTATACGAACATTTACTGCTGACTTTAACACTTGTTTCTTTTACCACAGGACCTTATGGATTTTCTAAACCCAAACGGTAGTGACTGCACGCTCGTCCTGTTTTACACCCCATGGTGCCGATTTTCTGCCAGTTTGGCCCCTCATTTTAATTCTCTGCCCCGGGCATTTCCAGCTCTTCATTTTTTGGCACTGGATGCATCTCAGCACAGCAGGTATGTTCCCTGAGTGGAGCTTACGGGTCATCCTTCTGGATGATGCTTGCAGTTCTTTGGAGGTTGCCATCAGTTAAGTTCGAAGCCAAGGAGGTCGGTGTGAGCCTGAAAGCTGGACTAGTGGGAGGGGTAGGCAAGGGTGAGTGGTGAGGGTGGTCACACTCCTCAGGGAGCTGAGGCCTCTCTTTCTGGAGGTCCCTGAAGAGGGGACTGTTCTCTGAAGGGTGGAATTTCTCTCTCTCTATTTTGATGTTAATTGCATCTATTGTTTATTGAGGGCTTAGCATGTGCTAGATACTGGGGAAAGCACTTTTCATTTTGCATGTCATTTTGTCCTCAAAACAGGTGTAGTGGGTATGTACTGTCAGTTTTCCCCCATTCTGCACAGAAGTAAGTAACTAGCCCTAGGTTGCATTATATAAACGAATGAGTTGCTATGACTGAGTTAATAATTTTTTTAAAATTTAAATTCAATTTAGTTAACATATAGTGTATTATTAGTTTCAGGGGTAGAATTTAGTGATTCATCAGTTGCACATAGGACCCAGTGCTCATTCAGTCACGTGCGCTCACCCAGTTACCCCATCCCTCCACCCCCTGCCCCTCCAGCAACCCTCAGTTTGTTCCCTAGAGTTAAGAGTCTCTTATGGTTTGCCTCCCTCTCTGTTTTTATCTTATTTTGTTTTTCCTTCCCTTCCCCTGTGTTCATCTGTTTTGTTTCTTAAATTCCACATGTGAGTGAAATCATGTGGTATCTGTCTTTCTCTGGCCGACTTCGCCTAACACCCTCTAGTTCCATCCATGTCGTTGCACATGGTAAGATTTCATTCTTATTGATTGCTGGGTAATATTCCATTGTATATATATCTGTACCACATCTTTATCCATTCATCTGTTTTTTTTTTTTTTAAGATTTTATTTATTTATTTATTTTTTTTAAAGATTTTATTTATTTATTCGACAGAGATAGAGATAGCCAGCGAGAGAGGGAACACAAGCAGGGGGAGTGGGAGAGGAAGAAGCAGGCTCATAGCGGAGGAGCCTGATGTGGGGCTCGATCCCATAACGCTGGGATCACGCCCTGAGCCGAAGGCAGACGCTTAACGACTGCGCCACCCAGGCGCCCCAATCCATTCATCTGTTGATGGCACATCTGGGCTCTTTCCATAGTTTGGCTATTGTGGACATTGCTGCTCTAAACCCTGGGGTACAGGTGCCCCTTCCAATCACTGTGTTTGTATCCTTTGGATAAATACCTAGTAGTGCAAATGCTGGGTCATAGGGTAGCTCTGTTTTTAACTTTCTGAGGAACCTCCACACTGTTTTCCAGAGGGGCTGCACCAGTTTGCATTCAGGGTGGAATTTGAAGCTGGCTCCACCTGATGGCAGTGGAGGGGCCAGAGGACTCTTCAGAGTCTCGGTCAGCCTGAATTAGCAAAATTAGTGTCACAAGTGGGACCCTCCTGAGACTCACCCACAGTTTAGGTTTCCACCCCTGGCAGCCCAACGCAGCACCCTGTTGTGTGTCTGCTCAGGATTTCTTTCTTTTCCTCCTTTCCCTCCCCCCTTTCTTCTTTCTTGTTCACATTTATTCTTGCATGCGTGTTCCTTAGTGGACAGACAGTAAATTAATTTAATGAATTAATTTAGGCCCTTAAAATGACATTTACTTTTGTTTTATATTATTCAGTGGGCTCTTGTCTTTTTTAGATGTTGAGTGAGCTGAGTTACAAAGAGCTTTGTTCACATGTTCTGTATTTCCCCCGGTGCTGTGACCGCGTCTGGGTTATAAAGCATGTCCCTCTCCTCCACATCACATGCCCCGTAGCAGGGCATGGGAGGCTGTATGTGAATCAGTTTGGAAAGTCTTGAAGATGGTCAAGTTGGTAAAAATGGAGTTGAGTAAAGCTTTTTCGAGTAAAAAAAAATTTTTTTAAAGATTTATATATTTATTTGAGAGAGAGGTGGGGGGAACCGAGTGAGCGGGGAGAAGGGGAGAGAGCATGGAGCCTGACGTGGGGCTTGATCCCATGAGCCTGAGATCACAACCTGAGCTGAAACCAAGAGTTGAATGCTTAACCCACTGAGCCACCCAGGTGCCCCTCGAGTTAAAATTTTGAGTAAAACATTGCACTCCACTGATATTCAGTGTGTGTAATGTAACTGCCAATATTTACGTAAATTTGTTTAGGGAGAAAGAAATCGCAGCAAATTAGTAATTCTCACAAGGGCTTCAGGGAGATATCTGCGTGGCCTGGTCCAAGGGAGCAGGCTGATGGGAAGTCTAGTCTAGGTTAGTGTCAGACTTCGACTGGGCCTTCCCCTGCCCCCAAGCCAGCAGGGCTGGCTCCCAGCACCAGCTTAGTACTCTGGGTTTGGGCTTCTGTTCCCTGGTGGCTTTAATCATCTGCTTTGTTCAGTCATCTCCATGCATCCTTCTCAGTGCCTGCTCTGGTGCCTTAATCATGGAGAGTAGAAGATACTTATTCTTGTTATATGGCCTGCAACATGTGTTTGCCTCATCTGTTTACATGTAAGTGACAACATGTTTACAAAAGAAAAAAATCCTGATTATCCAATACTATCATCTTACTAACAGGGGAAACTGAGGCTTAAAGATGTTAGATAGTCTGCCCGAAGCTCACACAGCTGGTTCAGTGACAGACCTGAGGCTTGAACCGCGCATGTTTTGACTGCAGAGCTTATACCATGACTCTGTATTATGTAAAGGTGAGCCAGTCCCACTCAGATCATGTTACATCCTGCCCCGGTTGTGAACTTCCTGGTGTGTCTGCTAGACCGTAGATGCCCACATGCTGACTTACCAACTAATTGCTTGCCCTAAGTTGAATCTTAGTGTGAGGGACGGAGATGGGCATTCTGGAGAGTTTGAAATTTCTTCTGTCAAGTAAATTGACACAGTGTGCTTTGTCCATGAATTAGAATTTTCTGGTCTGATCTCTTTTGGCAGTTCACAACTTAAATGGCGGAATAACTAGGGGACGCCTGGTTGGCTCAGTCGGTAGAGCACGTGACCCTTGATCTTGTAGTTGTGAGTTCTGGCCCCACGTTGGGGGTAGAGTTTACTTAAAAAAAAAAAAAGAAAGGAGGAATAGCTGTGTCCAGGGTAGTTCCTTGTTGTAATAGAAAGCAACTGAGCAGAACAGGAATGCCCCCAACCTCAACCCATAAGGAAAAAAGTCAGAAATTGCTATAAGCATAGAATTTGCATATCAGAAACCTCTGTAGGTCACAGGAAAATGATGCTTTCTCATTTATTGCCATCCATTCTGATATGGCAACTGTGTGAGGAAACCCGCTGTTACTTCAGGTTGTCTGACTGACTGCTTTCTGTCACAGCCTTTCTACCAGGTTTGGCACTGTAGCTGTTCCTAACATCTTATTATTTCAAGGAGCTAAACCAATGGCTAGATTTAATCATACAGACCGAACACTGGAAACACTGAAAGTCTTCATTTTTAACCAGACAGGTATGTAGAAATCATATGCTCTAAGAAGGGGTTTTATTGCTGGAAGTATATGCCTTCTGTGGGTTCCTGTCTGCTCTCCTTAAGTGAAGGGGTCAAGACTGGCGTTCAGATGTAAACCTTCTTTTCTAGTGAACTACTTGTGGTTCTGTTAAAAGTCTCTCAGTCAGTGGCAAGCTTGACACAAATAAGGATTATCGATACCTTTAAAAAACCAGCTTTATTATTCTAGAATTCACATACCATACACCTGTAGATAACTTTTTACATCCATTTTTCACTAAAGTGTGGTAGTTACACAAATGTGTGCATTATAATGGTGTGCTGGGTGATGAATTTTCACAAAATGAGCGCCTTGGGTCATCAGGACTCCGACCCAGAGACAATGTTACCAGCCCATCCCCTCAGCACTGTTACTGCTGCCTGTAAGGGTAACTACCACCTTGACTCCTAACACCATGGACTAGTGTGACCTGTTTTTGAACTTTATATTAATGGAGACATACATAATGGATTCCCTTGTATCTGGCTTATTTCAGTCACCGTTATGTTTGTGGGATTCACCTGCGTTGGTGCATATGGTTGCTTTTATTTTCTTCCTTTTTGTTGCTGTGTGGTATTCCATTTATTCATCCATATGCAGATGCTATTTTAATTCCTTAATATTTGCCAAAACAAGTGGCCTTACTTTTTATTCTGTAAAAGTTTGAACACTGAATATTGAAGAAATTCTCTTCTTTGATAAAGTTTGCTCCACAAAAGCTTTAATGCCTTAATTATGAGCACCCCACTTCTTTCTGAAGTATATTCACTGGAAATAAAAATGAGTTATAACATACCTTCCATATATATTAAGTTGCATCTAATTACTTATCTCTCACAGTAAAGAACAAAGAGCTGAGTTACCTCATAGGAGTGGAAGGGTTGTTCCCAGATAGTTAGCTATTCAAGTCTCACAGTACCAGACTCCCGATTGCCAATCAGGATATGGAGAGAGGGAGCCAATTTGCTCAATACTCTAAGAAAACCTAGAACCTAAAAGAAATCAAGAAGTCACAGCATCTTTGGTAATCTCTGATCTCAGTGGTGGTTAGTTCTAACAATTTTTTCAGTAAATTATTTAAAAGCATTTTGAATTTAGTGTTCCTTCACCTGTGAAAACATTCTGTAGACTCCTGAGAGTAGCTTTACCAGTCTCAAAGAGAACAAAAGACAACTCTTATCATGCCCGAAGACCCTTCTGAGTTCACAGAAATTCTAATGTTTAGGCTTTGAACAGCTGAATGGGTTCCTGTTCCTTTGATGTGGTGGGAGAAAGGCAAGTTACAAATTACACTAACAGGCAAGTGAAACCCATCCCAGATATACTAGTGTGGTGTTTATTTTAAGACTGCATATCTTTTTGCATACCATGCAGAACTCTTCAGAAAGATCTTTAGCGGGTGTGTTTTCCATCTGATTTGAAACAGTTGATTTCTCTTTCAGGTATAGAAGCCAAGAAAAATGTGGTGGTAACTCAAGCTGACCAAATAGGCCCTCTTCCCAGCACTTTGATAAAAAGTGTGGACTGGCTGCTTGTATTTTCCTTATTCTTTCTGATTAGTTTTATTATGTATGCTACCATTCGAACTGAGAGCATTCGGTGGCTCATTCCAGGACAAGAGCAGGAACACGCGGAATAGTGATGGACTGCAAGGAGAAGTCGGAACGAGGAATTTCAGAAATTAATGCTGCACTTTCTTACATTTTCTCCAGTAAAGTGTAGACTTACACCTTTAGTTAGATTAAAAGAATCATGCATTTGTTGAACTGCTGAATGTGTTAAAAAATTATAAATTGGTGTTTTAATTAGTACCGCAAAAAGCAAATGAACATATTCAATAGAACTCACCATTCTTGTTTTTACTAATCCAGTATTTAAGGGAGTAATCCAGTTTCAAATGGGAGCTGTGTTCAGGTGGAATAGTGGGTAGAGTGACAGTTGGCTTCATAGAAGGAAGAAATAGGACTTTTCACGTTTTAGTTTTAGAAGAGTCTTGATTCCGTGTATGTCTAAGAAGGTTGGTTTCTGTTCATTTGCCATTTTTCTCTCAGAGTCTGTAAGCAGGAAAGTGTTCTGTTGTGGAAGAAGTACTAAAATTCATAAGTGTGACCTTCTGAGTAACTGATGGGAAAATAAAAGAGTCAAGTACTTTGGTGGTTGTGATCTCGAATTTCACCGGAAGGATTTGAAGTGCTTTAAGTCGTTTCTGGATAGGACAGATGTTAGGAGAAAGTAAATATTATCATCAAACTAAAGCTTATTTATGATCAGTTCTAGGCCAAAGCATAACTCGAGTTTTAGTCAGTTACCTAACCAACATGCACTGATTCAGCCTTAACATGTTCTTAGCACTGTGCCAGCTTCAGTGAGAGCCGAAAGAAATACGTAACACCGTTCTTGCCCACAAGTTGATTCTAGTCTAGTTTAGGACACAGGTAGAAAAGAGACAACATGTAATTTATATCAACTTTTTGAAAAGCTGTTTCTAAAAGATCCCTTAAACGCAGATATAAGACATCTGACCACCTAATGAGAAATAACCTTTAGTGATGGTGTCCAGTGTTTCCGATAGAGTAGTTCATTTCATAACGCACCCTAAATTCTATGGAAATAGAACATTAGTTGAGTCACCTTCTCAGAATGTTATGTTGGGCAGGACTTTACAACGTCATGTTGTGGACAGCTATGGCCGGGGTGGTCACTGGCAGGAAGGGACGGTGGTTCAGAATGGTACTATTATTATTTTCACTTACAAATGAGCAAACTGAGGTATGGAGAGAATTTCCCTCGTCTTCCCCCTTTGTTTCCCATAGACTCCTACGTAACATAGCTATCATTTAGCACCTTGGTTTTATTGTTGTTTTGTTTTGCTTAACAAATGATAAATATTTCACTGTTGCCAATAGATTTCCTAACTGTAACTACATAATAGGTCTTTGAGTAGGTTCCGCATTACTTACTTAACCTTTTTTTTTTTAAATTTATGGTTGTATATAGTCTCATTTCCTGGGGGCACACTCCCAGATGAGAAGTTATCTTATCAAAGATACAGGCATATTCATGCCTTTGATATGTAATGGGTGTGGAGGACGAGGAAAGGCTCCTAGGACGGCCAACAGATCATGGCTTTGCTTCTAATACTTACTTAGCTGAGACAAGCTACCTGGTGTTCCCTAGAGGGGAGGTTCAAGTGTAGAGAGGATCAGTTGGAAAGCACTGGTGCTGAGGGAATGGGAAATAGAAGGAGGCAGGAAGGAAGGTCCAAGGGCAGCTAAACCACCCCAAGCCAAGCAAGGCGTCTGTGCCGCAGAACCGTCTGTGCACTGGCACCAACGCCAGGGATGGGGCGGGCGGGGATTCAGCTGCATGGAAGACAGCAAAGATCATCAGAATGCCAGTCATCAGGGACAGAAGTCCAAACACTTCTGCTCGCTCCTGCTTAGTATCAGTTGCCAAGGAAAACACAACACGTAATACAGTCACGCAGTGGATGGAACAGCATTTGTACTCACAGAAGAGACACAGCAATATCAGCTCCAGGAATGTGCACTGGGCCCTCATGGCTAGTTGATCCTCCCCAACAGCCAAAGGCCCGAGTGCCCCACTGGTGTCTCAGCAAAGCTCCTCCTGACCCACTGGAGTCTCCTGACCCACTGGAGTCTGTACTATGGAAAGGGGAGTGGGGGAAGCATGCCCCAGGGCTATTTGACTTACCGTGCTTAAGCAGAATACAGGAGTACATATTGAGCCTGGATCAGGGAAGGATAGTCCCATATAAGGTGATAAGCCTGGAACAGGCCGTATGGGCTCTTTTTAACTAAGAGGTGTTCTAGGCCTAAGGGCCATTCTGACATGGGTGAGCAGGACTTAAATGGGTCTAAGGCCCATTCTTACACTGAGCGGGAGACTGCCTTTCCCAAGCGTGTCCACTATAGAGACTTGCTCAGTAAATCTCTGCTAAGGAACTTAAATCCGACTAACTGGAGACCTACATGTGAAGGCAGAGTATCCAAAGCCCCTCCTGGTGAACATCACTTCCCCTGGGCCCTACTGGCGTGCTACTGCTGCTGCTTTTCTTAACTACAACTGACATGCCAGTTTCCTACAGTGCATTTCAGGAAAGAAAATAGTCTCTTATTACCTCACACCTACCAGTTCATTTTGCAGTTCTCACTTTAGTAAGCAAGTTTGCAGAGTATTCATGGTTGTATACACTTGATTAAGTACTGGAAATGAAATTCTTAATTCCATCTCCAGTCTCTGCCCACTCGAGTCATCAGGCAAAGGAAACTAGAGTGTCTTGGATGGATGCGTGAAGATTGGTGACATTTGATCAGGGTCTGGAGTGAGATTCCTCCCCAGAGTTTTTGTCAAGTGGGCAAAAACTTAAGAAAGCATATTGAGCCATGTCTGAATTTTAGGATGTTTTAACGCAACCCCCCCCCCCAACTCCATACGGGAAATAAAATTAACTGCTAGCAACTAAGTTAAATTTAAATGGACTCTCATTAAAAAAAAAAAAATTCTCGAGCATGTGGCTAAATCCTATGCAAAATTGGTTATATTAATTTGCTTAAACTAGCAAAAAGAGATACAAGTGAATATACTAAAAACCAGTAAACTGTGTACTTTAAAGGGTGAACTTCATAGTATGTGACATTACATTTGAAAAAAAGGCAAGGAAAAAAAAATACTAGTAAATACATGCATAAAAGAATCCACGTCTTCCCCAGAAAACAAAAAAACAAAAATCCTGTGACTCCGTCTACATTCATCTCCGGAGTGCGCACCGTGCACCGCTCCTTAAAGCATGAAGAGCCGGGTATCCAGACTGTCCTGTCTGGGTCAGCACAGATGAACCAGCGTGCCCAGGGTCTCAGCAGCCAGGCAGGCCCAGCAGAGCTTCCATCCGCACCCAAGGCCCTATGCCTTACAAGCCCGGATCGGAACCACTGTGGTTCTCTGCCCTCCGCGAGCAGGGAGGGGGGTGGTCCCCAAGCACCCACCCGAAGCCCATCTCCTCCCGTCCCCGCCCGCGAAGTCCTGCCGCCGGCGCGGGCTCTTAGCCCCACCGCCTAGGAGGGAGCCCGGCACGGACAGTCCGCGAGTGTGCGGCGAGCCGGGGCCGGGACACCGAAAATCCAAACGGGGCGTCACGCCTGAGTGCTCTGGCCGGCCTGCTCACCCATCTCCCGGCACGGGCGGGAAAGCGGGTCGGTGCCGGCAAGCCGCGGCGGGCGCGGGCGGGACCCGAGAGCGCGGGGGCCTGCGGAGGCCTGCGGAGGCCTGCGGCGGCCGTCCGCCCGCAGCCAGCACTGTCGGCGGCCCTGAAGCTCCCGGGACCTTCCGGGACAGGCCGCGCGGGCGCCTGCAGGACTGCTAGGCCCGCGGCTGGGGGCTGCCCGCACCGCTCCCTGCTCCCGGCCGGCCCGGTGGACGCCTGCGGGCTGCGGGCAGGCAGTGCGCCGGGCAGCCCTCAGCCGGCGGCCATGGCGGCGGCGCTGGGGGCGCGGGGGGCGCCGCGGCTGCTGTTGGCGACGCTGCGGGGCCGGGGCCGGAGCTTCTCAGTCACGGTGAGTGCCGGGGCCCGCGGTGCGGGAGGAGGGCGAGGCCTCGCGGCGCCGGCTGGGGGGCGGAGGGAAGGGCTCGGGCCGGCCTGGGACCTCGGACCTCGGAGAGCCGCATGCCGGCGCCGGGCACCTGCCCGACGCCTGGCCTGAGACAAGGGGCCCGCAGCACCATCGTTTCTTCCTGGCATACACATCCCGTCGTTGTCTACGAAACTGCCCGTCGGGGGGACAAAAACACCGAGGACGAGTTTTGTTTAGAGAAAGCACGAAAAGTAGCTGGGAAGGTATCTGATACTTAGGGTCACTTGACGTGATTAAAGGCGCTGTGTCGCTCGGTGGTGCGCTCGCCCAGAGCAGGGAGCGGCTCCCGCACAGCGCGCCCGCCCGAAACCCGCTGCCTCAGCGCTGAGTTAACTCACTTGTTTTGGTGCGATGTTTTTGGAGGAATTATTAATCATTTGGGGGGTGACAAATTTATACCTCTTTCCTCTTCCGCGGGGCGTTCCGTCCGTGTTCTGGCATTAGAAATTAATATATTGAGATAAATTAACTTGAGGGAAAGTTTTAACACGCAGCACCACCTAGTGGGGAAATGTTGCATTAAACTTCCCATTTCGTTTTAAGTTGCTTGCTAGAGCCCCTTGGCAGTTTGAAGTCTTGAATAGGATACATTTAAAATAGCTCGATGATAGAGGAAGGTGAGCACTGTTTCGTGGCCTCTAAGGTGAGAACACGGGTTGAGTGGTTACTGTCACCTAAGCGTGTCCCAAGGCATGTCTGTACCCAAGGAGCTGATGATTAAGTGAAATTACGGGGTTCAGAGGAACGAATAAACAGACATGATTTGAGTGGCTGCCACGTGCCAGGCTCTATGCTGGGTGCCTTCACATTCAAGATCTCTTTAACTGAACTCTTTCAAAAAAAATCTCGGGGCTCCTGGGTGGCTCAGTCGTTTAAGCATCTGCCTTCAGCTCAGGTCATGATCTCAGGGTCCTGGGATCCAGCCCCATGCCAGCTCATCGGGGAGTCTGCTTCTCCCTCACCCTCTGCCACTCCCCCTGCCTCTGCTCTCTCTTTCTCTCTCAAATAAATATATAAAATCTTAAAAAAAAAAAAAAGTCTCAACGGGTAGATGTTGTGATACCCCCACCGAAGACATGAGGATACTGGTATTGAGAGAAGCCAAGTGATTGGTTCAGCATCTCCACAGCTGAAAATAATCAAGCGAGGCCTTGGATCAAGTTTGTTCTCTCCAGATCCTATGCTCTTCCCTATCCCTGTCCCCATCTCCCGCAGAAAAATAATTAAGCCCATCATAAAGGGTTCTGCAGTAGGTGTGTCTCCATGGGGACCATTTGTGTTACGTAGATGAAGTGGCTGCATTTCACAGTCCTGGACGTGGTCCCTGTTCTTGGGCAGACTCCTGTGGTGAGCGCAGAGCGCACACCATCGTCCTCATTGGAGATGCACGTGGCAGAGTGTGGAGGGAAACAGCTCAGCAGGCGTGTTCCACTCACTCCGGGTGACTGCTGCATTGCCCACAGCATGGTTCACAGTTTTCTTGGCAGCTACTCAGAGTGGACACAGGTCATTTAATTTCTTTCCGTACTTTTCTGAGTTGACTTACCATATTTAAGTGACTAATAAGCATTTTAGATTATTTCCTATAGTGGGTCACTGTAAAAGTAATGACTAGATGTTTTGAATCTTAATAGTTTAAGTGGTTTTGGTAACAGGTCTTCAAATGTTTTTGTTTAGAGTTTTCTTTTTTTCATTTTTTTTCTTGTGTTAGTTGTGGGGAAGGGTGGCTGACCTAGCAAGGAAGAGAAACAAGAAAATTGGTGCATAAGCAACCTTTTTTCCTCTTCTTAGAATAAGTTGTCTTTTTTTTTTTTTTTTTTTAAGATTTTATTTCTTTATTAGGGAGTGTGCACGCATGAGGGCGGTTGTGGGGGAGCGGTAAATGGAGAGGGAGAAGAAGACTCCCTGCTTAACCCACGGAGCCAGCCAGGCGCCCCAGAGTAAATTGTCTTAAAGTAATTTTACTTACTGTGCCCTCTTAATTACATTAACGTCAGTGATAAACCGTTTCGTGATTTCTGAAGCGGGAATGAGTTGTAGTTTCGTGGTGGAAGATCCAGCTCAGCCCCCAGTTGCTGTTTGATGAGGAGCCCCTAGAGTGTGTTTTGTCCTTCTGGGTGACAGTCCCTCTCTCACCTGAGCCTTCAGTAGCCCTGCAGCTAGGTAGGGTCGGAGGTATTGGTTGGCATTTATGCTGGTATGAGAGCTAAGCTCTTCTGACTGCTGCTAGAGTGTCCTTCTCTCCTTTCTCTGGCTATGATGTTTAGAGTTTCTTTCTTTCTTTCTTTCTTTCTTTCTTTCTTTCTTTCTTTCTTTCTTTCTTTCTTTCTTTCTTTCTTTCTTTCTTTCTTTTTTAAAGATTTTATTTATTTACTTGACAGAAAGAGGGAGCGTGTGCACAAGCAGGGGGAGAGGCAGGCAGAGGGAGAGGGAGAACAGGCTCCCCGCTGAGCAGGGAGCCCTATGCAGGGCTCAATCCCAGGACGCTGAGATCATGACCCTGAGTCAAAGGCAGACACTCAACCGACTGAGCCACCCAGGTGTCCCTAGAGTTCTTTCAATTAAAAAACAAATAGCATGGGAAGTGTGGCATGTGTTAGCCAACAGAGCTCCGGTTTTGAGGGTTTCATCACCAGCGTGAGTGTGGGAAAAAGGTGGGCAGTGCTGGGGAGATTTGTCTTACTGGTGTCCTGGAAAAACTCACTTTACTAAGGCAAGGGCTTTTTTGCCTGTAGTCCAGAGGATCTGTGGACCCCCAGAAGTTATTATCTGAAATCCTGTGTTAAGTGTGCATTTGTGTTTTTCCCCTCTGGAGGTTAGTTTGCATCAGATCTGAAAGGGGATAGTGCACCCAGAGAGTTAAGAGCCATGTGAGTGGGCAGTGAAGGCTACTAACGTGTGTGGGGCCCTCCAGAGAGCAGTGGACCAGGAGTACAGAGCCTTGAGTTCTAATTCGGGACCTGACAGCAGACTTGCAGGGTCTCCTTGCATGGGTGTGCTGACCAAGTTTCCCACATGCGGGAATGCTGGCCCTGGGTAATGGTCACTGGTAAGACGACCAGCGGTAATGGCTAGTGGTTGTGTCTGTACTAAACCAGAGACGCAGAATGGTGAAGCGTGAGGCAACAGTAAGGTGTGTGAGATATCATTAGCATGGAGACAGCCTCTTTTGTATGGAGCTAGCCTTATTTTTGTCTGTTTTTTTGATAACAGAGGAGCCCCAAATGGTCACAAATCGTTGTCCTTAAGGTATTTTTCTACGTCTCTCCATAAGGTAAAGGGCTATGCGTTTGAGTTTAACTGAACCTCTACATTTCAGATACTACATGTGTTCCTTTCATAGGTGGCAGATGCTCACCGTTTGACAGCAGAGGAGAGGAACCAAGTTATCCTTGACCTGAAAGCAGCAGGATGGTCGGAATTACAGGAGAGAGATGCCATCTACAAAGAGTTTTCCTTCAAAAATTTTAATCAGGTAATTATGACATATTCTTGCTAGTGCCGTGGTCTGTGTTGCCTTAGGCTGTAGCTCTTTACTACTACTGGTTGTCTGGTCCCATGTGGATCCTAAGAAGTCAGTGACAGCTCCTCCGTCCTTGTTGACAGGTGCTCCCATTCACCCGGGTGATTCTTAGCTGTAGGGGAAGGGAGTGGTTTTTGTCATTTGGAAAATCGGATTCCAAACCTTCTGGTTTGGTGTGGGTTAGGATATTTAGTTTCCTGGGGCGCCTGGGTGGCGTAGTCGTTAAGTGTCTGCCTCCAGCTCAGGGTGTGATCCCAGAGTCCTGGGATCGAGCCCCACATCAGGCTCCTCTGCTGGGAGCCTGCTTCTTGCTCTCCCACTCCCCCTGCTGGTGTTCCCTCTGTCGCTGGCTGTCTCTCTGTCAAATAAATAAATAAAATCTTTAAAAAAAAAAAAAAAAACCCGAAAGAAAATTCTTTAAAAAAAAAAGGATATTTAGTTTCCTTTCAAATTTTAAATAACATTAAAAGGGAGTGTGAGTTTTTTGTGTGTATCAGAAGAGGGCTCGAGTAAAAGCGGTTGAGAAACATACACCTGCTTGACTGATTTCCCCTACTTTTCTTGGATGCTTGTCAAGTTTTCTTTCTCCCTGTACATGTATTTCAGTCTCTAAATCAAGCCCCAAGCTTCACTGTCTTCTCTGATTGGCTCGTTTTCCCCCAGCCCAAGAGCCAGCCCTTGTAGCTTTTCTTAAAAGCCTACCTCCCCCCTTGGAGACTCAGCCTTAACAAGGTAACTGTTGCATTAGGGCCCCGCCCTGTTTAGAGAGTCATCTCCCATGACTTAGCCTTCAGCTCTTACCCCGCTGCATTTATATGAGGTCGGTGCTTTTGACTATTTCATGTTTGTTCAGTGAGTTTGGTAATCCTCTGGACAGATTTATTGTTTTTATTTATATTAGGTGTCAGCATCTAGAAGGCAGAGACCATGTTTGCTTCAATAACTCTCTATTGTACCTAACACGGTTCTGGGTACAAGCAGGCATTTGATAAATGCAGACATTGATTACAGTGTTTGCCAGTTTCTGGAAGGGTGTGGGAAGACCAGATTTCCACCAAACAAACCTTCGACATGTTTTCCTAGTAAATGCCGTTGGCTCCACTGAGCTGCATGCCCTATTCTGCTCTCCATCCATCTGGCTGCCAGCCTTTCTGCTTTGAGTCTCCAGCTCCTGAGGAGACCTAGACCAAGCCGACTCCCTGTCCCTGCTGCCCCATGTGCCCGACAGCTCTTGTCAGGGGCTTAGCACTCCGTGGCTGGTGGCAGGGAATCCCATTGGTACAGTAAGCTCGTGCATAAGCTCTAGGTAGCATTTTCCAGGCTTATTAAAATTCTTACATGTGTACAGCCTGACTTCTTTAAGCCTGGGCTAATTTATTGGGCTTGAACATGTGGCTTAAAGTACTTGAGTAGTGTTGCCTCAGGCTCTGCCCAAGAGTCCGTCATCCAGCCCACGCTAACCCTGTGCTTGGTGTGACTTCCAGAAATAGGGAGGGAAGGGAAACTGTGTGAGGCATCCTTGATTAATTATAAGATTATTTTATTAATTTGACTTTTTTTTTTTTTTTTTTAATTTCCTTCACTCAGTTTTTAGGAGAAAGAGGCAGATGACACGAACATCAGCCAATGTCAGGGAATGCATTCAGAGAACCAGCCCTGAGATTATATCTCGGGGTCAGTTTTCCAGCCGCGTCTCTTAGGACTTCTGCATGTCCAGTGGCCTGTAACTGCATCTGGTGTTGTGACACCTGTCAGTGCTCACCCGCCCAGCATCACCAGGAGCACACGTGGCCTTCGTGGGGCGTGTTGGGCTGCATTGCTTGTGGCAGGGCAGGAGACTACACGTGGCAGGGAGCTGTGGGCCATCTCAGGAAGATGGTGCTGGAAAGATGGTTTGGTCTAGACTGGATGCTGTCAGAAAGTGGGCAGTTCTATGATTCAGTATTTTAATCATTCTTACCAGTAGGGCGAGCAGACTGAAGTGGGGCCAAAGCTGAAATTAGCAAAGAAGCAACACTCATTAGCTGGGGGGGAGAGGGGGGTGCGGGGGTGGCGTTCGGTACTTTGTGGTGTGGACAGTGTTCGTGTTTTGTCTGTGTTCACATAACCTTGCAGCTTGGTCTTGTTTTTGTTTGAATCCATCCTGCTCGCGAAGAGGCCTTGTCTGCTGTTGGTGTTCGCGTGTAACCCCAGGGCCTCGGTGTGCGTGCCAGGCCAGCTGCCGGCTGTCAGAGTTTCTTTTTCACAACCAATGTTTAGAGTCGTGACCCTCTCTCAGTGATAGATCCTCACTAACCTTTAATTTAGGACAGAAAAGATCCTGGTTTTTATTATAGAACAATAAGAGGAAATGCTAAAATAGGATGTTGTAAATTAAGAAAAATTCCCATTGCAACTTCTTTCATCTAGTGTTTATTCTTTTCTGGTCTTTCTCCTCTGATAGAGTTTATTCACAGTGTAGCAATTATTCATGCAGTTGGTTTTAAAAATCAGCTTGAGTTTTATTGTAAAAGTAGTATTTATTAACTCACCAAATATTTTTTAAGGATCTTCACTGTTCTAGGCACAATTCTAAGCTCAGGTAGGCCCGTTCTAGTGGAGAAGATAGACAAGAAGTGAATGAGTAGATAATGTAATTTCAGGTAGAGATAAGTGCCACAGAGAAAAGTAGGATATTGGAATGGAGACTGTTTAAGGTGGGGTGGTCTCACAGGCCCTCTTTAGGGAGGGACATCCGAGGCCTGAATCATGGAAAGGAGCTCAGCATGTGAAGACCCAAAGGAAGAACATTCCCAAAGGAGAGAAAAGCAGGTACGGAATTCCTGAAGCAGGAATGATCTTGGCCTGACTGAGCAAGAGCCAAAAGGCCAGTGTTCTGGAGTGAGCAGACAGGAGAGACTGGTTGGCGATGGGGCTGAGGAAAGGGAGAGCCCAGGGCCCTAGAGCCTTGTCTGTCCAGTGAAGAGTTTAGATTTTATTCTGGGTAGGAAAGCTATGGGGATTTCAAGCACAGAAGTGCCATGATTTGGCTATGTTCTAGAAAGACTGCCCTGGCTGATGTGCTGTGAATAGACAGCAGGAGGGCCACTGGAACCAGGCATACTAGCTAGGATGCCTTTGTGGCAGGCTAGGTAAGAGATGATGGGGGATTATGGAGCTGGCAGTGGAGTGGAGGGAAATGTAGGATTCCTCATGTATTTAGAAAAGAAAACAAACAAGACTTGCTCTTAGATTGGATATGGGGGAAGGGGAGGGTCAAGGATGATCCCAAGGTTTTGGTTCAAGCTGGAGGGTAAAGGGCGGGACTGTTGGTGTCACTTCCTGAGTTGAGGAAGATGGGGTGGGATAGGAAGTTGAGAACCCTGTTTTGGATGTGGCAGGTATGAGATACTTATTAGTCACCCAGGTGCTGTTATCAGATCAGCACTTGGCTACGTGAGGTCGGAGCTCAGGATGGAAATACTGGTTTGAGGATTGTCAGAGGTTAATTGTGAGAGCACAGGCCTGGTTGGCAAGAGAGCACAGGGTGGAATGGGCAGGTCGAGGCACTGGGCACCTGGTGTGTCCGCTGTCCGAGGACTGAAGACGGGATGTATAATGGTAGGTGAAGGTCAGTTGTTACCTTGCTCCTGAGAAGTAGAGGCAATTCTCTTCGATGGCTTCTATTGTTTTAGTGAGGTTATCAGTTGAGAACGAGCAGAAGTGGGAGGGAGGAATGTTGGAGATCTAGGAAGATCAGAAAGAGTGGAATAGCCCTCTCGGAGGCTAAGACAGTCCACTGATTAGGGGATTGTGGTCAGTTTCTGGGCAGTTTTCAATGTCACTGGAGATTTCTGGTCATACGTGGGAAGTGAAGGTTTTGTGTGTTTTGTCTAGCCACGTTCAGCTGTTTGGGCACAGTAGGTGCGGAGTTGGCTTAATAAAGGCTGTACTCTTGCTAAATGAGTCCAGTGGAGGAACTGAGGGGCAAGGGAAGTAAGGGCGTGTGCAAGGCAGGAATTAAAACATCGGAGCTTGGAATCTAGCTGGTAAGGAGGGAGGTGCGGCTGTGATGTTGGAGACTGAGGGAAGAGGTGGGGGTGTCCATTGGTATAACCTTCTTAGAGAGCAGTTGGGGAGTGTGTATTAGCTTCTAAAATGGACATACCCATTGTTCTAATCTAGAAATTTATCTTCTAGATACTATCCTGCGTGTGCACAAAATGGATATGTGAGGACGTTGGCCTAGAATTTTCTGTCGTGAGGAGGCATTTCCATGTGCCTAGGCACAGCTCCATGACGTGAGGTCTCCCTTGCTGTAGCCCTGCCCTTAGAAAGAGTTTGGGAGGCCCGCTGTGCCCCACGTTCTCCTGGCAGTGGCAGCACCTCTCCTGGCCTCAGCTCTGGAAGCTGGTGGGAGCCACTGTCCGCGAACTGGTCCCTCTCTCCCTTAGCAGAGTTCAACCCACACTGGATGTTAGCATATGTTTTAAAAAGTCTCAGCTGAACATACAGGTAAAAATTATATTCTTTTTTTAGCTTCTTAATAGGTTGTGAACATTTTTCAGTTCTCTACATAGTCTTTTTATTTATAATAAATCTTCAGGAGGAAGGTTACACTTTTTGGGTGTTACAGGTTTTAAGTGGTTTCCTAATGTAGAGTGTGTGAGTCACAAGTTTGCTTTAGAATTCATTTCTCTTATTACTATAGAAAATGAACCATACCTTTTAGAAACATTTTTAGTGGGTGTGTGGATGGCTCAGTTGGTTAAACGTCTGCCTTCCGCTCAGGTCATGATCCCAGGGTTCTGGGATCAAGTTCCGCATTAGGCTCCTTGCTCAGTGGGCAGCCTGCTTCTTCCTCTCCTTCTCCCCCTCCCCTCCCCCTGCTCATGCTCTCTGTCTCTCCCCCCCCCCAAATAAAACCTTTAAAAAAAAAAAAAGAAACATTTTTAGTGACCCTGGGTGAAAAGCCTATTTCTCAAAGCTTTGGGTTATTCTAGATTTTACTATAATAAGAAGCCAGCAAAATACATTGGAACTTTTTCTTTCTTAGTGGTTTTATTCCAGGATATGGTTAGTTCCAGATAGTCCACATTCATTTGATAGCTCAGATGGGTGCAAATATTTAGAGACTATAAGAGCAGAGTTCCCAAGTTCTAATGGTGTTGGTGCCTCCGGGGCCAGAGGTTTCTGTGGCCGGGAGCCACTGAGTCTCCCTGGGGGAGGGCTGCTCTGAGCCGCAGTGTGTTGAGGGTTGTGGGGCTGTGTGACAGGCATGGCGAGCCTCCTTGAGCCGGCAGAGCATAACGCTGCCAGGACTTGAAGCTGCAAAGATCCGTGCTCGCAGCGCTTGGACTCACACGGGGTGGGCTTGGCGTTTGTAAGAGTTTTGCTTTTCTTCTGTTCCTGGAGACTTAAGGAGGGAGAGGTCTCTCAGTGACAAACTGATGCTTAGGTGTTTGGCAACTGCAGGGCACCTGCATTGAAAGAACAAGATGTTGGTGTGAAACGTGGTTGTGAGTGTCCCATAAAGGTAAATTTTGTTAGGTATTGTCGCGGCTGGGGACGAGTGGGAAGCTTACAAAATCAGGTGTGGTTTGAAGCTTTGGAAGTAGGTGCGGAAGGTGAGGCTTTGGAACCCAGGAAAGAGCTATTCCGGATGCCAGCAGGTGGAGCCCTGCAGGGCAGGAGCCCCGACTGGCCAGGCAGCGGCACAGCCCCCCGGGAGGGCTCCCCCATCCTCTCCCTCGGGCATGCTGGCACCTCCCTTGTTCAGCATGGAGAGAAGTTAGTATCAGGAATAGGTCAGCAGCGGCACCCAGACGCCGCACCTGGGTTTGGTATCTTTTGGGTGAATGAAGAATTCCAGGAGGAGGGTTCCAGGAGTTTCCAGTTGGTAATGGAGAACACTTTTGACTCAGGAGAAAGGACGCAGCTTTGTGAGAAGGACCTGGGATTCCCTGCTTTCCCGGAGGAGCTCCTGTACCCTGTCTGTGCTGCCTCCAGTGGACCCGCCCGCAAGGCATTCGATGTCGTTAGAGTGAATCATATGACCTGGCTGACACTCAGCCCGTTTTGACCTACAAAATGGCCCTTCTCAGCCGAACAGCGAGTCACGGGTAGAGCTTGCAGACGAGGTCCAAGCTTCCTCTGTTCGGCATCTTGTTCATCGCGTTGTGGTTGCTGGGGAGTGGGGAGGGGCCTTCTGAGTGACTGGGGCCGTGGGGGGTGCCGAGGAACCCATTTCGTGCATCCAGCAGCAGTAGCACCATATGTGAGTTTGGGGTTTGTAAAATATTTCCCTTCCTCTGCCCCAGAGCTCCTGCTGTAGAGCCGTTGAAAGTTACTGTTGCTGACTTACTTTATAAAAATGTTTTATTGAGGAATTTGGTAATAAGCTCCCGGTTCACATTTTGAAACACTTAGTGAAGTCAAAAGCTTGATGATACCAGAAGAAAGACAACTGTTAATGCAAATCTTAACAGTCCTCAGTGGGACACGGCTCTCAGCAGTTCTCGTTGTGAAAGAATTAATTCGGGTCTCATCGTTGTAAGCCAAAGCTCGGTGCACGTCAGAGTTATGAGTCAGTAATGCAGTAATAGAAATGTCCCATCTGAGCGCTCTTGAGAGTGGAAGCGGACTCTGCTTGTGGAAGGTAGGGGGACACTCCCAGGAGGATGTTCCCAAGGCTGATTCATCACCTGGCTTAGAGAGTGCCCTTTGCTGTTACCGTATAGGCTCCTGTCTGTGTGTCTGGGAAGCAGGTCAAGTGGAAACCTGTCTGCTTATCTCATACGAGGCTTCAGCTTCACCTGTGCCTGCGGTTGGGCTCTGTAGCCACCGCTGACTCCAAACCTGAGAACGCGTCCTTCACTGTCACTGGGATGGACAGCAACGCATCTGAGCAAACTTGACCTCACATTTGAGGAGCTAATTCAAATATGCGTGCGGTGGGGTGCCTGGGTGGCTCCGTCGGTGAAGCATCTGCCTTCAGCCCAGGTAGTGATCCCAGGGTCCTGGGATCGGGTCCCACGTCATCGGGCTCCCTGCTCAGCGGGGGGTGGGGGGGGCTGCTTCTCCCTCTCCCTCTGCCCCATCCCACTCCCCTGGCTGGTGCTCTCTAGTTCTCTTTCTCTCTCTCTCAAATAAATAAAATCTTTAAAAAAATATCTGTGTGGTGTATTCATAACGGTGCTCGCTTTGGAGGTTTTCCTGGGGCTCCAGGGAGTCGTGGGCAGATGGTGCTGGTGTGGTCAGGCCATGGCCGGCACAGCAGGGGTGGTGTCCTGCGGGCCAGGGAAACTAGAGACCAGAATGGTACCGTTCGGCGTCTTGCTTCTGCCGTTTATCTCATAAAATGGGTTTAGAACTGATGTGTATTTGTGAAAACACATGTAATGGACAGACAAGGGGAAATGTAAAACAGGTGTCGAAAATGCAAATATGACGCCACGGCGCGGTGTGAAAATGTTGTGGCCGTTGCCCCGGCCTTTCATAAAAACGGACTTTTAACTGCATCGCTTTTTCTTAGTCGTACAGTAAATCTTCTGTTTACAGAACTTAGCCTGAGTATTTTGTGAAAGTCAAACAGCCAAGAAATATAATTTCCTCAGCAGTCTTTGTCTTGCCCTTTTACAGATGGCGTAAAATCAGGTGTGTAAAAAATAAAAAGCAGTTTGAGCTGACGTGAAAGGTATTTCAGATTTATGCTTTGCAGATGATATTGGTATGATTAATGCATTCATTGCTTTTTTTTATTGCTTTTCACAGATAATGTACATGATGCATGGAAAATGTTGTGGGTTTAAATCTTTGCCAGCTTTAGACTGTGAATATCAACAGATGTTATCATATAAGTACTATAGTTATTATAAAATAAAAAATTTTTCATGAAATGCATTGACATAAATTTCATTTATGTAAATTGCTTTCATTAGTACAAAACCTTAGCGTAGCCATTAGGGTTTGTGAAGCACTTTAGATGAGATTAACTTGGTATAATGTGGTCAGAAATGGGTTGCTTTAAATTTAACTGACAAGAAAATAACACTCAAAAGTTAGGAAATTATCGAGGCATTTGTTTTCTGCCTGCATTGCTGGGACCGCTTAAATAGGTTGAATATGAATTAATAACAATGGACTGCTGGCTCAGTAATTACAGAAAATAATTTAAAGGAGACCTCAAATAATAACTTTGATGTATTTTGGTCTTGCTCTTTTCTGTTCTGCTTTTCTTGAGCGTACCAGCCCCTTGCTTCAATATAGCCTTTGAAAACAACGTTCAGGTTTGCAAAGCAAGAGTTTGGTCAGTAGAGTTTTGGTGCATTTGGGCTGTGACATAGAAACTTATATTCAGCTCTTTCAAAATACGGCTCTTGGGTACAAAGGTGTGGCCTCAACAGCTGCTCGTCTCTCCTTAGCAGCAAATAGAGTGGTGCACTGCTGTTACTGTGACCGGGGGTGGGGGCGCAGTGACCAGGTGCCCTCTGTGTCCCGGAGGGATTCAGCCCACCCGTGTGGACAGGTGAGGGAGGGGCTTCCTCCGTGGCTTGGATCTCTTTGTGTTCTGCTCTTTGCCCTACATATTCGTAAACAAAACAGAACAGTACATCGTCTCCCCCATTTTGCAGATAATTTACCATCGTATTGCCTTTCTGATCGGCCTGGAATGGGCCATTTTAACCAATTCAGTAAATTTCACAGAAGGACCCCGAATCAGACCGAGACCGTGGGATTGTTTGTGGTCACACTGGGTCATGTCACAGTGGGTGTCACACTCACAGCTCTGATTCCTGCAGCAACATGTTTAGGTACTACTGTGACACAGAAAGTTGTTTTTGTTTTTACATGTGTTTTTTTCTAGGAGATATCTTTTTTCCAAGGACTACCTGTTGTATTACTTTCCACCTTAAATGGGTTTGACAACACTTCCCTGAGAAAGGCACTATTCACCAGCTAAAACAAACAAAGCTGTACTTGTTCAAGAGTAACCCAGGTATCACTGTTGAGCAGTCAGAGGTCATTTAATTGTATCGTTAAAATCAATCCTATCAAAACAGCCAGCACCATTAATGAATCTGTTTGCTCCTGTGCTCTCAACCAGCAAGGCAGGACTGTGGCCATCTACCATATCATTCACTAAACTGATTTCAAATGCCCCGTCCTCACCATTGCAAGCCTGACTGTGGACACGTACCAGGTGCCTGGAGCAGATCCAGTGAGGGCTGGGCAGGGAGCTGCACGGTCTTCCCTCTGAGAGCCACAGAGCCTACCTCTGGTGGGTTCAGGGAACGTAGCGAGGTCTTTGAGCTGGCCAGCACGGAGGGACTAGCTCCACTCTGAGCATGGAAGGAGGACAATGTAAAGTACATGATCCCATTTCTGTTCAGAAGACTAGACCAGTTTCACTAATTTTTGAAAGATTACTTACTTATTTTAGAGAGTGCAGAGGGGAGGGGCAGAAGGAAAGGGAGGGAGAGTCTTAAGCAGACTCTGCACTCAGCGCAGAGCCCCATGCGGGGCTCAGTCTCGTGACCCTGAGATCACAACCTGAGGTGAAACCAAGAGTCAGATGCTGAACTGACTCTGCCACCCACCACCCAGGTTCCCCAGATTTTATTTTTAAGTACTCTGTACACTCAACGTGGGGCTCGAACTCACAACCCTGAGATCACGAGTCACATGCTCTACTGGCTGAGCCAGCCAGGCGCCCTGGGACCTTCCAGTTTTGTTGGGGAGGTGGCACATCTGAATTGTGCAAGATAGTTGATTTTTAAAATTGTCATGCTGATGAGGCACTAAAATGAGAAGTACTAATAAACTGAAGAAGGCGTACTCTAGCATGGCCGCCTGGAGAAGGGGAATTTCGAGTTGGTCCTTAAAGGTCTGACAGGTTGGTGTAGCCACTTTAGAAAACAGTATGGAGGATCCTCAAAAAATTAAAAATAAAACTACCATATGTTCTAATAACATGTATATTGTGGGAATATATCCAAAGGAAATGAAAACAGTAACTCAAAAAGGTATCTGCACTTGTATGTTCAAGCACCATTATTTACAATAACTAAGACATGGAAGCAACCTAAGTGTCCATTGAGGGAATGGGTACAGAAGTTGTGGCCTATATTATATATAGGAAACCCTAAAAATTCCACCAAAAAACTACTAAAACTGATAAATGCATTTAGTAATGTCACAGGATACAAAATCAGTGTACATACAGAAATCTGTTCCATTTCTGTACACTATAATGAAGCAACAGACAGATTAAGAAAGCAATCCCATGTGCATTTCCACTAAAAATAATAAAGTATCCAGGAATAAACTTAGCCAAAGAGGTGAAAGACCTGTAGTCTCTAAACTATAAAACACTGATGAAAGAAATTGAACATGACACCCACAAAGGAAAGATATTCCATGCTCATAGGTTGGGAGGACAAGTATTGTTAAAATGTCCATACTACCCAAAGCAATCTATAGATTTAATGCAATCCCTGTCAAAAGACCAGCAGTATTAGGGGCACCTGGCTGGCTCAGATGTGACTCTTTTTTTTTTTTTTTAAGATTTTATTTATTTATTTGACAGAGATAGAGACAGCCAGTGAGAGAGGGAACACAAGCAGGGGGAGTGGGAGAGGAAGAAGCAGGCTCCCAGCGGAGGAGCCTGATGTGGGGCTCGATCCCAGAACGCCGGGATCACGCCCTGAGCCGAAGGCAGACGCTTAACTGCTGTGCCACCCAGGTGCCCCCAGATGTGACTCTTGACCTCAGGGTTGTGAGTTTAAGCCCCACGTTGGGTAGAGCTTACTTAAAAAACAACAACAGCAGCAGCAGCATTTTTCAGAGACTAGAACAAATATTCCTAAAATTTGTATGGAACCACAAAAGACCCTGAACAGTCAAAACAGTCTGGAAAAAGAGAAGGCTGCAAGTCTCACAATTCTAGATTTCAAGTTATACTACACAACTGTAGTAATCAAAACAGTATGGCACTGGCACAGAAATAGACGCATAGATCAATGGAACGGGATAGAAAGCCCAGAAACAAACCCATGATTATATGGTCAATTAATCTTTGACAAAAGAGGCAAGAATATGCAATGGGAGAAAGTCTCTTCAATAAATGGTGTTGGGAAAACTGGACCACTTTCTTCTACCATATACAAAAATTACTCAAAACGGATTAAAGACTTAAGTGTGAGACCTGAAACAATTAAAATTCTAGAAGAGAGCACCGGCAATAATTTCTCTGACATCAGCCGAAGCAACATTTTTCTAGAAGTGTCTCCTGAGGCAAGGCATATAAAAGCAAGAATAAACTCTTGGGACTACGTGAAAATAAAAGGCTTCTGCAGAGTGAAGGAAGCAGTTAACAAAACTGGAAGACAGCCTACTGAATGGGAGAAGATACTTGCAAATGACATGCCCTACAAAGGACTAATATCCAGAATACATAAAGACCTTATAAAACTCAACGTCCCAAAACAATCCCATTAAAAAATGGGCAGAAGGCATGAACGTACATTTCTTCAAAGAAAACATCCAGATGGCCCACAGACACATGAAAAGACGCTCAACGTCACTCATCAGCAGGGAAATGCAAATCAAAACTACAAGGAGATATCACCTCACACCTGTCAGAATGGCTAAAATCAACAACGCAAGAAACAGCAGGTGTTGGCGAGGATGTGGAGAAAAAGGGGAACCCTCCTATACTTGTTGGTGGGAAGGCAAACTGGTGCAGCCACTCTGTAAGCAGTATGGAGTCTCCTCAAAAAATTAAAAATAGAACTACCTTATGATCCAGTAATTGCCTTACTGGGTATTTTTCCAAAGAAAACAAAACACTAATTTGAAAGGGTATCTGCCCCCTTATGTTTATTGCAGTATTATTTAAAATAGCAAAGTTATGGAAGCAGCCTAAGTTCCATTGATAGATGAATGGATAAAGAAGATGTAGTGTGTGTACGTATGTGTGTGTGTGTGCGTGTGTATATATAAATAAAATATTTGCTTATAAAATATATGTATACACACACACACACACACACACACACACACACACACTGGGATCTTATTTACCCATAATCCTGCCATTTGCAACAACATGGATGGCACTAGGGAGTATAACACTAAGTGAAGTAAGTCAGTCGGAGAAAGACAAATACCATATGATTTCACTCATGTGTGGAATTTAAGAAACAAAACAAATGAACAAAGGAAAAAAAGAGAAAGACAAACCGAAAAACAGACTCTTAACTCTAGAGAAAAAACAGATGGTTACCAGAGGGGAGGTGGGTGGGGGAGTGAGTGGAATAGGTGAAGGGAATTAAGAGTACACTTACTGTGATGAGCACTGAGTGAGGTATAGAATTTTTAAAAAATATTTTGTTTATTGATTATTTTAGGGAGAGAGAGCGTGCATGCGAGCAGGGGAGGGGCAGAGGGAGAGGGAGAGACTTTTTATTTTTTAAACAGAAACAGCTCTTATTTTTTATTTTTTTAAAAGATATTATGTATTCGTTTGAGAGACAAGAGAGAGCAGAAGCAGGGGGAGAGGCAGAGGGAGAGGGAGAAGCAGATTCCCCGCTGAGCTGGGAGCCCGATGTGGGGCTTGATCCTAGGACCTGTTGATCATGACCTGAGCTGAAGGCAGATGCTTAACCATCTGATCCACCCAGATGCTCTGAGAGGGAGAGACTCTTAAGCACACTCCTTGCCAAGTGTGGAGCCCGACATAGGACTCCATCTCACAACCCTGAAATCATGACCTGAGGGAAACCAAGAGTTGGTCACTTAACCGACTAAGCCACCCAGGCGCCCCTGGAATTGTTGAATCACTGTATTGTAAATCTGAAACTAACATCGCACCATATGTTAACTATACTGGAATTAAAATAACATTAAAAAAAGATGTGGTACATATTACAATGGAATATTATTCAGTCTTAAAAATTGAGGAAATCCTACCACTTGAAGATATTATGCTAAGTGAAATAAGTCAGAGAAAGACAAATACTGTATGATCTCACTTATATGTGGAATCTGAAAAACGAAAGGACTTACAGAAAAAGAGATCAGACTTGTGGTTACCAGATATGGAGTTTGGGGGAAGAGGGAATTGGAGAAAGGTGGTCAATAGGTACCAAAAAAAAGTCTGATAGGTTTTTTGAGTGAAGGAGCTAAGGAAGGACATAGGTCAAGAATAGGGGTGGGGGCACATCTTGTTTATTTGTAATGTGTTGGGGAAATGAGGGCCCTAAGTGTGGTTCAGCGAGATGGACTACAGATTGTAAAGATGGGTCCTTGTGCTGGCTCTCCTGGGTTTAGCATCTCAGGTTTAGAGTATCTGAAAACAGACCTACCTTTCTTTCCTCCAACTTGCTTGTTCCTCTCAGCGGTACCACCATTCTCTTGAGCACCTAGATCTAAAACTGAAGAAGAATCTTGGTTATCAATTACTAAGAACTCAGTCTTTCCCCAAGACTGTGCTCTAGTCTGGATTCACCTTGTCTCCCCCTTGAGTTCCTGTACAAGCTTTCTTACAGCCTTTTACCTCCCTGCGTGCATTGGTCTCCATGCTGCTTTGTTGTTGTTGTTTTTTTTTTAAGATTTTATTTATTTATTTGACAGAGAGAGAGACAGCCAGCGAGAAAGGGAACACAAGCAGGGGGAGTGGGAGAGGAAGAAGCAGGCTCGCAGCCTAGCAGGGAGCCTGATGCGGGGCTTGATCCCAGGACCCTGGGATCACTCCCTGAGCCAAAGGCAGATGCTTAATGACTGAGCCACCCAGGCGCCCCAAGGAAGAAGCAGGCTCCCAGCGGAAGAGCCTGATGCGGGGCTCAATCCCAGAACGCCAGGATCACGCCCTGAGCTGAAGGCAGACGCTTAACGATTGAGCCACCCAGGCGCCTCTTTGCTTTGTGACCAAGTTGGTCTCTGCTCAGAAAACCCCATTTCCTTCCTATTTTATCTTACAAGATACCATCTTCTCAGAGGTTTTCTTTTCTTCTTCTTCTTTTTTTTTGGAAAGATTTATTTGTTAGAGAGCAAGCATGTGAGGGTGTGCATGGTGAGGGGCAATGGGCAGAGGGAGAGGGAGAGAGAATCCGAAGCCGACTTCCAATGTGGGGCTCGATCTCACGACCCTGATATCATGACCTGAGCCAAAACCAGGAGTCAGATGCTTAACTGACTGTGCCATCCAGGCACCCCTTCTCAGAAGTTTTCAGAGCTGCCCACATGCTGGCGCTTAACGCTTCCTCTCATTATTTCTCTGCCAGAGGCCTCTTTAGTCTGTTAGAGATTAGAACTAAGAGGTCACTTAGTCATCCCCCTTACTGAAAAATGGGGAAACCGAGGTTCAGATAGAGGGAGCATGAAACAGTGGCCATGCTGGAACTGGAGCCAAGATCCCCAGGATCTTGGTTCATTTCTTTTCTACCTTTATTTAAGCTGTTCTTCACCTTCTTTGTTCCATCCCACCTATCTTGTGTCAGTGTGTCCACATCTCACCCACTTCCAGAAAGTTTTTTCTGACACTTATGCACTCAGCAGTGATAAACCATTACTGTGCACTTAGACTAGGGGCTATGCTAGACCCTGGGGTGCAGTGATGAGCAAAGCTGATATTGGCCCCATCTTCATGGAGCTCACTAGATACAGGGATGGAGGGAGAGCATAAACAAATAAAGCAATGACTGTATAATTGCAAATTATGATAAGTGCCATGAAGGAAAATCCTAGTAGCTAATACTTAATGAACACTTGAACCTTGGGCCAGGCACTATTTTGTAAGGACGTCACATGTATTTATTCACTTAATCTTCACAAAACCCTGTGAAGTAGAGACTCTTTTCCTCATTTTATAGATTGGAAACTGAGGTTTAGATTAAGTGACTTGCCCCAAGCCCCACAGCTAGTAAGCAGAGGAGTTGGAATTTGACCTCACGCAGTCCCCAACCATTTGCCAGATGGGTGCTGCCCTCTCCAATAGAAAAAGAGGAAGAAGTACGGTTAAGACCTAACGCAGTTTGAGGAGAGACATCACGGAAGTTCTCGCTAAGGAACTGAGAAGGTGATGCATTTCGCCCTCCCCCCCCTTTGTCCCTTGAGGCATCTTATTTGCACATATGTATTACATTCCTGGGAAAAGAGTCCCGGGATTTTCTCTCTTGTCTTTACTTCTTGATTCTTAGTGGCCCATGATGCCAGCTGGGTTGTCAGTACAAGGAAATCTAAAGGGTGAAGGCAGGTTATTCAGCCTTTTCCTTCTCTCTTTCTTTCTCTTTCTCTTTCTCTTTCTCTTTCTCTTTCTCTTTCTCTTTCCCCTCCCCTCCCCTCCCCTCCCCTCCCCTCCCCTCCTCTCTCTTCTTGTGTTCTTTTCCTTCCCTTTTCTTTTCTTTTCTTTTTTCTTTTCCTTTCCTTTTCCTTTTCCTTTCCTTTTCCTTTTTCTTTCTTTTTCTTTTTCTTTTCTTTTTTTCTTGTCAGTAGGTTCCACACCCAGCATGGATCCTAGCACTGGGCTTGGACTCAGGACCCTGAGATCCAGACCTGAGCTGAGATCAAGAGTTGGAGGCTTAATTGACTGAGCCGCTCAGGAGCCTCTATTCAGCCATTTTTGATCTTTGAGTTGCACTTCAGATCTAGGGGTGATCACTCTTCACCGATTTGACCTGCTCCTAAGGTTCACAATTTTCTGATTGACACCGTTATCCGTGACCTCAAATTCACCAACATAACTTGCTTCATCTTCACAGTCAGAAACCTGGCAATGACTTTGGAGCACAGTTTAATAAAGTGGCATTTGCCTCTCTTTTTGGCATTGTTGACACTCTTGAAAGCCTCTATGAGGACATGCACAGACACCGTGATAGGGACAAGCAAAGATGGTGGGAAGACGATTAGAGGGGCGAGTGCGAGGTATTATGGGGAGGGGGAGGGCTGTCCTGAGCCTTTCAAAGGGTTGGAGGGGGAAGGACTATGTAGTGGAAGTAGGTGGGGGAGGGTGAAGGATTGATGCCTTTTCTTAACAACACCAGTTGGAGGACTTAGACAATGGAGTGGAAGGGGGAGGAGGGCAGAGGCCACATAGGGAGAATAGTAAGGAGCTTGTGCTTTCATCCAGGTGAGACCTATCGTTAGGGTGGACCCAGCAGTGGATTGTGGACTGTGGCAGTGACAGAGGGAAGCAGAGAGCTAGAGGGGTTGGAGCTGTATTTCAGAGCCTATATGAGCAGGGACCATTGGTGCCACACATAACTTTTATAAAGGGAACACCTAAGATTCTCTGACTAGGGAGGAGTGGTGATGTGTGATGAGGAAGAAGAGCAGGGGGTATTGAAAATGACTTCCAGAGGAACTGGGTGGTCAGAAGTGGCATTTATTAGGCTGGGGAAGTATGGGAGAGGAACATGATGGGGGTGCTGGGATTAAGATTTCTGGTTTGAACATTGTTAAGTGTGAGTTGCTGGGAGATATCCAAATGTCAACTTCAAGAAGATAGTTTTATGTCTGAGTTAGGGACTTAGAGTAGAGGTCTGGGTTGTGGGTAACTGGGGAGTCTTAGGTATGTGTGGAAAAAAGCCAAGGTAATGGAAGAGACCGCTCAGGCAGAAAGTGTAATGTGAGGAGAGAAGAGCGCTCAGGATTCAGTCCCATTTAGGGGTTGGAAGGAAGACGAGGAGCTGGCAGAAGACTGAAAAAGACTTACTAGTGAAATAGGAAGACAGGCCCGTGTCGTATCACAGAATCCTAAAGATGGTCTTTTAAAAGGGAGAGAGGAATCAGTTCTGCTGAGACTCCAAATAATACCAAAGGATGAGCACTGTGTTAAGTGCCATGAGTGTCATCGGTGACCATGGTGAGGATGGCTTGGATGATGTGGTGGTGCAGGCCAGCGTGGACAGGAAGTGGAGCTCATGTGCCCTATAGGGACGTTTGTAGCCACAGACGTTAGTCTTCTTTGTTCCTCCATTTTGAATCCAGCCCCTGGGTTATCTTGTTCGTGGTGTTCTTTCAGCCTTGTTTTGATGTTGGATCGATGCACATTGGAGCTAGAAGGGATGAGGCAACCAAGGCCTAGGGGTGAAGAGGTTCGCCCACATTAACGCTGAACCGATGGCAGAATTAGGATGTGACTAAGTTCAGATTAGGTTGTGCAACAGGAAGATGTAGCTACTCACCTTTGTCTCTCCCCACCTAAGATACGAGAGCCTTGAGGGCAGAGACTCGGGTTGTGCATGGGTACGTCTCTCCCAGTACCCAGCCCAGGGGTTAGCTGGGTGTTTTGTTTGTTTATTTGTGTGTTTTGATTTACATAGACCTACTTGTATTTCGAACACACGAGGTCCCTTGATTGGGTTTGCCATAGGTGATCCTAGCCAGTGCCCTTAGCCCCAGGGAGTTGTATTTTTCATTTCTTTGTCTCCTACAGGTTATTACCTAAAATCCTTTCTCACCAGGGACTTTTCCCCTCCCTCGTTTCCTTACTCTTGGACACAGATGGTTCCTAATGGTGACTGGTGTTTTTGGCGGCTAAGTAGTTGTGCGCGATGGGAGGATCTGTAATGCCATGGTGCGCTTCCCAGAAGAACAGCACTGATGGTGTCTTTGTTCGGCCTGCAGTTTTCAAGTATCAGAGAAGGAAATGGGCCACTTACAGGCGGGCATGCCCACAAATGGGCATCTGTAGCAAATTGCCTCCAATAATGAAAGCCTGAGGTTAGCGCTTGGAATTTCGCTCACCACTTCAGCCACCCACAGCTTTCGTCTTTGGTGAATTTCGGTGTCCTGAGAGTCCATGGCCGATTCTTCAAAGCTCCCACGAAGTGTCGTGCTGGCAGACTGCCACAGGCCTGTTTGCCAATATCAATTAGACACTCATTTCTGTTTCAAGACAATTCTTTTAATCCCAGATCCTTTTTTTTTTTTTTCCTGTGTCCACTGGTCTAGCACTCTTGGCTGACTTTTAAAAATAAATCATAACTTCCTGGTGTTCTAGGTAGAAAAGTTTATAACTTCATTGGGTACATTCTTCTGGAACGATTTTTACAAATTTTGATTAAATGAAAAATGTTGCTTTAAGGTCATTCTGTATACAGATAACTTTTTTTAAAGATGTTAGTTATTTACTTGGAAGAGAGGGGGAGAGAGAGAGGGGGCACGAGCAGGGGGAGAGGCAGAGGGAGAGGAAGAAGCAGACTCCTCCCCAGTGAGTGCGGAGCCAGAGACTCCTGACGTGGGGCTCCTGACGTGGGGCTCAGTCTGAGGACCCTGAGATCATGACCTGAGCGGAAGTCAGATGCTTAACTGTATGTAGGTAACCCTGTATATAGGTAACTCTCAATGTTGTGTTATTTACCTGAAAGCAGCCAAATCAGTTGTCTTCGTGAGTTTGGAGAGTCACAAAAATTTTTATGACCTAAGGAGTGTTTGAGCATCTAGTAGGTGATAGTGGCTCTCTGTTAGGGACCTGGAAGATAATGTAGCTTGTTTCTTTCTTCTTCTTTTTCTTGTTCTTCTTTTTTTTTTTTTCTTTTAATGTAGCTTGTTTCATTGAAGCTTCCCAGCATTCTTACAGGGTTAGATGTTGTAACCCAGTTTGGTCATGGTGGAAACAGGAAAGTTAAAGACCCTGCTCGCACTTAACAGAGGAAGGAGGCAGTGGTCTCCCTCCCAGGCCAGTCTTCCTGCCCTAAGTCCAAAGCTCTTGTCCAATACGAATCTGTATTTTGAAGGCTTGTGGGGTAACTCAGGATGTGGATTGCCTTACTGTTTCGGAATGTCTGTGACCAACTCTGCTGTTGAGTTCAAAGTTGAATCTCTTTCTTTGTTTAGGATAAAATGTCTATTTTGGAGGGCCTAAAGCAGGCTACGTGTTCTTTGTGTATTTTGAAGAAAAGAGAAGCCAGGTATGGTTTGGATTTTGACCTGTAAATTGCTCTGTGGTTCCCCATGCCTTGCCCTGATAGCATTCATTTATAATACTTGATCATTCAGTTATTGGCCCTAAGTCAACTACAGATAGGAAGTCAACTTCTACCTGGAGAGGGAAGTCACTTCCAGAGAGAAGGTCTGCAGAGAGCAGCTAAAAACTTTACTTGGCAAATTAGAACTCTATGTAGAGAGGATAAACTTGTCCTGCACTGAGAGATGCCCGCTTTCTGAGCCACTGACCATACAGCCGTGGATACAGATGTGTGGAAGAGAGGGCCACTGTAATTCTGACTGTCTTAAAGTGGGATTCTGCTACGTAAGCTTGAGAACAAGTTTCTTTCATTTTCCTATTTATTTAAAACTGCAAGTTTTCTCTTGAAGGGTTTAACATGTACGCATGACTTGTGTACCCGGCAGACATCAGCCAGGCCTCTCTCACTCTTCTGGGAATGATGGCTCCCTGTTACATCTGTGTGGTACGTTTAGCTTAATAAAATGCCACTTTCTTTTTTTCCCTGATGGCACAGTGTGTTTTATAATATGGAAAGCAAAAAAAGTACAAAGAAGCAAAATGTACCTGTAATCCTTCTGTCTGCTTAAAAGTCAGTATGTGAGTCTGTATTTTGTGAGTATGTACATATGTATGTATGCATGTATATTTGGGGTCATATTGTAGATGTATTTTGCTCGCTTGCTTTTTTCCCTTCATGTGCAGTGAACATTTTTCTCTGTCAGTAAAATATTTTACTTCATGACTTTTAAACGGTGGGATATTTATATAGTATTCCATTGCATAGAAAGGCCATATTTAGTTTAACCAGTACCTTTCTGCTGTAACTAACCATCTCACAGATGAGGCTTTGTGAGCCTGCCTTTTCTAAATGATCCATATTCCTGCTGCCAGTCGGTCACAGAAGTAACAGGGAGTCATACCGGGTTCTTCTTGTTAAAGATACTCAGGGTCTCGATGCCCTTGCAGATCAGGCTTAGATCCAGTTACTTGTTAAAAAAAAAAAAAAAGAAGGAAAGAAAGAAAATAGAAATCATCACCTAGATTGAATTGATCTCCTGAAGCTAAAAAATCAAGCCCTTTCAAGTTACTTGAGAAGGTCAGAAGGAAAATGTTATGTTATAGGGCTTTGTAGCCACCGTTCTCACAGCTTAGTGCAATGATGTAGGGAATATTTTCATAGAAATGTTTCTCTTTTAGAGATTTTTTTTTCAGATAAAGAAGGCTTGTTTAATTCAGGAAGAGTTATTTCATAGGAAATTAAATCTTTGTAAATCCTCTATCACATTTCCACACTTGCCAGTTCTCTGGCAAATGATGGCTTTCAAATGGTTCAGGGAGGGTTTCTTAAAAGGAAACAATTCCATGTTTTATACATATTCATCTTTTAATTTTGGAGCTGGATAGGTAAGAGAAAGTTGCGTTTTCTCCCTGTATTTGTCCATGGGTGATATTGGCAAGTTTTGAACTCAGAATGGTGATTACTTGAAGTGATTTTTCAAAAATCGCACCTGATGAGAATGTTTTCTTGGGCATGACGAATGACTCCAAAGAAGTTTAAAAACACAGCCAGTGAGGCTGGCCAGGCGCTGGAGAGTCGCTGCTGCGTAGAGATCAGTAATCGTTACATCTTGGTTTGGTGTGCTTGGTGGCGTCTAATCATGTCGTGTTCTTGGGAACCATGAAAGAATTTTCTTTTCAAGTCTTCGTGCATCATTTTTCTGACACTGATCAAAGGTTGGGAAACCAGTATTCTGTATGTAGCCAGGGCATTCATAACTGTCTTACATTCTTAATCTTTTGGCTATTTGGCTGAAATATATCTACGCCTCTTAAATATTGAAAGCATAATATCCTTTAACCTATAACTGCAGAGTTAAAATGAATTTTATGTGAAATATTTAGTTGTGGACCACATCTTCAGCTTTTTATATGCCACAGTGGTCTTGTTTTTTTCCCTTCCATTGTCTGATAGTGAGGTCATTTTCAGTCCTCTGAGAAATTCTATTCCCAGCCAGATGCGGCTCATATATTAAAAGTAGCACCTGTGGCTAATATCACAGCAGCTTACCATAAATTTACATGGTAACTAGGATTATATCTGTCAAGACTGTTAAAAAACATCTAGATTTAATTTGATTTCCAGTATTGTAGAAGCTCTCCAACATTTTGCTTCATAACTATATTTTAAAAGTTAAAAATCACTCCATTGTTAAGTTTTATAGCACTCCTAGTGCCCATTAAGTTGATTTGTTCAATGGAGGTCAGAGTAAAGCAACTTGGCTACATTAAGATCGGAAACCAACCCATTTGTGACAAATTTAGTCCTTTCGTGTGAATCTTCTCAACGTCTCCGTATTGATTGGATTCAGGTGTAGCTTATGTCAGTAGCATTTAACCTCAAAAGAATGAGCAACGTGATTGGGTTGTTGTAAATTATGGAGCATTTTGCCTTCGTTGTTTGAACGTAGCTGTTGACTCTGCCGCCCATGCCTGACTGCTCCACGGCATCTGCCTGTAAAGGAGTAGTTTGGTTTTACAGACATCTTGGAAAATTGGGGTGCGTGCCCTCACCCCTTTCCCTCCTTCATGTGACCCTTCCTAAACTGCTTTATTCCCCATTATCCTTTGAGTCATCTCCCACATGTTATGATTTGCGCACCTGCGGTTCTAAAATTATTTTGGGGTGTCATTATATCATGTTGTTCACCAACTTTCCAGCATTTATGGATACAATAATGATTCGCTGTAAATCAAAATAATTTACAAGTTACAGAGAATCTGTTCCTACAAATAAGAATTGAATGATTAATTTCTTTGGTATCCTCCCATTTGAATGTGGGTCCTTAAAAAGAAACCGGTAACATATTTCTTTGTATTTGTGAAAACTAACTCATAGTCCAGAACTGAATTATTATTATTATTTCTTAAGGTTTTTGTCAGAGACAGAGAGAGAGAACACAAGCAGGGGGAGCAGCAGGCAGAGGGAGAAGCAAGCTCCCCGCTGAGCAAGGAGCCCAACAGTGGGACTCGATCCCAGGACCCTGCCATCATGACCTGAGCCGAAGGCAGATGCTTAACCAACTGAGCCACACGGGCGTCCCTCCAGAACTGAATTAAAGTATAAGTTTAGCTTTCTGGTCATTTAGTATTTTGACGTGTAAACCAGAATACAAGCCAATTAAGAAATAAGCAACATTTCTGAGCAGTCATCTTGCTCCTGGGAGAGAGAGAGAGTCCTACGTGTTGACCCTGTGGGCAGGGCAGCATGCACACCTCAGCACGGGGTTCATGACCCTGAGTGGGCCTGCCCTTGTTAGGTTGGAACTCAGTGTGGAGGCATTTCTGCTCTGTTGATCATCTTTCAGGAGGGACGTTTGTAAGCTTCTTTGAGCCTGAGCCTCACCAACGAAGAGGAAGGGTAGCCAAGAATAATTGAGCTGATATTGTTGTGGCAAGTGGAAGAAATGATCCTGAGTGAGGGTAAAAGTAAACATTGAGTGTGTTACCTGGTGTAGTCAGTCACTTAACAGTATAAAAAAATACCATAATGACCAGTTTGGAGCCTTGTAAAATATTTTTTTGGTGAATCATGACATCTCTTTCCTATGTGTATACCTATGATAAATTCAGCTCCTAGGGTAACTTGGGCGCCCCCCCCCCCCCGCCCTTGTGAATCTGGATTGTCAGTGCAGTGTCTACTCAGATGTCTGTGGAAAAGGGGGTGAAGATGGGAGATGGGTGTGCGCAGAGCCAGTCTCTGTCACAACCGTTCTTGGTTGCTTACTCCTCTACCTCCTTTCCTTACCACGTCTTCACGGTTGGCCTTTCTGGCCTCTCCCACCACACTGTAGGCTCCTGGGGGGCAGGGACAGCATCACAGGCCTTGAGTCCAGGGAGGTGCTGGGGACAGGACAGCAGATTGGTATATGCGAATATCCAGTACTTTCAGGGGCAGACTGGTTAGGAGATGCCGAATCTTCCCGATATGTTAAAGGTTTCAGGTGCTGTATGGAAAGTGGAAACATGAGAAATTTTGCTGGCCACAATTAGTTTTTCTCCTCCATCTTCCATTGCCTTTAGAAGCATGTGTGTGGTTTTGTTTTTACACACATCAGTTGATGTTCTGAAGGGGATAGGAATCATGAGAGTGCTGGCCATGTGGCCACCTTGCCACAGGCCCTGAATTTAGCCTACAGACGGCCCAGCAGCTGCATCTGTCCAGCGGCCAAAGACACAACCTCAGAAGGCTGATTTTGAACAGAAGTAAAGCTTATTTTAGAAGACCTTATTTTCAAAGATAAGTATTATTTCCCCTCAACTCAGAAATGAGTTAAATCCTAAAATAATCACTGAATGGAAGCATACAGTGCCAGCTTTTATCCCTCATTAATGCTGTGTTACTGTAAGTGGTTTGGTTATGGGAGAAATGGTAAATTTAAAGTCAAATGGGCCAACTTTATAGCTCAAAATGTATAAAGTACTTTTGCATGCATTGGCTTATAAGGCACATTTAGCTTGGTACTTTCATAAGTAACATCTCATGGTGAGAAATGAAAACTGTGGTATGGACTGCATTTTTATTTAGAATTTTATGTTAAGCCATGCAAAACAGCATTATATAATTGTTTTCTCAGATGATAGTATATGACTAAAGTTTAGATTTTTAGTAATGAAATGCTCACTTGGCAAATTTTGGCTGTTACAGTTGCTATTGGATGAACAAATAGATTTTTAAATGAAACATTTTTTCGTTCATTATATCAGCAAACCTTTATTTTTTTAGCTACATGCAACTTTTCCTTCACCAAAATATTAAAAAATAAGTTTAACTTTAAAAAATATGAACGTTGGTTATAACGAGCCCACATCATGCATCTAACATTGTGATACCCTGGGTCTGTAATTAAGAATGGGCTCTGCTGATCAGTGTTGGGAAGAGGCACAGAAGAAAGTTACAATACATTGCCTATTTACAAATTAACCATTACCTGCCAAAAGCACATCAGACCCACACAGCGGACATCCGCTAATCCAGTGGTTAGCCGTTCCGGGCTCTAATGCACACTGTTTTACACGTTAACGGTTTTGAAGTTCCAGGCCAGAGCTGACCTTTCACATGTGCTCCGTTCACAGTAGGAATCTCCACTCACTGCTTCCTGTCAGAATGGATTATGGTGACACAGCCCAGGGCTCACTTTGGCTGCAATTAAGTTTTTGATCAGAATTATTTCGTTCACAAACAATCACATTTGTTAAAATGTTACATCTGCCCTGAAAACCACTGGCAGCCTCTCAGTTTATCAGTGTGATGTGACTGTAATTCTTCATTTGTTTTTCATAAAATGGCAAAGCATCTTATATATGTTACTATTATTTTTTTTTTCTTTTGCTGGTTTCTGCCTTTCATTTCTTTGGGCTTGGAAGGAAACTATGTCTTGAAATTAGTACAGATCTACCCGTAGACTTTGGGAATTTGAATGGAATTGTCTTTGGTGCAGAACAAAATTATCCAATTGAGCCAAGACTCAAACATTATTTCCGAAAATTGTTAGTGGTGGTTCTGTTTCTCACACGAGGAAACGTTTTAGCTTTGTGAGAGTGGGGGCTCGAGCTTTTGCTCCTTGGTCTGCAGTTCTGTGCCTACCATGTTGCTGCCCTGCGGTGTTTATCGTTACGCACATCTCAGGGTCTGGCCCTATCGCCGCTGACCTTGGGTACCAGACGGGAACCCCGGCCGGGGCTCTGTGGGCCTACCCTCTTTTTCTTTGACTAGCTTTGCTAGCTCTTAAAAGCGATTTTCTCGCTGAGAAGTGGCAGCAGAGATACTCTGAGGTAGCTTTTTCACTGACTAACCACTTTGCCTCTGTAATATGGTGTGGTTCTCAGTGGCACCGTGAGTTTTTCCTTGGATTCTCCCTGTCGAGTGCGACCCCCCCCCACCTTTGGAGCAGAGACGGTCACGTGGTGGTTTTGTGTGTTGGGTGGGGCAGTTGGGGAGCGCAGGGCTGGAGTTTGGATTGGAGTTTGGCTAATGGAAATGAACCTCTGACTTCATTTTGTGTGAGGAGAGGCTGGGGGCTGGTGCTGAGGTGGTGCTGGGCAGGGGGAAGGGATACAGTTAGCAGGTTGTGAGGTTAGGAGTGCTTGAATGCTGTCTGAAATTCAAGCATTAGGTTTAGAAAGTTTACTTACTTTTAATATGTATATTTAGAATGCTATTAAAGGAATTTATTACCAGGTGTTAAATTATTGCGTTAAAACCCAAACCATTTCCCATTTGCTTTGAGGGAAACAAACTTACTCATTACTAACTCATAAACTTACAAGTGGCAACAGAAAGGTGCTGCATCAAAAAAATCTCTTGTTTACCTCAAATTTTTTAAGCTTTTCAATGAGGTAGGGCCTACTTGTACCTGTAAAAGCCAAAGGCTTTACTTAAAGGGAATGTAAATACTAGTTATATTAATGTAACCTTTATCTTCTCTTGTCAGTTGTGAGCAGATTTTTCTTAAGTGAAATCCGTTTTTTTTTTTTTTTTTTTTTAATAGAGTGGGGAGGGAAGAGGGAGAGAGAGGGAGACTCTTAAGCAAGCTCGATGCCCAGTGTGGAGCCCAACTCGGGGCTCGATCTCACACCCTGAGATCATGACCTGAACCGAAATTAAGAGTCGAACGCGCAACCAACTGAGCCTCCCAGGAGCCTCAAGTTAAATCCATTCTTAAAGTGTTCTTAGTCTTTAAAAAAACACCGTATTTGAAATGTACCTGACTGTATTTACTGCTTTAAAGATACATATTTAAAGAAAGTACTGATTAGTACTGAGTTTCAAGAGAAAACACCAACCTAGAACCTTCTCTGTCATTGGTCAGTATTGCTCTGCCTTCTTAGAAAGTGGTGTACAAAGAGACAGTGGCCAGACAGGGTTTCTAATTTTATTACAAGCTTATGTCAATATAGTCATTGATTTTCTTCTCTTCAATTTTTTTTTTCTGAGATTGTAGAATTTTCAGAACTTTATATCCATGACGTGCTCTGCCCAGGTAATGTGTGTGGGTCATCTGCTGAGTCATAGGAAACTTCCTCATCTTTGAGGGGGGTTTTAGCTGAAATCTGAGGCTGTGGGGAGAAAGAGTAATGCGGAAGTCCTCACCTCAACCTGTGCCCAAAAGCAGAGACGGCTAAATTCCCGTGCTGCAACCACCACGTGTAGACACGATCTCCAGGCCCAGAACCTTCACTGCACATGAGGAGGGCAAAAGATGAAACACGTAAGAAGCCTCATGAGTGCTCTTTCTGGAAAGGCTGGGACCGATAATTGTGACTTGGGGTCCACTCTCCCAATATATGAAACTGAAAGATAAAGTGTATACTTAACTACCTTAAAGTTTTACTAGATCTTGTAAAACACTTCTGAGTTCCCAAATAGGTCATTTATGTCAGACAAAGAACTCTAGGTTCTTCCCTAAGTAACATGAAAAAGCAAACCCTCACTTCCTAAATAGTATGATTGCTGGCTTAGGGAGACCCAAGTCTGTGCTCTGAGAAGAATCTTTTTTTTTTTTTTTTATTCGTCATAAAGCGCAGCACTTACCTCTGTATTCTGGTCATCACATCACCCAGTGGGAGGAACCCTGCCATCCTTGGTCTGGTCCCTTCCTGCCGTAGTGGGGAAGCCAAGACTGGGAAGGAAGAGTAAGTATCCAAGGTGGGAGTGCTAGGCCTGTACCTCAAGTACACGTTTCCCCTCTCAGTTTCTGGACTTTCTGTTTCACGGGACAATTCAGGCACTTTTCCATAACATTCTGCATGGGCTCAGAAGGATTTAAAATTAAAGCAGAACATCTCTTTTGTAAAAAAAATGAATCCAAACCAAAGATTGCAAGGCATGCTTTTCTGAGCCTTGGGGATTTGGGCCAGGTAACGGCTGCAGTCCCTGCCAGCCCCAACCTTGCTGGTCTCATGAAACATGGCTCTCTGGATGGTACACGTCTTTCAGAACCACCCCGAATTTATTGTGACGTCATGCCCACTCTCCATATTCACAGCTCAGCTTGCTTTTTTTGTGTTTGGATTTGTAACTGCTCATAATTCTCAAGGTTTCAATGAAGAATACATCTCAGAACACCAGGGCAGGCGTGTCCGCCAAGTTTGCACTTGGTGCCTGAGGAACGTTAGGCAGACCCAGAGGGTAATGGAGACTTTGACCTCAGTGTGATAATCTCCCAGTATCATAATTTTGAAAGCCGAAGACACAGATCATTTGAGATCTGTACTCTTTTCTCTAAGCACTAAAGATGGAAATACATAACAGCAGTTACGCATCCTGACCCCTCCGCATTTCCACAGCCCATCAGCGAGTGGTCCTCTCCTGAACAAATAGGGGAGCTGAGCATGAAGGTTGGGTGGCACGCCCCAGTCACGAGTGTGGCTGGAAGAAGTTATTTGAGGATAAGAGCTTGGGTCCCAGAGAAGTTCTGGGGATCTTTCCACAGTGCACGCTCCCTGCATGGTGGAGGATTTGATGACAACGTCCCTGTCGTTTCAAGTCTGGTGGGTGGAGTGTTTGTTTTTACAGGTTCAGTTGTCATGGTTTTGGCACAGTACCCAAGCTAATTGGTTGCTTTAATAGGTGCTCAGCTAAAGAGGACTTTATCATGTTGTCACTGGGTGTTGAAAAAAAGGATTTAAAGAAAGACTTCTCATTCATTCCGTAGACCCCAAATTATACAGTTGCTCTTCTAGTTTTGCCCCTAAAATTCCACCATGTATTGGTAGAGAATTCAGAGAGTCATAATGTTCAGAAGGCCTGGCTTAAAAAGACCTACTTGCTATCCACGTCTCTCTCCTACATGCTTGAACCAGGTACCTGAAATAGTTTCTCAAAGAGAAGATTACCCATTCTTTCTGAGATCGTGTGGCTTTTAAAAAGAAGTAAAGAAGACCATGGAGGTAACTGAAAAATGAGTAGGTTGTTTTAATGTTATAAGAAAGTTCAGGGTACACAGTATCATGACAGTTAAGGGGGAAAAAAGCACAGGAAAAAAAATTTAAATAGTTTTTCCTTTTTCTAAAGTTTTTGTTATGTTTAATTTTTCTCTTATAGTTAAACTTTGAAAATAAAAAGTACATGGGGCACCTGGGTGGTGCAGTCGTTAAGTGTCTGCCTTCGGCTCAGGGAGTGATCCTGGCGTTCTGGGATCGAGCCCCACATCAGGCTCCTCCGCTGGGAGCCTGCTTCCTCCTCTCCCACTCCCCCTACTTGTGTTCCCTCTCTCGCTGGCTGTCTCTGTCACATAAATAAAATAAAATCTTGGGAAAAAGAAAATAAAAAGTACAGGAAACTATTTTTGCTATAACTAGCTTTTAGGTAAAGGAGAGAAACGGAAAAAGTATAAGCTGACATCAGGGATTTGTCCTAAACATACACGTGGAGGCTTTGGAGTTGGACATACTTGAATTCGAATCCCAACCTCACCTTTTACGAGATGTGTGACTCTGGGCATGTGACTTCTCTTCTTGTAGCCTCATTTCTCTCCTCTGTAAAATAGGAACGATCAACCTGCTATAATTATTAGCTGCTATTCTTTTTAACTCAGGCTTACTGTGTGTGTGAAGGCCCTGTGCTGTGTGATTGGTACACATCACCTCCTGTGTCCAAATGGAGTCTTAACCCAGCCAGGTCATGTAGCTTGCTCAAGGTTTGGGTACAGAGCCCAGGTTTTGGATTCCGACAAATACTCTTTCCATCATTGCACTGCTTCTCATATAGTAGATTGTTTTTACTTTATTTTTATTTTTTAAAAAAGATTTTATTTGTTTATTTGTCAGAGAGAGAGAGAGACCACAACAGGGGGAGTTGCAGGCAGAGGGAGAAGCAGGCTCCCGGCTGAGGGGACTTGATCCCAGGACCCAGGGATCACAACCTGAGCCGAGGGCAGATGCTTAACCGACTGAGCCACCCAGGCGTCCCTAGTAGATTGTTTTTAAATCTTCTACTCCTCTGAAAATGAAATAAAATTGTGAATAAATTAACCAAGTTTATCCATTCCCCTATTGATGGACATTTAGATTCTTGGCACTGCTCATTATTACTGTCAGTTCTGTAACAAGCATCCTTGTGTCTCCTTGTGTACAGATGTGAGAATTTCCTTAGGGTAGAGACCTAAAAATGTAATTGCTGGGATAACTCCCTGGTATACAGATTAATAAAAAAAATGAAGGTATAGGATTGTGAGAAGTCGGGGCTTGGGGACCGTCACGTTGTAGCTCATCGACAAGGCTCTTCATCATCAGAGGACCCCATCTGTGCATGAGGCTAGAGAAACCCATAGTGACCTAAGTTCTCATGACTTCAGAGCAATGTGAGCTGATTTGAAGTGGTTCGGGAAGTGTGGGGGAAATGTACATACAGTGCAAACAGAATGAAAACAAGAATTAGCAAGTGGGTCTCAGTCCACGGCATGCATGCTTTAGGGCAAAAGACCCACATTTTACAGAACTCACTGTTGATAGCGCTTATAATGTCACCAGTAACATTGCAGGTTTATAATCTGTACCTTAAATTTTTACAAATATGCACAGTGTTAAATTCAAACCCAAGTTACTGAAAGTCAGTTGTCTGAAAAAGGACACTTTCTGTTTGATATCGCGAAGTATATTTTCCATTTAATTTCACAAGTCAGAGGGCTCCAGGTTGTGACACAAATGTATCTACTTGCTGTGTCCATTCCCAAACAGATCTCCGTGGAAGATGGTGCCGGTCAGGTAGGCCCACGTTCTGCGCGTTCTGGGGCTGGTGGAACCGGGCTACGGTGTTGCGGTGTCCGCTGCAGTGGAGCTGGGGTGGGGATGCACGTGCCTCAGGTCTGCTAACCCGTCTCATCCCGTTGTATTTTAATCATCTCCCTGCTTTCAGTCGAGGAATCCTATTGTACACGGGTCTTGATAGGCAGAGATAATTGTATATATTTGCCTGGGTAAGCAAATTGATAAACTTGCAATAAAGTGTATCAGACCATTTCTTTGGCAGGACCGACCAGAACAGCTTGTGAAGCAGAGCTGTTTCCAATGGAGCGTGAAAAGCTTTGAAAATTTTCAGTAATAGCAGAGAGCAGTATTTGAAACCATCCTTAAACAATTGTTTGTTTTCCTCTTCCCCAACCAAGTTTATAAAAATTTGGTCAGACAGGCGTTTTGTTTTGTTTTAAAATATTTTCAGTGAATTGTTATCTGCTGAATGCACATGTGTTCCTGCACTTTTTCTTCCACGATTGAAACTTTAAACCCTTCCCTAAGTCCCCCTGAAAACCTCGCTCTGCCCAGTAAGGTTTGCATATGTGAGAAGGGTTGAAGGGATTTGGACCCCGGAGAAACCTCACAATTTGAAATCTGCCTGGGTCGTTGTGCACCAGAAATGGCCGTGGTCAGTGCCGTGGGGGCTCTTTGTCTTTCTCTTCCACCCAGATTCCTCACCCCAAAAAGACGTTGGTTAATTTGGGCGTTTCAGTTTAGTTAATCAGATCATGAGTGCCTGTGAACACAGCGAGAGGCATGATTGAAGCATTTATAAAAATTTGGCTCATAGTAAGCCCCATAATTTGTTTGAAAGAATTACCTCTTCAGTGACATTAAAAAAAAAAAAAAAACAAAACCCAAAGATTGTGGTTTATAACACCGCACCTGGTCCAGATTGTACTGGATGAATCCATATTTGCTTCGCTGTAAATGATTTTGAGGGTGGAATTCCTGGGTTGTTTTCTGTCTTGTAAGCCCTTGACATTGTACTGGTACCTGTGTGCACACAAACCTCCCGACATGGGAAAGGCCAGCTCAGCCTCCCACTGAAATGCAGGTTGGCTGCATTTATTCTGCGTGTTCCTAGAATGAGGAAATGATATGACAATAAACAGAAATGCCCTTGCTGAAGAGAGAAGGGAAGCTGGTGTTTATCTGGTCAGGTGGTTTAGATTAGCCATGATGCGGCTCTGTATTATGTTACTTTAAATCATTGTGTCCCAACAGGACATAAATTATGAAGATTGTTACAGTATGTTTCATCCTATGTAAGATCAACAAATTGGAATAATTTTTTTATAGGAAAATCACAGTGCTTTTGGCAAGGCTATTGAAGCCTTTAATTTGACTTGAGTATTTCTAAAATATTATTGCCTAATATATAAAGTATGATTTGCATAAGGTATGAAATAATAAACTTTTAAAAATAAAAGGGAAGCATTTCTCTTTAGGAACTGCATCAGATGGCAGAGCACCCCCACTCCATCAGGATCTATCTATTCTCTTTGTCTCCCAGGGTTTTAGAACCAGTTGCGTTCTTTTCTGCTGGTGCGACTGCAAGCGAGCTGTGCGGGGCTTGGTGCAGAGATGGAGCCCGGCTGTGTGCTGCCTGCCAGTCAGGCCTCACGTGCGCACAGAAGGCAGCCGCTCTGTGCTGGCACTGAATGGGAGCCTGCTCTAAAGAGGGGAAACAAAACTTGCCCATTTATATGCATCCAGGGAAACAAACCTTTTTCTCTCTCAGGATATTACGAATGATTTAAAAAAAAAAATACCCCAAACCCAAAAAACCCAACTTGATCAACAGCTGAAGCTAAGGGAATTTATATAGGAGTACTGCAGAAAGAGGTGACCTAAGTAAGCATTTGTTCTTTTAAATGTTTTTCTTCTGTTCATTACTGTTTCCTGAATTATTAGCCTTACTCGTGGATTTTTATCACAGAGACTTCAATTTTTTCATCTGTATCCAGGATGCAACAAAGTCCATTTGGCCACACGGAGCAAATTTCCTAGATTTAAAAAAAAAAAGGCATAACATTACTTGGTGTAGGATTCAAGCAGATTGGAACCTTTTCAGTGTTGCACAGTAGCATGTTTTCTGCGCAAAGCACCCTGCGTGTTTTTATGAGATCTCCTCGCACAGTGAAGTTAAGTAGTAGAGCCTCTGATTTACAGGGACTAGGAGAGGTGAGCGAGGTGTAGGATTCGCTCAAGGCCATAGAATGAGACAGAGCTGGGATTAGAACTTTTCAGGAGGAGATGACACCATCCACCAGACCTTCTGAGTTTTTTGATACCAAAAGCAGGGTAAGTGCCAAGTCTGTTTTACTCTCTCTGTGTCTCCAGCCCGGAGATTTTCCTTTAGGAATAGTGTTTAAAACACAGAAACGAAAAAGTCCCTAGTTTCAGTCTGTTAACCGTAGGAAGGTCTGTCCTTAAGCCTCATCATAACAGGTTGAGGATAAATTCTAAATATATTTGTGGTTTGTTTTAGCTCAGTGTCTGAAGACTCTGACAGGTTCAGGGACCTTTCCAAGTTCACAACCTATGTGTGCACTTGGAAACAAATAAATACAGACGACTTACGAGATGGTCTCTTTCCTCACCGGCTGCTTCTGCATTGGCACTGTTCTCTGGGCAGGGGGTCTGGCAGGCTGTTTCTTGCAGTGACACAGTGCAGCCATCTATCACTGCAGGTCCCCTGCTACATTACCAGGACGTCTGATCGGGCTTGAATAATTTCGGGTCATGTATTTTTCTCACAGAAAATATTGGCAAATGTTGCCAAAACTGTACTGAAGAACTCTTAAAAGGAGGATTGATCCCATTTAGAAGTAAGCAAAGGAAAGACTGAGTATAAATTTGTTGCTGTTGTGACAGACCTTTTTATCCATTCAGATATCTTGTGATGCAAAGTGAGATGCGACTCTGTTTTACACAATGTGTACTGCTGGTAGAAAATGTATTTTTTTGTCCAATTAAGCCAAATTCGGTATTGCTTTGCTTCTTTAGAATATGTTTTTGAGTCCCCTCTCTCCCCGCCCCACGCTGGGGAGTGGGTGTTCTTTCTGCTCTGAGCCCTTGTTCTCATCCTTCAACCCTTTTGATTATTGTTGGAGGATCTTGACTTGCAGTTTAATTTAAAATACTCCAATTGGAGCAGGAGCTTTTTTACCTTCTGTCTTTTTAAACTTAGGTACGATAATAGGACAGAACAATTTTACGTCGGATACGTACTGGAATCACATAATGTAAGGAATAGTTGCATCTCTTAAAAGGAGCCAGCTGATTATAGAGAAGAAAAGGTCGGGAGTTAGACTGCCGTTTTGCCTATTATTTGATTTCTAAAAATGTATTTGGCCAGATATTCCATATATCTTAGTGGTTTGGATGCATAAAGTTGAAGCCTAAGGGTATTTTTCTATATAAGTGTGAATTTTTATAAAATTTATAATGATGACAATGCCAAGGAGCCTAAATTCTAATTCTCTAACAGTTTAATTCATAAATTCTAATTTGCTAAAGCAAAGCAAAAAACTTTGGGAGTCTTGGCCATACCTCTCACCTCATGAGACTCCTGGAAGCTAACAAACGGGGATTATCAGCTGATGAGGAAAGACAGCCTCCAACGGGACTTGTCCCAAGCAGCTGACTGGCCGTCTTGAACAGCCGCGGGGAACAGGGAGGCGTCAGAAGCTCTTCGACGTTAGGGAACTCCGAGTAAATGGCTTCTCTGGTGGATTCCTGTTGGGATGATTTTGAAACCTGTGTTTCACTCAGCTTTGGAGGGAAACGAGGGAGAGGAAACTGGTGAAACCTGATGAATTCAAGAGAGCAAAACTAAAGGATCGTGAGAAATTTTAGAAGGAGCTCATCAGACGGAGCTGTTGGTATGCCCCATAGTAGCTGCTGCTGAGATGGGGAAATGTAATTTAAACTTACGTGCAGAGGAATTTGGAAATGAGTCATGTCTTTTCAGGGAGAAGATATTCTCAGCTTGTGATCATCTTGTCCATAATGCTTCTTGGGCACACATCAGATATGTGATATCTATCTAGTTAGACAACTTTCCCTAACAATGGAACAGAAACAATTGGCTCTTAGGTAAAATTGTGGGTCGAGGTGTTGGTGTTGGTTCAATTCTGCTGCCTGGAGAAGAGTAGTCTTCCTCGCCTGGGAATTCAGGAGGAATCTACTAATGTGATGATAAGTCCTCGTTCTGCAAAAGAAAACTGTTTTGCACCTTGCTTCATTTAACAGTCTGTGTTGAAGGTAGTACCACGTAATTAGCCAAAAGCTATCTTATTTTTCCATATGGCTGTTTGGGATATTACGGTAATTGCGAAAAGTTGTGACTTGAGAACTTTTTTGTAAGGCTCTGGGATGTTACGGCCCTGTGAGCATAGCTTTTGAAGGCAATGTGTAGAAGTGAGCGTGCTGCCTCACAGTAGTGTACTTCCTACTACCAGCCGAAGGGGCGCTATTTTAGCCTAGGGCACAGTGGAACCAGCTAGTTTAGTACCTTGTGGGCATTGTCTCAAGTGCCTCACGGAAGCCAGTCTTAAGATAGGAGCCTGCTATTCTTGGCTTGAGTTGTTGGAGATGTTGCCCTCTGCAGTGGATCAAGAAGAAGGCAGGGAGATGAGTGGACTGGGATTGGTGGGGGTTGTGTCTGTCCCCAGACACACTTACTGGACTGCCTGGGGGCGGCCCTCAGGTAAGGTCTTTAGTCTGGCTCTTCAGGGACACAGGAGTCACCTGCTTGGCCTAGATGCTCACCGTCGAAGTGCCATTTCCACTGGAAGTCTTTCTGTGAGGATACCCACTTAGAGAAACTGTTTTCAGTATGTTTCTGATTTTCTCGTCCTTGCAAGGGTGAATTTCTTTGGTCTTGAATGGTTCTTCTGCTAGGTTTGGAAAGGAATTCTTCCTCTCCAGGCCTCAGACACTATAGAATTAAAGTGTTGGTGATGATAATAATCACTAGCATTAACTGAGCTCCTGCTGGAATGCCTGGCACAGACCCCATTTTTACATTTTTACATAATAGGAAACTCAGGATCATTTCAAATGCTAAGTGATTTCTCTGAGATCAGATAGCTAGTGAATAGCAGCGCTAGGATATTTCAGTCTAGGTCTCTAGACTGCAGTTGACCAGTGTGCTCAAAACACGAGTCACACTTTGGAGGAAAAAAGCATGGATCAAATACATCTTTAGCTGGGTCTGTTCCTCACAGTTCTCATGTTGCTAGTCGAGAGTATTCTGTTGCCAGCAAATTAGTATCCGATGTTCCCTTTGCAGTGGCTAGAACAGTTAACCGTGTTTTCCATGAGAAAGTCATGGTGAGTCACGCAATATTCTGGGGCAAAGTACGCCTTTCCTTGGTGCACCAAGCGGTGTTTGTGTGATCGATCAGCCACCAACGCCACGGGAAGGTCCTGTCCTGTGACATGTGCGTGCTTGGCAATGATCTTGCTGTGCATTTTGCTTAATAATTTTCATTATTTTTAATTAAAGTTGAAGAAGTGCAGACTCTAGCTGAAATTAAGGTAGGTTGTATTGCCGGAATCTGGTAATTACTTTAATTGATCACAAGATAGTTTCCTTGATCACCAATTAGACTAAATTGCCGATCATGTTTCAAGACGTGAAGAAATGCCCAAACTGATTTATATAATAGTGTTTTCATTTCTAATCAGACGTAAATATCATTTCCTTCCATAGCAATTGTGTTTTATAAAAGAAGAGTTATAGGCCTACAAACATAAAGGTGATTCATAAACAATAGAGTTCTAATTCATTGAATTAGTAAAGGAAGTATTTAGAGGCTTAATGGAGATTGTACTGGGGAAATTACTTTGGAGTCGCTGGTGCTCATTTTCTTAGTGGGAGATGTGTTCTTTTTTAGTGCATAATTAAAATAGTCTATAATCAAAATATAAAAGGCAGCAGATTTAAAGAACTTCTATCAAAGAGAATTGCTCTGAGTGATGAAAGATTCGTATTGTAAATATGTGCGAGAAATTAAGTCTTAGAACTTTAATAAATCGTACATGTTATTCAGACTGAAGCTGCGTTTTAAATTCAGGGTGCTGTTAAACATTTCACAGATTGATACAGGGTTTTTGTTTTGGTTTCGTGCATCTGATAGTCTTTCATATTTTCATGGAATAAAATGAAACAAAAGGAACTTTAAGAAAAATTAAAGTTCCCTAGGAATACTTGATTTGGGGTTCATGGAAAAATCTTTTAATTGCTGATGGTTTGGAGATTTCCAAACGACAAACTTCATTGGCCCAATTTACCATGATGGTAATGCTTACATTCCTTAACATGGCAGAGTGACTTAAAAAGTCATACTTCATCATGCATTCATTGACTTGTTCATAAAATGTTTGTAATTTGCAATAGGGGAAAGACTGAAACTATTATCAGCCATTATATGTTATTTGTTGGCCACATGTTTGTTTGAAATGGCCGTGGCTCAACAGAACATAGCTCATGGACAAACTATGCTGTCAATTGGCACTAAAAACCCACCTAAACAGGTAGGCATATGTCAGGAAGTTAACATGAGCCAAAATATTTTAATATGAACCAGGCTACATACATTGCAGTATCTCCGCTCCCTTTAGAGTGAGATCTTCATTTGCATGGCATCTTCGTTTTTCCCCCCAAACTAATTTTTAAAAAAAGTAGAACAGGTATTTATGTGGCACAAATTCAGAGGCACCAAAGAGTGTACTAATAAGTCTTTGTGGTCCCTGATTCTCAGCCACCCAGTTTCCCCTCTCCACCCACCGTCATTCACAGTTACCAATCTCTTATGGTGGTTGCAGAGACATTCATGCATATAGTTTCCTGTCCTTTTGTACAATTCACAGACTATTGTTATGCATTTGTTTTTCATTTAGTAATGTATCTTGGAGGTTTTTCCATGTCAGCAGATAGTTTCTTCATTCTTCTTAATGGCTACACATCTACATGTGGAGATGGACCATCCTATATTTAATCAGTTCCTTACTGATGGACCTTTGGCTTTTTCAGATCTGTGGCTCTTACAAGCTGTGCTGCAGTGACAATTTTTTTAAATGATTTTTTAATCTTAGAGACCATGAGAGAGAGCGGGAGGGAAGGGCCGAGGGAGAGGGAAAGGCCGAGAATCCCAGGTGGACTCTGTGCTGAGTGTGGAGCCCCAATGGGAGAGAGAGAGAGCACAAGCAGGGGAGAGGCAGAGGGAGAAGCAGGCTCCCCGAGAGCAGGGAGCTCGATTCCAGGACCCCAGGATCATGACCTGAGCTGAAGGCAGACGCTTAACTGACTGAGCCACCCAGGTGGCCCTGGCACAGGCATTTTTAATTTTGGTGGATTTTGTCAAATTCTCTTCCAGAATGATGATGCATCAATTAATGTTCACCAGCAATGTATGAGTGCCTTTTCTCCTGCATCCTCATCAACAGTATATTATCAGACTTTTTGATCTTTACCAAACTGATGGATTTAACTGACAGGCTTAGTCCCGTCCCTCCCCCCTCCCCTCCCCGGAGCTTTACTGAGATATAATTGATGTAAAAGGTAGTATTAATTTGTGCTGCTCCTATCATGTATGAGTCTGAGCAGTTTTTATGTTTAAGAGCCATTTGCTTCCATTTGTTACCTGTTATGTCCTTTGCCCATTTAAAAAAACTGGGTGGTGGATCTTTTTCTTATTAATTTGTGGGAGTTCTCTGTATGCCAAGGAAATATATACTGCAAATGCAGCTTGTTTGTCTTTTCATTTAGTTTGTTGGTTTTTATTGCCATACAGAGAAAAATTTTAATGTAGTAAGATCTACCCATTATTTCGTAGTGGTTTAAAGTCTTCTACCTATAGAATTCATACATTTCCTGTTACGTTTACTCCTAGAAAATTTTTGGTGGCACCTTAGATGGCATCTTTTCTTCCAGTATATTTTCTAATTAGTTGTTGTTTGTATAAAAGGCTTTTTTTTTTTTTTTTTGGCTTGTTTTATTCTTGACTTTAATGGGAATCATCTAGTGCTTCCCTTTTAAGAATAGTATTACCTTTTGGACTGAGAATATATTCTATTTAAAGAAGGGTCCAACTTGGGTTCTTCCTAACTTCTGCTTTGATGAACAAACAGTGATGATTATCCATGTAGCCAGTTTTGGTACGTACATTTTGATGCTGTGGTTACAGGCTCCTATATTACTCTCCAAATATAAAGCAATTTTTGTACTCATTACTTGTTATAAATAAAACAGTTGATAACCACAAAAAAGAGAGGCCGATGTATTCTTATTTTATTAAGAGTTTTAATACATAAGAAATATTGAATTTATCAAATATCTTTTCGGAATTTATGGAAGGCATTTTATGATTTTTCTCTTGATTTATTGATATGGTAAGTTATATCAGTATATTCCTTATATTGAACGTTCCTTCCATTCTTAGAATAAATCCCATTTGCTCATGGTGTTTTGCTCTTTTAGTGTATTGCTAGATTTTGTTTATTAAGATTTTACTTAATATGAAATCAGCCTATACTTTCATTGTTATATGCTATCTCTGTGGGAATTTGGGGATAGTGTTATGGTATTTTATAAAAATAATTTGGAAATGTCCCTCTTTTTCTGTGCTCTGAAACAGTTTAATTAGTGTTAGAGTTAACTCTGCCTTCAGGGTTTTGTAAAATTTCTCTGTGAAATGACTAGGAGCTGTTACTTTGTTCATATGTTTTACTCTTCTGGGGTCAGTTTTGATAATTTTGGGGGTAATTTTTATTAGAGAACTATTTTACCTATGTTTTGAAATTTATTTGTATAAATACTTGGATGTGTTTAAAATTTATTGTTTTTTATGTTTTGAAATTTCCTATATCTGTAGTTACTTCTCAATTCTCATTTCCTGTTTTGTTTATCTGTACTTTTTCTCCCTGTCTTTTGTTTGTCTTTAAATGAAGTAACCAGTTTTCTATTACATAATTGTTTCAACTTTTGGATTTATCAGTTCTGCCGTTGTTTTCTTTCCTGTTCATTTACATCTGCTGTTCTCTTTATTTATATTCATTCTTGTTCTCCTCCCTAAGTTTATTTTTATTTACTTATTTTCCTTCACGTTCTTAACTTAAGTACTTACGGGTGTTTATTCTGATTATTGCTTTACGTGTGTCCTGTATCTAGTGCATACGTGATTAATTTCTATTCAGTTTCGGTTTTGATTTCTTCTCTGAATTAAGACTTTAAAAGAAGGATTTAAAAATATTTCCAGGTAGTACTTTTTTGCTACTCTTGCCTTCTTGTTTTGTTTTTAATTTTAACCAAGAATGTTGTCAGCACTATTTCTACTTTTTGGAATTGATTGAGATTTTCTTTGTGGGCCAATATGTGTTCAGTTTCTGTGAATGTTGAGTAGACGTTTTAAATGATATATTCTCATTGTTTAGAGTTGAAAGTAAATTAATTGGTTCTACCTTTTCAATGATGTATTTAAGTACATATCCTTGATTTTGTTTGGTTACTGTGCTGCGGGTTAAGAAATGGAAATTGAAGTTTCCATTATGGATGTTTCTGTTTGTCTTGTATTTCCTGCCATTTCTGCCTCATTGATTTTGATGCTGTGTTACTTGTAGTATAGATACTCAAAATTATTCAGTCTTCATTGTGGATATACTTCTCTAAGTTAAAAAGATTTACATTTGCCTGTGCCCTTTTATTTCCAACATTTGAGTTTGCTTTGTGATCCATGTAAAGTTTCCTCTTCTTTCTCTTATTTTTTTCTTTAAAATTTTATTTACTTAAATAATTTCCACACCCAACGTGGGGCTCAAACTCATAGCACTGAGATTAAGAGTTGCATGCTCTACCGACTGAGCCAGCCAGGCACCCCAAGTTTTCTCTTCTTTTAATTGGTTGGATTATGGCTCTTTACATTTATCGATTGCAATGAAAGATGTTTGGTTTCGTAAAACATGACAGAACCAATATACCTTTTTCCTCCCTTAATTTAAATCATGATATGGATCGTGTCTTCTTTCTTTCTTTCTTTCTTTCTTTCTTTCTTTCTTTCTTTCTTTCTTTCTTTCTTCCTTTCTTTCTTTCTTTCTTTCTATTTTTAAAAAGTATTCACTTAGAGTGAGAGAGAGAGAACATGAGCAGGGGGAGGGGAGGGGCAGAGGGAGAGGCCGACTCTGCTGAGCAGGGAGCCTGATGCAGGGCTCCATCCCAGGACTCTGGGATCACGACCTGAGCTCAAGGCATATGCTTAACTGACTGAGCCACCCAGGTGCCCTGGATTGTGTTTTGTTTGCTTCATTTTAATTGTGCTTTCCTTGACCTAACCGTGAATGTTTCTGGTATTATTTTTGTTCTTGGGGATACTGTTATACCTGTAATTTTACATAGCAAGCTTGATTGTCTATTTCTGTAGATAGCGTTTCTTTAGATAGCGGTCTCCCCACTAAGCAAAATCAAGATTAAACTTCTACTTTCTCTTACTTTCCTTACACCATGCACTTTGTTACGTTTTATTTTTAGTTCTAGTGCTTAGTTTTATACCTTGAAATATGCTTCTGATCTTTCAGCTTTCAGGCTTTTTAAACTTTCATCTACCTTCCCCATTTCTTCTCTTTTTCTTCCCTATCTTTTAATAGTTACAACATTTGCATTCCATTCTGTGACTTCAGTCCCCACAATTGTTTTAAATATATTGCTAGACCTGAGTGAATTAGTTGCTCACTGCCAGTAACTTTAATATTGTTTCTCCATCCGTCTCTAGTTACTTGTATTTCATCCTTTAATTAAAGTTTCCTCAGAAAGGATGAAGGGGAGTTATCCCTGAGTTAATGTCTTTTAATAATTAGGTCTCTTGTATTAATTTTGAACAACAGTTTAGCTGGGTATAAAATTCTTTGCACTTTGATTTCCTAAAGTCTTTATAGGCGTTGCTCCTCTGACTTCTTTTGTTCAGTGCTGGTATGTGGAAGTTTGAAGTCAGCCAGATTATTTTCATCCTTAGAGGTGAATTGATCTTTTTGACTAGACGCCAAAAGGATTTTTTAAACTTCAAATTCACTAACTTCACTAGGATGTCTAGAAATGGCTGAATTCTTCCAATCTATAGATTTAAATCTTTTATTTCTGGAAAAATTTTTTGAACTACATCTCTCATTTCTTTCTGTGGTTTTTTGTTCTCTTATTCAGAAAAGTTATTTATATGTTAGATCTACTTTGTGTTCTGTACTTATTTTCTGATTCTTAAAATTCTTGCTGACTTCTACTTCATTTTGTCCATTTTCTTAGTCCTGTCCTCTCAGCTTCTCACTGTAGTGTTAGTGGTGTGTATTTGCAGTTTTCATTGATGGAATGGTTTAAGAAAGCCTAGACTTTTAGCTTGCTCAGGGCCTGTAGGTTCCAACTGGCATCCTGGGAACAAGTAGCTAGGGCTATAAAAAAGAAATCTTAGAAAGAAGGGACAGATGCTTTTCACCATCTGCCAGTTTTGCTGTTTAGTCATACTCCTTTATTAATGCCAGATAATCAAAATTCCCTCTTGAGGTTTTGCTTTTTTCCTCTCCTATCCACTCATTTCACTTCTTGCAGAAATCCTTTTACTTTAATTTGAATGTGTATTGTTGTGAATGTTTTTAATTTGTGGATTTAGAAATAAATAGTTTGGGGATTATTTGGTTCTGTTATATGGAAGAAGGATTATGAAATTGTCTTCCTACTCCCAGAGCAGGAGCAAGTGTTCTTTCCCTCGGGAAGAATTGGGAGTAGGTCCTGCGTAAATGGTTTATCAGGCTTATGATATTTTATTAAGTGCAAATATTAGGTGACAGTTGAAGGGAAATATGTAAAGCTGAGGAATACATAAATTTGACGGATCTTTGGAAGTGTCTTTTTTTTTTCTTTTTGCATTGTAAGTAGATATGGTAAAAGGTTTTTTTTGTTTTTTTTTTAGATTTTATTTGAGAGAGAGAGAGCGAGTGTACAAGTAGGTGGAGTGGGAAGCAGAGGGAGAGGAGAGGCAGGCTCCCCACTGAGCAGAGAGCCCGATGTTGGGCTCAATCCCAGGACCCTGGGATCATGACCTGAGCCAAAGGCAGATGCATAACTGATTGAGCCACCCAGGCACCCCAAGGTTTTTCTTTGATCACTGTAACTCTTAGGATGTGGGTATTCTCTCTCTCTCTCTCTCTCTCTCTCTCTCTCTCAGTAGGCTCCATGCCCAGTGTGGAGACCATTGCAGGGCTCGAACTCAGGACTGAGAGATCGATACCTGAGCTGAGGTCAAGAGTTGGATGCTTAACTGACTGAGCCACCCAGGCACCCCAAGGGGTGTTCTCTTTTAAGCTGTATCTGTGATAGAGTAGATTTTGCTACCATGCTGATGGCATGTTGGAAATCAAAGATTTGAGGAGCACTTCTTTTTTTTTTTTTTTTAATATTTTATTTATTTATGTGACAGAGAGACAGCCAGCGAGAGAGGGAACACAAGCAGGGGGAGTGGGAGAGGAAGAAGCAGGCTCCCAGCGGAGGAGCCCGATGTGGGACTCGATCCCTCCCGGAACACCGGGATCACGCCCTGAGCCGAAGGCAGACGCTTAACGCTACCAGGCGCTACCCAGGCGCCCCCTTGAGGAGCACTTCTGACTGTGTTCAGTCATCCCCTTGATCCGCTTGATTCTTGGGAATTGGTAAGGGATGCTAAGCATCACTTTGGACCTTTAGGATAGCATAGTTCAAAGAAATTATGGCCACAGGCCTTAAGAACTTGGGTAGTGACTGACTTTGCCCACCTAATATCTTGTCATTAAGCTGTTTTCCCCAGGCAGTGTGCACCAGGGTGTTACCCTATAGTATGTGATCTGTTTGGTGTGTGGCTTTGAGTCTGTATTTATGGCATGTGGAATAGGAAAGCACCATTCTTCTGGGAGACGGCAACTGGAATCTTAGATTCTTAAGGCTGTGGGAGGGCTTTTCACCTATCATTTCATTTTGTGAGGGTTATCATATGCAGTCTGGCCAGAGCAGTATATGGTAGCAGTATCTGCCATTATTGATCTCTTACCCAGTGCCAAGTGCTGTGCTAAGTGCTTTTATATCCCCCATCTCATTTTTTATTAGGATGACTACATGAGCTTTTTATTAATATCCTCAGTTTACTGATCAGAGAACAGAGGCTCAAATGACGGGTCGTAGCGTTGGAATTTGAATTCAGGCCTCCCTGGCTTGAGAGCCTATGCCATTAATGACTCTATTACTATTCTCAGGGATTGTGGTTAACTTTTTTGGAAGTCTTAAAGCTAAACAAGAATAGGGCATTATAGGCAAAGGGACTAAAAAATTCTCATTATACATCGTTTAATGCAGGTTAACTCTGAATAATTAAAAGACTTTCACATTTGACACAATCTAGAGAATCAGATTATGCGATGAGAAGAGGAAGGGGAGTGAATATTGTTTTCCACTGATAATTCCATACATGGTTAAATGGATTTTGCTTGAATGTTCTTCCTTTTCCTGACAGGGAAAAACCTTTAGGCCTTTAATTAAAGACCAAAATGGGAGTCTTTATCCTGAATGAAATCATTCTGATGTAGGAGCCATTATGAATAATATAGAATGGCTTAAAATGGCATCTTCCATACCTCTCACTATTAACTTGGAAACGTGCTCGAATGTCATTCTGGTGATCCAAAAAACACAGCTCAATTACCATCACATCGCCTTTTCTGGATAGGGGTGATGAAGTTCAATATTTATTTATGTGGCTACAATGGGTACTGCCCTGTGAATTCCTCTGTAAATTTGTAGTTAACGTACCGTTACCTTAGAGTCTTACCAAGTATTTCTGCCTTCTGGACACATTAGAGACAGACTCTCCTATTGTTTGCAATTACCTTCATAAAAATTGGAAAGCAAGCAAAAGAAAAACAGGACAAGTTTTGCTTCTGGTTAGCAAAATTAGGTTTGCGCTTTCCCTATGGAATGAAGACCGAGCCCTACAGGTCCGCACTTACGCGTGTGCCTGAGCCCGCCTCCCCCTGCCCTGGGAAGAAGCGCTCTCCGCTCCACAGGGCACTGGTGGGCGATAGCAAGAAGACCCCGAGCGGGCAAGCCAGACTTCCCTGCTTCAGTCTGGATGTCAAAAAACAGTCTTTTATCCCCTCCTTTCCTGTCTGGGAGCTAGGATGGAGAAGTTGTTCAGTAAGATATTTTTCCCATAGTCTTGAGATCGAGGCCTTAGTTAGCAACCCAGCAACTGAACACAAAAGGAGTGGTGATGCAAGAAAAGTAGCCCCTAAGATTTGGGGCCAGGTAGTGAGATCCAGGGCACTTGGTTGAAGGGAAATTACTCCCGTGCTATTTTGGTGAGTCTTGTCCTGAGGACAATTAAACAGTCCAGACAGGTCACTGGGTGAGACCAATTTCCTGGTTTGTTTATTTGAGCCTGATTGTTTTTCACCGTTGAGCAGCAGGTCACGGTCCTGCTACACCGTTACCCCAGCTCTGTGCAGAGCAGTCCTTTTCATATTTGATTTCTCCGGGTTTCTGTAAGGATCCTAGCCTCGTCTTTATCTGGCTGGCTTGCTCTGGTCTCTCTCCCGCAGGCCCAGAGTAAAGGGCAGTGCCGCTAATCAGTTTCCGCTTCATCTTGTGCAGGCATTTGGCTTTATGTCCCGAGTCGCCCTGCAAGCAGAGAAGATGAATCATCACCCGGAATGGTTCAATGTGTACAACAAGGTAACTAAATTGCCTTATTTGGGGATCACCTTAGCTGTGGAGTTTAAGAAACTTCATTCTTCCTTGTTACCCTGTGCAGCTATGTGTCAAGTGTCATTGGGCTTAGGAAAACATTCTCTTATTCTTTCCCCAGAATCCCTGCGTATTATTGCAAATTAGTAACAAATTTTCAGATCTGCTCAAGACAGCAGTGTCAAAACTCTTTCTTTTCGTGCTTGTCTTCTGAAACTAATATGAGCAAGTTGAGCCAAATTAGGCTCCTGAATTAAACTTGAAAATCAGCCATGCAGATAAAATTTTTTTTTTAAGATTTTATTTATTTATTTGACAGAGGGACAGCCAGAGAGAGAGGGAACACAGCAGGGAAGTGGGAGAGGAAGAAGCAGGCTCCCAGCAGAGGAGCCCGATGTGGGACTCAATCCCGGAACGCCGGGATCACGCCCTGAGCCGAAGGCAGACGCTTAACGACTACGCTACCCAGGCGCCCCTAATGCAGATAAATTTTAAACCCTCCTAAGTAAATTTTTGAAAGTAATGGTAGCAAATAAGAGAGATACGGCTTTATTTACCTTACTGAAATAATATGCTCTGGAACTGTGCTTTATAAATAACTGTTTATTAAATTCTACATTCTAAGTGGAAACTGGTCTTCTTAAGACAAAGAGCAGGCTAAAAAGATTCTAAGTCATTTTTAAGGGGGCTCAGTAAGAAGATTCATGGTCCTCCCCCCCAAATGTCCTTGCCTTTATGGTCATGCCATTTGAAATGTCTTATCACCTAGATTTCTATGTGGTTCTGTTTTCTCTATAAAAAATTCTCTTTGGAAAAGAGAACATTTCCTGATGCGCTTGTGATTTATTGGAATAATTCAAAACACACAGGTACCATGATAAACTTTTCCTTCCTACTTGCCTCTCTTTGTCCATTATTTTGCTTGTGATTTTTAATTGCTTTTTCAAGAAGCCACAGTCTGTTCCTCCCCCTCACCTCCATCCCACCTTCCTAATTTGGAAATGGGCTTTTCTGAATGTCGTTACTAAGATATTACATTTGATAGCTTGGTCTTTCTCAGTGGCCTGAAAATAGTCATGTAATTAAAGTAATGGGAGTTAAAATGGAACCTTAATCTCTCCTCCTTTTTTTTTTTTTTTTTTTTTGAGACAAGATTTTAGATTCTGGCAGCTGAATTGCCCTTCACATGAGATGACCTTTTCATCCCTGGGCGGTGCTGGGCCCAGCCCGTAGCAGACTGTGCCCCTGGAGTTTATTCGGTTTTGGAAATGCTGCGCTTACTCATAATGTAGTATTTTGTAAATCATTTAATCTCCCCAGTTGTCAAATGTGAATGTGGAATAGTAGATTGATTTCCGAGCCACCAAAGATGGGGACCACGAATTGTAGCTCCAGGTTTGAAAAACTGCTTCTGTGTTTCGTAGGTGCAGATAACCCTAACGTCACACGACTGTGGTGGACTGACCAAGAGAGATGTGAAACTGGCCAAGTTTATGGAAAAAGCAGCTGCTTCTGTGTGATTTCTTCCAAAATGCGTGTCAAACCCAGTGGACATCTTAGCCGTCATGTATGTGGAAGGCAGTTTACGTGAACAAATTCAGTTGTCAATTTAAGCTCACCTTTTGAACAGTCTTTTGTACCATCAGGGCTCAATTACAAAATGATTTAAACTTGAGCCTGAGGATTTTTCGTTATTTCTAATCATATACATAAGGTAAACCAACTCAGGGAATTATATTAATAATATTCAAAGAGAGAAACAGTGTTCTTAAAGACCAGAAATTGGGATGGGGGAGTATGCAGACATTTTATAACCCAGAAATTCAAGTGATGATGGTGACTTTACCCCAGTGCATTGTGTTGGAGAATAATTAGAAGGCAGAAGAAGAATGGTGAACTCTGTAGGTAAAGGATTTTAACCATCTATACAATTCTTACAAGGCTGACGTTGATTTGGATTGTAGCTGCCAGTTTAGCTCAGCAGTTAGATTATAAAAGTCACAGAAAATGGGTAAACTGTCTTATTTTATCCTTTTCAGAGAGGGAGTTGAAGGAGAGGACAAGTGTCTTATCCATGGCCTCTGCTATCTTGGGGCAATATAAGGATTCAGTGTCACAGTGACCAATGTACCAGATCATTATATGACCTTCTGCATTAAGAAGGAAGTAAGGGTAGGGCGCCTGGATGGCTCAGACGTTAAGCGTCTGCCTTCGGCTCAGGGCCTGATTCCAGGGTCCTGGGTTCGAGCCCCACATCGGGTTCCCCGCTCTGCTGGGAACCTGCTTCTTCCTCTCCCACTCCCCCTGCTTGTGTTCCCTCTCTAGCTGGCTGTCTCTCTCTCTGTCAAATAAATAAATAAAATCTTAAAAAAAAAAAAAAAAGCAACTAAGGGTGATATTTAAAAAACCATTTGTAGTTTGTGACTCCTGAACTGAAAGACTATAGTCACTAAGTTAGAAGCTACTGAGTTTTTATCCAGTAATGAGCTCTATTTATTCTGTGTGTCACTGATAGGAGTAAAAAGGAATATAAAGTAATCTATTGCTTAAAAATTACAATACCAGTGTTCTTTGAAGGAACTCAAGAGTGTACTTATTATTATATTTAAAAGATTTTATTTATTTATTTGAGAGAGAGAGAGAGGGAGAGGGAGACAGAATCTGAAGCAGACTCTGCACTGAGCGCAGAGCTTCAAGTGGGGCTCGATCTCATGACCACGAGATCATGACCTAGGCCAGAACCAAGAGTTGGACACTCAGCTGACGGAGTCACCCAGGCGCCCCGGGAATGTATTTTTTTTTTAACTTAATGTAATTTTTTAAAGATTTTATTTATTTGAGAGAGAGAGAGATTGGGAGAGGACATGAGCAGGAGGGAGGGGTAGAAGGAGAGGGAGAAACAGACTCCCTGCCCAGCAGGGAGCCCCACGCAGGGCTGGATCCCAGGACCCTGAGATCATGACCCGAACCAAAGGCAGATGCTTAGCCAACTGAGCCACCCAGGCACCCCATGGAATGTGCTTATTAATAAGATTAGAATATAGATTTAAAGAATATATATATAGATAGATATATAATTTATATATCTGTATATATAGATAGATAATTTATATATCTGTAGATTTATATATACAGATGAATATATACAGATATATTTATATTTGTCCAAGGAAGGTGTGTTAATCCCTTGACGCCTTATGGTAACAGGATTTAACAGGGATCATCTTTGTAACCCACCTTGTTTCAGAGACCAGAAAAATCCGTATGTTATAACAAGCAAACCTTCCCCTCCCCACCCAACCCTGGCCTCAGTCAGAGAAACCATATGCAAACAGGACAAGGAGGCTGAGCTCTCTGAAGCCAGTTCTTGGCTGGGTCTGTTGGCTTGGGAGAGACAGGTCCTGTCAGTTTGCCCTGTGGATATGGAGGGTGTAGGGAGGGAGGAGAGACAAGACCGCTCAGATTCTGGGGCTGCTGGAAAATCCAGAATTGGTGCTTCTTAAAATTTTTTTGGAGGAAAAGACAAAACTTTCTTTTCTTTTCTTTTTTTTTTTTTTTTTAAGATTTCATTTTTTAAGTAATCTCTAACCCAACTTGGGGCTCAAACTCAAAACCCTGAGATCAAGAGTCGCATGTTCTTCCAGCTGAGCCAGCCCAGGCGCCCTGCGTTGTGTTTTTATAAACTCTTTCCGGTATTATAGATTTGGGAACTTTTATACATTTTATTACCAGAGATTTTTGGCTCAGTGCTTCAGTTTTTTCACATGAATTTTTAAACATGAACAAATTTAAGCATATTTAAAAATAAAGTGAATAGTACATAAAAGCCTTAGATACATCAAACCCTCTTATATACTCAGATTTAACAATTATCAAGATTTTACATCGGTTATTTCATGTAATTCTCCATTTCTCTTTTCTTTACTCAAGCATTTAAAAGCTTTAAAATAGCTTTAAAATTGAAAATCCCAGACAACATGTCCTTTTACCCCACGTCCTTCAATAAATATCTCTAGAATATATGGTCATTTTCTTCTATAAACCATAACACCATTATTATACCTAACAGAATAAACCATGGTTCCTTGGTGTCACCTAACACCCGGGCAAAATTAAATTTCCCTGAAGGTCAGGAATGCCTCTGGACAGTAAGTTTGTTCTAATCAGGATCCACATGAAGTCCACCCATCACATCTGGTCTCTCTATTCTTTCAGTCTAGAGTGAGCAAGCTCCCCTCCCTTCCTCCCTTTTCCCCGTGTCATTGACTTACCGTAAAAACGGGATCACGTGTCCTGTGGAGTATCCCACCTTCCAGATTTGCTTGTTTGCTCCCTTTGGTGTCATTGAACTTGTTTCTCTGTACCCTGAAGTCTTTCCCCTTACTTTGAATGTAAGCGTGAGAGGCTCAGCTTGTTTGGCTGGTAACGTACCGCGTATGAGCCCAGCGGAGAGAGCAGCATTGGGCTTGTAGTTGCAGTGGTGGAGACCCGACAATGCGTCTACAACTAGCAGCTCCACGAGGGTTTGCCGTAAGGGCCTTGTTAAGGGTTGTTGCATCATCCGGAACTCACGGAGTTGACTGTAGAGAATCAGAGATCCTGCAGTAGAAGGCTGTGGAAGTACTCACCGGGGCAAATTCCAACAGGATGAATCTCCGGACGCTGTTCAAGGAGCTGACATTTCAGCCTCAAAAGACACTGTCGACATGGGAGGCTCCCGGGTTCCTTTCTATTCCAAATCTTTGTGCGATGGCAGTGGTTTTTCTGATGTAGTAAGCTTCGGTTTCCCTCCATTTTCTTTCTAAACGATCTCTGGAGTAGAGAGGAGTTCTGTAGACATGAACTCTGACCCCTTGGATGACCTCCATAGGTAACAAACCAGGTGCCAGCATGTTTGACAGTTCCCTTTCCTAAACTGAAGTTACCCTTGTGAAAATAATGGTTACTTTCTGGCGTTGGTAGGAGTTAGGAAATCTCTGGATGCACAGAATAAGGATGGTTCTTTATGTTTTTGCTCTAGACAGAAAGCAGCAGCTCTATACTGTGTTTGGACACAAAGCTGACTCCCATTAATGTCCTGCAGGACTAGTGTAAGTACGGAGCAGTCTACACACTCTCTCATCCAGTGCTCAAAAATAGACTGGTTGAACTCTGTAACTGCAGTTTTGTGGAATTTCCTGCAAAACACCAAGAGCTGTAATAGGATTTGGCTATGACACGTGAGCTTTTTGTTTCAGTGCCAGTTCTTGGGACAAGTGAAGGAATGACTCTTGGCCAGAAGACTTGAGTCACCAAGCTGCCATGTCTGCTGACTGCTGACATCCCCAGCTGTATGCGGCTGGGGTGGCGGCACCCACGTCGGGCACAGTGGGAGTTGCTGCTGAAAGGGTGGAGGAGGTGGCCCTTCGGCTGCTTATCTCAGGGTGCCTGTCGTGCCCACCTGTCCATGAGGAAATATGGATGATTTCAGTAGGCTTTGGAGAAGCTTGTCACCTCTGATTGTGCTCACCAGCTGGAGTCCCATTCCCAGACTAGCTGTGTTCATCAGTGACTTCAGAAACCACGGTCAGCTGTGCTTAGCTGTGCTGATGGGTAGTCTAACAATGACCGGACTTCTCTCTACTGCTTCCAGCTGGCCATCTTCCCTCACCCCTCCAAGCACCGTGAAGGAATTCTTTACATCCTTAATCTCCTCTCCATTTCTCCCCCAAAGTGTGCTTTGATGCTTCAAGAGGGAAGGCATGGAGGTATACCATTGGGGTTCCTGGAGACGGACTCCCACCGTGCTCAGCTGCGTGGGCTTTTCGTTTGTATATTCCTACAGCAGACACCTACCAAGGGCCTTCTCTGGCCCCCAGCTTGAGTAGACACGTTGATGTATTGGGGCAGGTGGAAACAGATTCAGGTGGAGAACTAATTCAGGCTTTCTCCCAGCAGCTGCTCCAGGAGGCTGTTGTGGGGATGTTGGGCATGAGCCCAGAAGGCATCAGGGACCATATGACCAAATGAGGCAGTAGGAGATATAGGAGGAGCTGATCCCTGAGGGAGAGAATGTCAAGTGGGAAGATGAGGCTAAAGTTTGAATCTTGAGGACATTAATCGAAGTGATTCTTAAAGCTTCACTGTCGATGATTTTAAATGCAGAAATGGAATAAACAGGATGTTATTTCCCAGGTCAGTGTATTGGTTGCCTACAAGAGTGTTTTCCTACCAGGAATAGTCATATACACTTGTTTTAGAATGCCTGGGACTACAGAGCTATTGCGGTGAATACTTGGTTTTCTTATGGCTCAAAAATTTGTGTTTCCAGGAATGTGACCAGTTTAGCCACTAAAGGTTTAGTACAACAGAGGGCTACCCAGATCCCTCTGTCTTGATTTGCCTTGAAAGCGAAAGGGATTAGGAGAAGGAACGCAAGGAGAATATATTAATCCCAAGAATTGAACAGAGCAAAAACCCTGTGGCTCTAGTACTTAAAAGATCTCAGCCCCACAGGCTCATCCCCTACGCTCTGTTTAGGAGGGTCATATGTGCACATTACAGGCTCTTCGTAAGCTAGTGCTGGGCATGGCTGACCTCTGTTCCTCCTTTTTCTTGTGTTCTGGCCCCAAACCCACCAAAATCTTTTCTGGTCCATCCTGATGTTTCCAGTCACATGCCCTGGATGTATGCTCTCGGCTCTTAGAACCCCAGAGAAGTTTGCTTTTCCCCCTTACATGGCCCTTAACTTAGTCTAACACATTGTTAAGGGACTTTTGTCTCTCAGATGTGGATGCTTCTCTTTTTTCAAGATTTTATTTATTTGAGTGAGAGAGGGAATGAGCAGTGGGGAGGGGCAGAGGGAGAGGGAGAGAAGCAGACTCCTACTAGGCAGGAATCCCAATGTGGGGCTCGATCCCAGGACCTGGAGATCATGACCTGAGCCGAAGGCAGACCCCTCCATGACTGAGCCGCCCAAGCACCCTCAGATGTGGATACTTCTTGAGAGAGGAAGGGCTTTTGTCTGCTCTAGCTCTGGTAACTCCCAGAATTAGCCTGGAGCTTCACAGTTCCTGTGTACTTGTATCCCTTTCACTGAACTGAGGTGCTTAGTCTCCCCGGGAAGACAGGCTCTCGGCGTAGATCAGCTAGGGAGTATTTGACTCTGGCGGCCTGCAGGCTAGTAATGTACTAGAATGCCCAAGAATGACGTCATAAAGCATGAGTTCCTTTTGTGGGCCCTGCTCTGTGGCCTCTTGGAATCTAGATGCCAAGGAAATCCCTAAGCAGAGATTTTCTGTTGAATGATCAAAGCAAGGAATAAAAATAGAAAATTTGGAAAATGTCTCAACAGTTTCATTTTCAGAATGATACCAGAGTCATTTCTAGCTCGCTGTTGGATAATCCTTCAGTGGCGTTCTGTGCGAGATTCGGGAAATTTCAGTAAATATTCTTTTTTTCTACTGCTCGTTAAGAAATGTGCAAATGGCAGCTTGGGGGCAGGGTGCCGGTGTGCTCTTCTTGGTGCACGCACTTGTGCACTGCCCAAAACGAGGTGCGTGCCCTTGACCATCTGCCTTCTCTCCCTGGTGAGGTTGGTGAAGGCTCAGCCAAACATTTTGCTTCTTTGGCTTTAATATCATGATTGGCTAGTTAAATCAGCATTCAGTCATGCTCTTACTTGACCCATACACTGAATTTGACTCTGTTTAGTCCTTTTATCTTTTTGTCCTTTCTACTTTGCTTTTATTAGCCACCGTGTTAGAAAATTTGAAGGTTTTATTGAGGTATTAGACCTGATCTCAAAACAGACAATGAAAATTATACATCTTGTTTTTATAGATTATAAAAGTATATGCATTCTGTATTTATTTCCTGTTAGAGTGTGTTCGTTACATATAATGGGGAAAATAGTGCATACTTTTTGAGAAAAATTGGAAAGCATAGATAAATATAATAACCAAGAAAAAGAATTACTGTAATAATACTGAGTAGAGAATTTTGTACCTTGTTTTGTTTTTGTCTTTAGCTATCCACTGGATCATAAACATTTTTTTAAACCATGAAAAAGATGCATCGGCATATTTTAGTATCTATATAATCTTCCATGAGATGGATATGCCGTCATGGGCTTCACCAGTCTTTCTTGTTAGACTTTTGAACTGCTTGCAAGTTCTTACTACTGTACGTAACGCTGGGATGAACATATTTGGCCAAGGCCAGTTTATTCCAGATTGCATGCTCTTGGGGTAGGTTCCTTGGATCAGAGATTACAAATAGTTCTGTGGCTTTTCGGAGGAGTTGGCCAATTTACACGCCCCCTGGCAGTTTATGAGAATGCCTCATCACACCACACTACTGCCAGCATTACATAGTATTACATTTAAGTCTGCTAATTTTATAAGCAAAAATAATGGTTGTACCTAATTTGCATCTCCATCCCCATTAGTAATGCTACTGAACATTTTGGGGGAGGTTCATTACCATTTGTATTTATTTCATGCATTGATTGTGTGTTTGCTCATTTTTTCTTAGGGTATTCAGTTTTTTTTTTTAATCATTGATTGTGAACACTTGTATGGGTGATGATTTGATTATTACCGGTTTTTCCTACTAGACTGACAATATTTAGTTTTGTTCTCCTTATATCCACGATGTCTGCTGTCTTGCCTGCTGTTAGTAATCACTCTGTAAAAATTTACTGAAGGAGTAAATGAAGATGATTCTTTGTTTTGCTTGAGAAGGACTAGTAATCATTTTTGCCCCCAGAGATCTAAGAGAAGGAACTAAGTAACTGAGTGAGGACAGATCAACTCAGGGGTCATCATACATATTTTAGTGGTCATTCAGTTAGCATTGTGTTGAAGTTAAAAAAAAAATACACATTCATTTAAGTAATCTCTACACCCAGCGTGGGGCTCAAACTCATGACCCTGAGATCAAGAATCGCTTGCTGTACTGACTGAGCCAGCCAGGTGCCCTGTATTGTGTTCCAATTTAAAAGTATATTTAAATTACATTCACAGAGGGTAGAAAGCAGAACCTAGTCTCTACAAAAAGTGTGTAATGTTTGGGATCTAGTTCTGTTGTAAGATAATCATACCTCTTATTCAACTTTTTGACAGGAGGAGAGATTCTCAGTGTCAGGCATTTGTGAAGAGAGTCATAACGAGTCGTCTTTTTAAGATAATTATGATTAGCATCGTCTCACTGAATGCCTTTTTTGTGGTCTTGTGGACTGATTATAATACAAAATACAACTTGTTCAGACTTTTTGAGGTAAGCAGACAAAACGGGTAAAGTTTCTTCTGTTTCATCCTTTTTATTTGTGAAAAAGATTTTTAAGACATTTTGTTCAAGAAAGTTTTCCATAGAAAAGCTCTAAGGACTTAAAAAATATACTCTAAAATCTGGAAAGATGGTAGCAAGAGTAGCAGTGGTGACATGGTTTTTTAATCTCTCTAAATTTCCTTTTTAAAAAGAAACTTGGAGGATGCCTGGGTGGCTGTCAGCCACCGACTGAGTTAAGCGTCTGACTCTCAGTTTTGGCTCAGGTCACGATCTCAGGGTTGTGAGATTGAGCCCCGTGTCAGCCTTCACACTCAGCAGGGAGTCTGCTTGGGATTCTCTCCCTCTGTCCCTCCCCCTGCATGCGCATGCTCTCTTTCTCTCTCTAAAAATAAATAAATAAAAAAATCTTGAAATTAAAAAAAAAACAACAAAAATGGAGCAACTTGGGAGCAAAACCAAAACCCATGGGCAGCATCGAAATTAAAACTAGTTAAAAAGGTATCCATACTATAAGGCACAACTGCACAGTATTAGCCTCTGAGGGAGAGGGATCAGAGGACGTTCAATAAATATTAATTGGAAATGTCAGCTGACGTGAGAACAGCATTTTTTAGTAACATATACTGTATTGTTAGTATATAAGGTAGAATTTAAGTAATTTTTTTTTAAGATTTTATTTATTTATTTGACAGAGAGAGAGACAGCCAGTGAGAGAGGGAACACAAGCAGGGGGAGTGGGAGAGGAAGAAGCAGGCTCCCAGCAGAGGAGCCTGACGTGGGGCTCGATCTCAGAACGCCGGGATCACGCCCTGAGCCGAAGGCAGACGCTTAATGACTGTGCCACCCAGGCGCCCCAAAGTAATCTTAAATTACTTAATTTAAGGTAGCATTTAGTGATTCGTCAGTTGCATATAACACCCAGTGCTCATTACTTCTAGTGCCCTCCTTAATGCCCATCCCCCAGTTACCCCATCCCCCACCCACCTCCCCTACAGCAACCCTCAGTTTGTTTCATATAGTTAAGAGTCTCTTATGGTTTTTCTCCCTCCCTGTTTTTGTCTCATTTTATTTTTCCTTCCCTTCTCCTATGTTCATCTGTTTTGTTTCTTAAATTCCACATGTTAGTGAAATGATATGGTATTTGTCTTTCACTGACTGACTTATTTGACTTAGCATAATACCCTTTAGTTCCATTTCCTTTGTTGCAAATGGCAAGATTTCATTCTTTTTGATGGCTGAGTAATATTTCAGTGTGTGTGTGTGTGTGTGTGTGTGTGTGTGTGTGTATCACATCTTCTTTATCCATTCATCTGTCAGTGAACAGTATTTGATGTTGGGAAGGGTGGTGTTCAGTCCAGTACTGGGTTAGTGCAACAGGTTCCTGGTAATTTCTGAAGGGCCTAGAACAGTCTGAACCTTGTGACCTCTAAAGACTGGCCAGCCAGGGCTCCCTTCAGGGACATCCCCCCACTCCCCATCCACTTAGAAGAAATAATGGGAGTGGAATAAAAATTGAGCAGGGTAGAGACCCCGAGATGAAGGAAGAGAAGGTCCAAATAAAATTGGAGGAGGGGAATGGAACAAAGAAACCTTAAAAATCAAGGTAGCTCATCTTTAAAACAGAAGAGGGAGCTATGTGAAGTTAGAACCACACCTTCTAAAAGTTCAGGAAAACTAGGTCATAGAAAAAAGTATACTATAAAGAGATTGAGGTAAAATCCCACACAAAATTATTATGAAATGAGAAAAGAGAATAAATTGGAGAAAAATATCCCTGTAGATAGTAGAAACCCACCACAAAGACATGTCCACAAAACAGATAAAAACTGTAGCATCTTATTTCAAAACAAGGTAAATATTTAAGAAAATGATACGAAATAGGAAAGAACAGAGACAAAGTGACAAAATTCAGGAAAGAATTAGAAATAAAAGTCATTTCAAAAATGAAGATGCAGCTAAGGGCAATTAAACACAACAGGTAATAGTTTAAGAGAAACATTGGATTAATGGAAAAGATTACTATTTTTAAAAAATTTTATTTATTTTTGAGAGAGAGAGAGTGCGCACAAGCAGGGGGAGGGGCAGAGGGAGAAGCAGACTCCCCGCTGAGCAGGGAACCGGATGTGGGACTTGATCCCAGAACCCTGGGATCATGACCCGACCTGAAGGCAGATGCTCAACCGACTGAATCACCCGGGCACCCAAGAAAGAGATTTTTATTTTTATTTTTATTTATGTGTATTTATTTATTTTTATAAAAGATTTTATTTATTTATTTGACAGAGAGAGAGGCATTGAGAGAGGGAACACAAGCAGGGGGAGTGGGAGAGGGAGAAGCAGGCTTCCTGCTGAGCAGGGAGTCCGACGCGGGGCTCGATCCCAGAACAGTGGGATCATGACCCAAGCTGAAGGCAGACGCTTAACAACTGAGCCACCCAGGCGCCCCCAAGAAAGAGATTTTTAAAAATCAACCAGAAATGAAAAAATAAAAAGTATTCAAGAGAAAATGATGACTATTGAAAATGGAGGAATGGGTGTCTGGCTGGCTCAGTCAGTGGAGCATGCGGCTCTTGATCTCGGGGTTGTGAGTTTGAGCCCCACGTTGGGTGTAGATTACTTAAAAATAAAACAAAAAAGTTAAAAGAAAAAAGTTAAAAAAAAAAAAAAGAAAATAGGGGAAGAAAAGATCCCAACATAAGGATAATAGGAGTCCCTGAATTTGAAACAAAAACTAAGTAAAGGGATGGAACAAACACAAACCTATAATCTAAGAAATATTACCTGAAATAAAAGAATTGAAATTCTATATTGAAAGAGCACACGTTGCACACTCAAGAGTATGGATTTAGAATAACAAGCACTGAAACATTCTAGTAAAATTATTGGACTCTAAAGGAAAGAGGGGTGGAGGAAATTGTGAGCATCTGGGCAAAGGGCTGCTAAGGAAAGGGAAAGTATTGGCAGACTTTGCTATGATAAATCTTTATGCTAAAAGAAAACAGGAATATATTTAAAATACTTAAGGGAAGAAAATGTGAACCAAGAATTCTAGATCCATTATAATTGATTTTCAAGTATAACACACAGAGAGAAACTGTCATCATTCATGAAAACACTTGGGTGATAGTGTTCCCTTGAGCCCTTCCTTCTGAATCTGGTGAAGAATAAGTTGCAGCCAACCAAAACGACTGGAGACACATCAACATTAGGATGGGTGATGAGCATTAAATAGAATTATTGGTAGAATTATTCATAACTGTGGGCCAACAAGGAGAGAATATACCATATAATGAATCTATCCTATGGCAGTGAAGATACAATACAACTCAAAAATGGAGGAGAGTGGGGAGGGTTAATGCCAAAAAAATTTTTAACCATTTTTAGAAGTCAACTTAGTGGAGACACTATTGATAGTGTCATTTTGAGACTGATGTTTGTAATATGGGATAAAGCAGATGGGCAAATATGGGACAGTTTAGTTCTGTTATCCTCTTTGTTCTTGAGAGCCAGTATACTCATGGAAGAAAGGAGAAACAAAGGTAATACAGACAAAGCTAAGTAAAAACTCTCTAGTTTGACATTGAAGTTGGAAGCACCAGGATAATTTACTAAAGTGTTTTATCCTTAACCATGAAAGACCTAGAACATTGACCACTCATTAGTTATGCATGCACAGTGTTCACAATGTGATGTTGAAAGGCCATTTCTTACTAAAAACAAACCAGGGATTTTTAGAGAAATGATTGACCGCAAGTCAAGGCAAAATATATGCCAGATGAGTCAGGAATATCTTGTCATACACATAGCAAGGAAGCTGTCGAAGATTACTGGGGTCATGTCAAAAAGACTCAGGAGACAACTTGAAGAGGCTCTTACCTGCCAAAGATGGGACACTTTGAGCTTCAATAAGGATGATAATTAAAATGGATTGGAATGCCTTAAACAATCTATACGTTTATAATGATACCAGTAAACTCACTGGTCACTTATGGAGGGTAATAAGGAACTAATCCTTTATCTCTAAAACTATTAAATTAAGAGAAAGAATCAAGCATTACTGACCTTACATGAACTATAATACTGAGTAACCATACAGTCAGTAAGGGAAAACTCTCTTTACAGAAATAGCCCAGTTAATAAATGAAAAAGGAAATGATAGAATTAGAGTATCACTGTTTTCAGCCCTCAGTGAAGAAATGGATCTAGGCAATGAGCATGAGTGGCTGCTACCATCATAAAAGGAGAGACAAGCAGATATTGTATGCCTGATATGAAAGAACAGAACCTATAATCTTGCCAAAGAGATGAAACCTGAATCCAATCTAGTCTTTGGATCCAAGTACCTGTTTCCAGGAAATAGAGGACGGGAGAGCATGTTGAGCTGCACCGTGAGTGTGTAGTCAGCAAAATCCAGACTGGGAAATTCTACCAGTCAAACTGCCTGGGTACATCAACAAGTAAATTGGAGGAAAAAAGGAATGGAAGAGTTAAAAGACATCAAATTTTAAAAAATTTTTAAAGAGCAAGACCAAAGTATTTGTTCCAGGGATGTATACATGGGTTCCTATCTATAGAGAAATGCAAGAGAGTGATTACTATAAAAATCAGGATGGTGGTTAATTTGGGGGAAAGGGAGGAAGTCATAATTGGGATGGGCGCATGGAGGGAATTTGGGCTAGCTGGTGAGCAAAGCCTTATTTTTTGACCTAGGTGGTGGTTACAGGGGTATTGGCCTTGTAACAGTCCATTAGGCTATATATTTGTTTGTGTGATTCTATATGTATGTTTTGTTGTATAATAAAATGGTTAAGAACATACTCTGTCTTTGTTTATGGTAAATAACAAATTTCTTTCTTGGTGGTAAAAATGGTCAGCATCAACACAGTGTGGGGTCAGAGGTCATGGAGGTGGTGGAATACCCTAATCAATGCCTGAAAAATGAGGGCCAGTGTCCATTTGGCACCACTTACGTGAACCTGTTGGTATGGCCGGGCATCCACCCCAGCATTCTACAGTGTTTGGTTATGGACCATAGAACATCATGTTGGGTATGGCACTTGATAGGAGTAAGGGGAAGAGCTGAGTTGAGGAATCTGAATCTTCGATTGCCCTCCAGAGGCCATATGGGTCACAACACATACCTCCTTTAGGACCCTGGTTTGCAAGCCTGGGGGATGTTCTGTGCTGTGGAAGGGATGCAGATTTCAGTTAGAGAATTTGGGGCTTTTGGCAAGTTACTTAATCTCAAAATTGTTCAGCTTCAACATTTATAAAGTGATGGTATTAATGCCCACAGGGTGGCCGAGGTCACTGGATAACATGTATGAAAACCCTTGATTAACTATGAAACTCTGAGAAATTATTTTCATTTTGGAGGATCTCAATGAAGCTATCAGGAAAATCCTGAGAAGGCCCTGATCTCTCACCTCTGGAAAATCTTGAGACTCTGCAAGCAGGAAATGAAGGCTAAGGCAGAGATATAAACTGCTGGACTATTAAATGTATGCCCCAACACTCAGAACCTCATGGCAAAGGCTGGGAGACTCAGTGGGTCCAGGCATTTATAGAAATATCCGTCCATTCATTAGCAGACCACTAAGTTAGCTGAGTGGGTCTTTGGCCTTACATGACAAAGAATACAGATTTTATAGAAGTACTTCTGGACAGTCCTTTAAAAAAAAGTGGCAACAATAACACAATTCTAGGGAGAGGGGATCAGCTGATTTCCAGGGTTCCAATTTCATATAATTTAAAATGTCCACTTTCCAACAACAACAAAAAATCTTGAAATGTGCAAAGAAACAAGAATGCATGGCCCTACACAAGCAAATAAAAGTACAGTCAGTAGAAACTGTTCCTGAGGAAGCCCATCTCTTAGGCTTACTAAGCAAAGATTTTTAAATTAGCTATTGTGAATATGTTCAAAGGACTAAAGAAAAAAATCCTATCTAAAGGACTAAAGGAAAGTATGAGAGGAATGTTTCACCAAATAGAGAATATGAATAAAGAGAGAAATTACTAAAAAGAGCCAAATAGAAATTCTTTAGTTGAGAAGTACAATTATTGAAATGAAAAATCCACTGCAGGAATTCAGTAGCAGATTTGAGCTAGTGGAGGAAGGAATTGAAAAACAGAAAGACAGGTCAATTGAGATTCTTCAGTGTGAGGAGCAGAAAGAGAAATGAAGGAATAAAAATGAGCAGAGACATGTGGAACAACATCAAATAAACAAGGTGTCCCAGGAGACGAGAGAAAGGAAAAAATGTAAAGGAATAATGGCTAAAAATCCTCCCAATTTGATGAAAAACAATCTGCACATCCAAAAATATCAGCAAACTCTAAGAATAGACTCAGAAATTCACCTAGACACATCATGAACAAACTTGAAAGAGAATTTGAGAGTACCAGTGGAGAACTGATTCATCACATACAAGGGATCCTCAATAAAATTAATGCTGATTTATCACTGGAAACTACAGTGGCCAGAATGCAGTGGAATGCTGTATTCAAAGTGCTGAAAGAAAAAAACTGTCAGCCAAGAATTCTACATCTAGAAAACCCATCCTTCAAAAATGAAGGAGATGAGTGATGTCAGTGAAAATGGTAGAGTAGGTAGCTCTAAGGTCCATCTGTCCACAGAAATACCTGAAAAGGGACAAAAACTGTCAGAACTCTGGAAAATAAAGATTTTTGTAAATGAGTAAACAGTGAATCAAGAAAGTCAACTTTTATTTTTTATTTTGTTTTTTAAAAAGATTTTTTAAAAAAAGATTTTATTTATTTGTCAGAGAGAGAGAGAGAGCACAAGCAGGGGAAGCAGCAGGCAGAGGGAGAAACAGGCTCCTCACCAAGCAAGGAGCCCGATGCAGGGACTTGATCCCAGGACCCTAGGATCAGGACCTGAGCTGAAGGCAGACACTTAACTGACTGAGCCACCCAGGCATCCCAAAGATTTTTATTTTATTTTATTTTTTAAAAAGATTTTATTTATTTATTTGACAGAGAAAGAGACAGCCAGTGAAAGAGGGAACACAAGCAGGGGGAGCGGGAGAGGAAGAAGCAGGCTCCCAGCACTCCCAGCAGAGCAGGGAGCCCGATGTGGGGCTCGATCCCAGGACCCTGGGATCATGCCCTGAGCTGAAGGCAGATGCTTAACGACTGAGCCACCCAGGCACTCCAAAGATTATTTATTTTAGAGAGAGAGTGCAAGTGAGTGCAGGGAGGAGGGGCAGAGGGAGAAGGAGAGAATACCAAGTTGACTCCCTGCTGAGCATGGAGCCTGACCCAGGGCTTCTCACAGGGCTCCATCTCATGACTGAGATCATGACCTGAGCTGAAACCAAGAGTCACATGCTTAACCAACTGCACCACCCAGGCACCCCCCAAAAGAGTCAACTTTTAAAGGATAAGAAAACTTTGCAACATTTTATTTTGTCCCTGACCCAGTGTCCTCCTCAGCATGGTGATGGCCTTGAAGATGGCAGGCTAAATTCTCATTGTGGGACTCTCATCTTCTTGGGTCCAGAAACAGCAGAGCAGACCTTGTTCTTAAAGAGTCGTGTTGTTTCTTTTGACCTGTCTGAGGGCTGCCTGAAGTACTGATACAAGGCTATTGCCTTTGTTTTGCCTAACTTGGAACTTTCTCAGTGCAGAAAAGTGACTCTGCAAAGAGCATTTCTTAAAAGCATTGAGACACAAATGAATAACCACTGCCATCTGGGGGCAAAACAACAACAAGCTAGTTGATATGAACAAAGGACATGCTGAAAGCCTAAGAAGAAAATCCAGGAGAGAGAGTCTTTGGAAAATGAAGGTATTAACAAGCACCCATGTATATGGGAGAGTTTAGAGAGCCATAAATGCCCAGGGCAGGACACATACTTAGAAAAGACCTGAGAAGACTTCAAGTTTTCACCTCTGGCTGATCTTTAGGCTCAGCACAGGGAGGGAGTGAAGGCTAAGGTAGAGTTATAAATGACTTGGCTAAGCATTGGAAGAGTCCTCCAACACAGAGCCATTCTGCAAAGACTAGGAGAGTTTCTTTTTCCTTTCTTTCCCTCCCTCTCTCCTGCCCTTCCTCCTCTTCCCTCCCCTTCCTTCCTTCCCTCTCTGTCTTTCTTTCTCTCTCCCTCTCTTGTTCCTTCCTCCCTTCCTCTTTTTCTTCTTCTTACTTGAGGCATTTAAGAAAATCTCTCCTTAAGCACTAGCTAAAGGAAGACACTCCAAAGACCACACATGACAAAGAATACAGTTTAAGAAATATTTTATTTTAAGATTTTATTTTTAAGTAATCCCTACACTCAATGTGGGGCTTGAATTCACAACCATGAGATCAAGAGTCACATGCTCTACCAACTGAGCCCACCAGGCACCCTGCAAAGAATAGTTAAAAAAAAAAAAAAAAAAGAAAACTATTTAGACAGGCCACTAAACAAACAACTACTACCCACAAAAAGTAACAAACTCTGAGGAAAGGGAAGAATCTGATTTTTTAGAGTTAGAACATTGTAGTAGTGCCTGGGTGGCTTGGTTGGGTGTCTGCCTTTGGCTCAGGTCATGATCTTAGGGTTCTGGGATCGAGCCCCACATGGGGCTCCCCCCTCAGCAGGGAGTCTGCTTCTCTCTCTCCCTCTGCCCCTCCCCCTGCTCATTCTCTCTCTCTCTATAATAAATAAAATCTTAAAAAAGAGTTACTACATTGTAATATTTAAAATGTCCAATTTCAAAAAAAATTAAGCATGCAAATAAACAAGTAGGTATGGCTTTTGTACAGAAGAATTGAATAGAAACTGTCCCTGAGGAAGCGTGGACATTGGAATTACTAGACAAAGACTTTAATAAGTCCACTGTGTGAAATATGCTCAGGGAGCTAAAAGAAGCCATGGACAAAGAGTTAAAGGTAACCAGGAAAACAACGTCTCAAGAAAGAGAGAATATCAATGAAGAAATAGAAATTATAACCAAACAGAACCAAGTAGAAATTCTGGAGCTGAAAAGTACAATAACTGAAAAGTACAAATTCACTGGAGGTTTCAAGAGCAGATTTGAGCAGGTGGAAGAAATAGTCAGTGAACTTGAAGACAAACCTATTGAACTTAATTTAAGAAACAGAAAGAATAAAGAATGAAGATAAATGAACAGAGTTTAAGAGACCTGTGGGACACAATCAAACATATCACTGTATACATCTTGGAAGTTCCAGAAGGAGAGGAGAGAGGGAAAGAGGCAGAAAGAATATTTGAAAAAACTAATAGCTAGAAATTTCCCAGATTTGATAAATGATATACATATCCAAGAAACTCTGTAAACTCCAAGGACAAATACAAAGAGATCTACACTGAGACACGTAATTGAGCTGTCAAAAGGCAAAGACAGAGAATCTTGAAAGCACCAAGAGAGAAGAAACTTGTCACATACAGGAAATTCTCAGTAAGATTAGCACCTGGTTTCTCTTCAGAAACTGTGGAGGACAGAAGGAAGTGACAGAACATATTTCAAGTACTGAGAGAAAAATATTGTTGATCAACAGTTCTATATCCAGCAAAACTGTCTTTCAAAAAATGAAGGAGGGGGCACCTGGGTGGCTCAGCCAGTTAAGCATTTGACTCTTGATTTCAGTTCAGGTCTTGGTCTCAGGGTCATGAGTTCAAGCCCTACACTGGGCTCCATGCTGGGCATGGAGCCTACTTAAAAAAAAAAAAAAAAGGAGAAATTAAGACATTTCCAGATACACAAAAGCTGAGAGAGTTTGCTGCTAGAGGCTCTACAAGAAATGCTAAAGATAGTCTTTTAGGTGGAAATGAAACTAGACAGTAACTTGAAGCCACCGATAGAAGTAACTACATTGGTAAATATAAAAGGCCAGTATTATTATATTTTTGGTTTGTAACTATATATATATATATATACACACACATACACACCACATATATATATGTAAACCATATATATATATATATATATATATGTGTATATATATATATATATATATATATGGTTTAAAAATATATATGGTTTAAAATACAAATGCATAAAACAATAATTATAGTTAATGGGTACACAACATATAAAAGATGTATTTTGTGACAATAAAAACGTAAGGTGGGGATGGAGCTCTAAGGAAACAAAATTATCTACTATTGAAGCTCTGGTTGTATTAATGAAAAATAGATTGTTACAAGTATAAGAGCTTAATTGTAATCATGAGAGTAACCACCAAGAAATTAATGAAAAAATATACAGAAGAAGAATGAGAAAGGAATCCAAGTGGTACACTACAAAAGAATCAGGCACAAAAGAATGCTGTAATGGAGGAATTAAGGAACAAAAAAGATGTGACATATATAAAACAAATTGCAAAATGGCAGAGATATTTCTTCTTTATCAGTAACTACTTTAAATGTAGAGGAATTGAGCTCTCCAATTAGGACAGAATGGGTTATTTTTTTTTAAAATATGCTGTCTACGAAAGATTTATTTGAGATCAAAAGATAGAAATAGGTTAAAAGTTAAAGAATGGAGAAAGATATTCCATGCAAGTAGAAATGAAAAGAGAGTTGGGTTGGCTATACCAGTATCAGACAAAATAGACATTAAGGCAAAAACTGTTATAAGAGGCAGGGGCATTACCTATTGACAAAAAGGTCAATTCACCAAGAAAATACAATGATTTTTCTCAAATGCATATGGAGCATTCTCCAGGATAGACCATATGTTAGGCCATAAAACAAGATGAAATAAATTTAAAAATATTGAAATCATACAAAGTATCTTTTCTGACAACAATGGAATGAAATTGGAAATCAATAACAGCAGGAAAACTGGAAATTTTTGAAATATATGGAAATACTCTTAAATAACCAATAGGTCAAAGAAGAAATCACAAGGGAGATTAAAAATACTTTAAGGTAAATGAAAATGAACATACAACATAGCACATAAAGAATATAGTCAATAATACTGTAACAACTTTGTATGGTGACACATGGTAACTACACTTACTATGGTGAGCATTTCATAATGTATATAAATGTCAAATCACTGTTGTACACCTGAAACTAATATAATTTTGTATGTCAATATACTTCAACTTAAACATAATAAAACAGGATGCAGCAAAAGCAGTGCTCAGAGGGAAATACATACCTGTAGATGCCTGCATTAGGAAAGAGAAAAGATCTTACATTAATAACCTAACTTTAGACCTTAAGGAACTAGAAAAAGAAGAGCAAACCAAACCAAAAGCTAGCAGAAAGAAGAAAATAAAAAAAGATTAGAGTGAGATAAACAGAGAAGAGACAAAATCAACAAATTCAGAATTTAATTTTTTGAAAAGATCAACAAAATTGACAACTTTAGATTGACTAAAGAAAATGAGAGAAGACTCTAATTACTAATAATAGAAATGAATGTTGGGACATTACTACTGACCTCATGGAAATACAAAGGGTTATAGGAGAATACTATAAACAATTGGATGCCAACATATTAGACAACCTAGATGAAATGGATACATTCCTAGAAACATACTAACTGCAAAACTGACTTAAGAAAAAAATAGAAAACTGACATTGGAACAGACCTATAATAAGTAAAGAGGTTAAAATCACTAATCAAAAACCTGCCAACAAAGAAATGCCCAGGACCAGATGGCTTCACTAGTTAATTTTCTCCTGTATGTATGTATATATGTATGTATGTATGTATGTATGTATTTATTTATTTAAGAGAGAGACAGAGAGACCACAGGCAGGGGGAAGGGCAGAGGGAGAGGGGATTCTCCTGAGCAGGGAGCCCAACTTGGAGCTCGATCCCACGTCCATGGAATCATGACTTGAGCCAAAGGCAGATGCTTAACTGACCGAACCACCCAGGCTACCCTTTCCCCTGCATTTATAGAAGAATGAATACCAGCGCTTCTCAAACTTCCAAAAAATAGAAGAGGAACATTTTTGAATTCATTACATCAGTCTAGCATTACCCTGATCCCAAAGCCAGACAAGACGTCACAAGGAATGAAAACTAAAGATATTCCTTATGAATACAGATGCAAAAATCCTCATGGAGATACTAACAAATGGAATCCAGCAGCGTACTTTAAAGGATTATACACCATGATCATGACACCATGATTCATTACTAGATTTATCCCTGGAATGTCTTCAACATATGAAAGTCAGTCAATGTAATACACCAGTAGAATGAAGGGGAAGAAAAATCCATGTTTGCATCAGTTCTTGCTGAAAAAGAATTTGACAAAATCCAATACCCTTTCGTGACTTAAAAACAAACAACAAACCAAACCAAACAAACTAGAAATAGAAGGGAAATTCCTTAACTTAATAATGGGCATTTATGAAAAAATCCAGTTAACATCATACCTGGGGGTGAAAGACTGGAAATCTTTCTAATCTAACCAAGATCAGGAAAAAGACAAAGATGACTGGCTTTCACCATTTTTAAAAATTATGCTGGAAGTCCTAGCCAAAACAATTAAGCAGGAAAAAGTAATAAAATGTATTCAAATTGGAAAGGAAAAATTGAGATTATCTCTTCGTTTGCATGTGACTTGATATGTATAGAAAATCCCAAAGACTACACACACACACACACACACACACACACACACACACACACCTATTAGGACTGTTAAAGAAATTGAGCAAAGTTGTAGGACACAAGATGAACAACAAAAATCAGTCATATTTCTATATACAAACAATGAACAATCTGAAAAGGAAATTAAGAAAATTCAACTTACAAAAGCATCCAAAATAAAATACCTAGGACTAGGTTTCACCAAGGAGATGAGAGACGTGTGTCCTGAAAACTATAGAACATTGGTGAAAGAAATAAGACCTTCATTAATGGAAAGACATCCTGTATTCATGGATTGGAAGACTTGTTAAGACTTGTTACAGAGGTGCCTTGCTGGCTCAGTTGGTTAAGCGATTGACTTTGGCTCAGGTTATGATATGGGGGTCCTGAGATTGGACCCTGCATCAGGCTCCATGCTCAGTGGGGAGTCTGCTTGTCCCTCTGCTCCTCCCCCTGCTTGTACTCTCTCTCTCTCTCTCAAATAGGTAGATAAAATCTTAAAAAAAAAAAAACCCAGACTTGTTACAAAAAATACCGAGAGAGATCTACAAATTCAATGCAATCCCTATCAAAATTGCAAGAGCCTTTTTTAAAAAAGAAACTAAAAAGTAGATTCTCAAATTCATATGAATGTGCAAAGCACCTTGAGTAGCCAAGAAAATATTGAATATGAAGAACAGACTTGGAGGACTTGCACTTTCTGATTTCAGAACTTACTACAGAGATATTGTAATCAAAACAGTGTGGCACTTGCATAAGGATAGACATAGACCTGTGGAGTACAATTGAAATTCTAGGGATAAAACCAAATTAGGTATGGCTAATTGATTTTGGACAAGAATGCCAAGACCATTTAGTTGGGGCAAGAACAGTCTCTTCATCATATGGTTCTAGGACAACTTGATATCCACATGAAAAGAATAAAGTTGGTCCCCTACCTTATACCGTATTCAAAAATTAACTCAAAATGGATCAACGTCCTAAATATAAAAGCTAGAATTCTTAGAAGAAAACATAGGGGTAAATGTTCATGACCTTGAATTTGGCAATAGATTCTTAGGTATGACATCGAAAGCACAGGCAACAAAAGGGAAAAGTAGATAAATTAGACCTCATTAAATAAAAACATTTGTGAGTCTCAGGGAACTATCAAGAGAATGAAAAGATAAGCCACAGAAAGGGAGAAAATATTTGCACATGGTGAATCTGATAAATGGTTAACATGCAGACTCTATATAAAGAGCTCCCACAACTCAACAGTAAAGACAACAACAAAAGAAACAACCCAATTAAAAAACACCCAAAGGACTTGAGCAGGTATTGCTCCAAAGAAGATATGCAAATAACCAATAAGCACATTAAAAGATGTTCGAAATCACTAGTCATTAGAATGGGAAATGCAAATCAAAATCACAGTAAGATACAACTCCACACCCTAACTATTACAGCTATTATAAAAACAAAAACCGTGAAATGGAAAAGAGCAAGTGTTGGTGATGCGGACATGAAGAAATGAGAACCCTTGTGCATTGCTGGTATGAATGTAAAATCATGTCGCTCTAGAAAACATCTCAAAAAGTTAAATGTGGAATTGCCATATGATCCAGCAGGGACTAAAACAGATTCTTGTACACCAGTGTTCACAGTACCATCGTTCACAGTAGCCAAAAGGTGGAAGCAAATCATGTGTCCACTGACTATGAATGGAGAAAGAAAATGTAGTCTATGCGTAAAATGGAATATTATTCAGCCTTAGAAAAGAATGAAATTGTAATACATGCTACCATGTGGATAAACCTTGAACACATTATGCTAAGTGACATAAACCAGGTACAGAAGAGTGAATATTGTATGGTTTCATCTATATGAAGTACCTAGAATAGTAAAATTCATATAGAAAGTAGAATGGAGTTCCCTGGGGGATGCGGGAGAGGGGAACCTGAAGTTACTGTTTATTGGATACAGAGCTTCTGCTTGGGAGGATGAAAGAGTTCTGGAAATGGATGGTGGTGATGGTTGCACAAGATTGTGAATGCACTTCATTCCACTGAATTGATTGTACACCTTAAAGTGGTTAATATGATAATTTTAATGTCATGTATATATTTTACCATAATCAAAAACAGAGGTTATGAATACTCAAAACTAAATCCCCTTCACTGAATTTTACACTTTAAAATGATGAATTTTATGGTACATGAATTATACCTCAATTTAAAAAATTAATGAGCTGACCTTTTGGAAAAGACCAACAGAATAAAATCAAAAAAAAGGAAAAAAGGAAGAAAAGTAGAAGAAAAAAAGGAAAGTAGAAAAAAGGAAATAATAAAGATAAGAGCAAAAATTAATGAACTAGAAAGCAAGGATTCAATAGAAAGTATCAACAAAGCCAAAGTTAGATCTTAGAAAACAATTATAAAATAACTTTGTTCATGAGACAAGACAAATGGAAGCCCTGAATCATGTTAGGTTTTTTTTTTTTTTAAGATTTTTTATTTATTCATTTGAGAGAGAGAGTGAGCAGGAGTATGACAGGGGAGAAGGTCAGAGGGAAAGGGAGAAGCAGACTCCCCGCTGAGCAGGGAGCCTGGCACGGGGCTTGATCCCAGGACCCTGGGATCATGACCTGAGCCTAAGGCAAATGATGCCTGATCAACTGAGCCACCCAGGCACCCCTCATGTTAGGGATTTCAAAGGAAAATTACAGATACAGTAAATATAAGAAATGTAATAATTTTATGCCAATGAATTTGAAAACCTAGCTGGAATAAGAATTTTCTAGAAAAAAATCTACACGACTTTCAATAAAAAGCCAAAAACATGAAATAATCTTTATATGTCCTTGTATTTCTTTTAATGGCTATAAAGCATTGAATTAGTAGTTAAATTTTATCCCTGAAACCTACAAACTAACCTGGGCTAGATAGTTTTACATTCATGGAAGATACAATTCCAAACATATAAAATGCTTGCGGTGATTAGATAAATGAGAATATCTGCCCTGCCCCCAGACAATTCATCTTGTGAGGCTAGTATAACCTTCATGCCAAAACTAGACAAGGACGGTATGAGAAAGAAAAATTACACCCAATTATATGAACATTAACCCAAAATCCCAAACAGAACAGCTGGAAACCGAATTAGAAAATGGATGAAAAAGAGTATATATCATTGCCAAGTTGTTTTTTTTTTTTTTCAGGAATGCAAGTAATAGAAAAATCTACATATTTTATTACCAGCTTAAAATATTAAAGGAGAAAAAAACCCTGAAAGATAATTTCAAGAGATGCAGAAAAAAAGCTTATCATGAGTATCTATAAAGATAAAAACTTAGCAGGGCACCTGGGTGGCTCATTCCTTAAGGATCTGCCTTCGGGTAGGTCATGATCTCAGGGTCCTGGGATCAAGCCCCATGTCGGGCTCCCTGCTCAGTGGGGAGTTTGCTTCTCCCTCTCCCTCTGCCCCTTTCCCCTGTTGGTGCTCTCTCTAATAAATAAATTTTAACAAATAATTAAAAGAAAGATAAAAGCTTAACAAACTAGGAATAGAAAGGACTTATTTTTAACCCAGTTAAGGGTACCTATATAAAACTTGTATCAAAATTCACACACAGGGGTGAAACTTAAGCAGTATTCTCTTTCGAGGTTTAGAAAAATACTGTCATTTCTGCATAGAACTTCCGAAAGAATCTGAAAAAAATTGTTAATTAATAAAGTTAATACTAATTAATACAGTTAACACTTATAAAGTCCAGCAAGTTTGCTGGATATATGATTAATAAATTAATTACATTTACTATATCAGCTATAAAACAGCACTTCCAATAACAAAATATGAAAAATACTTAGACGAAAGATTTAATAAATCTAATAAAAGATGTGTGACTTTTTAAAAAAGATTTTATTTATTTGAAAGACAGCAAGCAAGAGTACGAGAGGGGGGAAGGACAGAGGACAAAAAACAAGATGACCTTGAAAGTTAAAAGGGGAGAGAAGCCTAGACTTACCAGATAACAAGACTTTGTGTAGCGCTTTCGTAATGAAGGCAGGGTGAGGAAGCAGTAGACAGAGGCCAATGCAACAGGCCAGAGTGCTGGGAAATAGACCCTGGTCGGTAGAGAGACCTGGTCCCTGTCGCTGGCCGCTGTGGGCGAGTGGCCAAAGGGCGCCTTCTGCAGGAAACAGTACTGGGACCGCTGGTAGTGCGTGAGGAGAAAGCATGTAATGGATCTCGGCCTGCCTCACAGCAGACACAACTGGGTTAAAGACCCAGCGTGAAAAGCGGCACTTCAAAATGTTCAGAAGAAAATACAGAATACGTACATGATCTCAGGAGGGGAAGGTTTCTTAAAGCACAAAATAAATAGGTCATGAAAAAACAGTTTGGTTCATTTGATTCCATTAAGATTTTAAACTTCTGTTCAAAGGATCATTGAAAAGGTGAAAACATAAGTCGGCATCAGAGATGATCTTTGCAACACATGTAACAGGTAAAGAATCAGGATTCAAAATATCTGAGAAATTGACTGTTTTGCAGGCTAATAAGAAAAAAACAAAACAAGACAATCCAGCTGAGAATTTGGCAAAAAATAAGAAACAAGCAGTTTACAATTTAAATATATAGAAAGACATCCAGCTTCATTAATTAGAGAAATGACAAGTAAAATAAAAAATAAGATACCATTGCATATTCATCAGACTGACAGAAGTGCAGAAGTTCGACAGTGGGAAGCGTCGGGAAGCCCGTGGAGCAGTAGGAATGTTGTGGTATTGAGCTGGTCCAATAGCTTCAGAAAACACCTCTCCCTCTCCGGTGAGGCTGAAGAGGCTCATTTCCTACAACTCGCTAATTCCACTCCTAGGTCTGTAACCGAGGGAAGCTTTACACATGGATGTGATAAAACATACACAAATTACTCACCCTTCTTGTACTGTATGCTTTTTGCAATAGTAAAAATTACGCACAAGGCAAATATCACCCAGTGGGTAACTAGATAAATAAATCACAGTATTTTCATGAGTGGTATTACTACATAGTAGTAAAACTATAAACTAGGTTTACACATATCAACATAGATGAATCTCACAGTTTTGTTTATTTTTAGAAAGATTGATCCATTTTAGGGGTGCCTGGGTGCCTCAGTTGGTGAAGCGTCTGCCTTCAGCTCAGGTCATGATCCCAGGGTCCTGAGATTGGGCCCCTATCGGGCTCTCTGCTCAGCAGGAAGCCTGCTTCTCCCTCTCTCTCTGCAACTCCCCGTGCTTGTGCTCTCTCTCTCTTTAAAATAAATAAATAAAATGTTAAAAAAAACTATCCATTTTAGAGAGAGTGAGTGCATGTGGGGGGGTGGGGCTCGATCTCAAGTCCCTGAGATCATGACCTGAGCTGAAATCAAAAGTCAGATGCTGTTTGTGTAATGTCTAAAAAATGCAAAAGAACACCCTGTACTTTGAGGGATACATATGTGGTAAGAGTATAAAATACATGACTGACCTGCTACAGATTTTCCGTAGGATTAGCTTTGTGGGAGGGGAAGGGGCCTTGGTCCGTGAGGGCTACACAGGAGACTGTCTGCAATGGCAGTATTTTATTTCTTAAGCTGGGTTTAGTATGCGGTTGTTCATTATATTATTCTTTATGCCTTTATGTGTATCTTAAATATTACATACTAGTTAAAAAAATTAAAATGTATGTAAATGGTTGCCAAGTGGGGGGGCCACAAACATGAGTATGCAGGGCAGATACAAACACCAGCTGCCCCAATGTTCTCCGAATGGATAGTTGTGGCTTGAGCTACAGTTTCCAGTGGCAACATCTGACATATATTAAAAAGGTGATGTATCTCAAAAACCTCCCTGTTTCCCTCCAGAAACTCTCTCCAGCCCACTTCAGCTCACCCCAAACTCACCTCAGGGAAAGCATCACCACGGAACCACTTGCTCTGTCTGAAGCACTAGAGTCTTCCTTGGCCTCCTGTCTTCCCTGTGCACCCTGAACTCCAGCAGCAAGTCCTGACATGGCAGCCTACAAAATACAGGCTCCTCCCTCTTCCCTTCGATGCCACACCAGCCCCTGGTCCAGTCCGGTCTAACCTCCCCTCTTGCTGGGTGACTGTGAGAAATCATTCTCCTGCTATCTGTCTCTTCCTCCCTAAGCCACCCCCTCACTTGCCCTTCTTGCCAGCTCCCCACCAGTCTCTTTTCCATGGAGATCTCTTAAAAATGTCAATTTCTTCCTATCACTCCCTTGTTCAGAATCCTCCAAGCTCTCACCAGGCCTGCCTTTTGTGACCTGCCCCTCCAACGGTTGTTGGAGGCATCTCCTGCTCGGCTCGCCCCTTTCTGCTCCAGCCACGTGGACTTTGCTGTGCTTCGAACAAACCCTTTCTCACCTGAAGGCCCTTGTACTCGCCATTGCAGCACTTTGTCCCAGTTTCTATTAGGGCTCCATTCCAAGGCCTCCACTCGCCACCTTTTCAAAAATAGCTGCCAAGACTCTCCTGCCCTGACCTGACCAGTGCTTCTGTCTCCTTTGGCTGTTCCCCTTTACTCCCCTTCCTTCCTACGTGGTGTTATATTATCTATGTATTTTTTTGAGCCTTCACTTCTGTCTCCCCATGGTAGACTGTACGCTTCCTGGGGGCCGACCATTTTCTGTCGTGTTCATTGCTGCGTTTTCCCACGCTAAAACAGTTCTTGCTTGGCTCCTGGGGGTGCTTAATCAAAGCTGCTTCCATGAATGAATGTACTGATAATAAGGAAAAAGTTAGATCACTCAGAAAGTACCTTTTGGTAAAATCAAAGCCACTGGCGTTGTAGATGCATGAGAAGAATTTGAATAACATTATTTCTTAAAGTATAGAAGTGGAGAAAGAGCAGAATGTTCTTTAGAAACAGTTAACTGATTTTTAGTATGTGCGGTGAATGGATAAACATTAGTAGATATTTGAGTATCTCATCTCTGTTCCTAAAAGTTTGGATATTCAGGTTGGCCAGAAAACTCTTGGGATCTTCTCTTTGGGAAAGCTCATTTCAGGTCACCTGACATGTTGAGTTGCCTTAGACGGGGGTCTAGATGGTCATTCTCAAGCACCCTGGGTGTGACGTAGCCCCAGGCTTAGGGCTGCAGCAAGGGAAGATGCAGAAGGGGAAGAGAATCAGGCACACGGTGTGTCCGCTGTGGGCCTGCCACTCCGCCTGGGTTTCCTCTCTCACGTGGGTGACCAGGGAGTACCCTGCCCCCGAGCTGCGCACAGCCGACTGGCAGGGAGCGAGAGGGCGGAACTATGGGGCTCTGCAGCCTGGCCTGACCCTCTGACCCTCGGCACCCCCGCAGGTCTCCGAGCTGGTCTTTGTGTCCATCTACAGCTCCGAGTTCTGCATGAAGCTCTACGTGGACCCCATCAACTATTGGAAGGATGGCTACAACCTGCTGGATGTAATCATTATCATCACCATCTTCATCCCCTACGGTCTCCGCAGATTCAAGGGCAAGCACTACCTCTACCTCAACATCGCGGACGGCATGCAGTCCCTGCGCATCCTCAAGCTTATCACCTATAGCCGTGGCATCCGCGTGAGTGGCCTGGGGGTGCCGTGGGCTGGGAGCGCAGGCAGCGGGGCCCCTCTGCCCACCAGCCCCTGAAGAAATAATCATTCCACCACCATCATCCAGTTATTGAATCCTGCTGTGTGGCAGGTCGATCTCTACCCCTGTTACCTCATTTCATCTTAAAACAATTGAGGAAGAGTATCATTAGCTATATTTTGCAGATAAAGAAATTGAGACCCACGGTCACTCGGCAGTTAGATGCCGCAGCTGAGATAGGAAGGGTGTGGCTGACGGCAGGGGCCACGCAAGCTTTCCCTCTCCCGCATGCTACCAGAGGGACTGGCTTTCTTATGGTACAGGCCCTTCGAACTACCCTCGCAGGGGCCTCCAGCTCTTCGGTGGCGCTGGCCGCTCACTTTCAATTGTATGCTTTCCCCACACAGCCAAAAATCCGCTGCTTTTCTTGATGGAAACAGTCTCATTACTTAGTTCAGGCAGCTCTAGGAATGGTGCTCCTGCTGAGAAGTCGTGGGGTGACCGGTCTTTCTTTGGCCCAGAAGGTTTCAGAAACCCCCTCCTAGCTGACCCAACTTGTCCCGAAGCATCCATCCTGGCCACAGTATGTTTGCCCTGTGCCCGTGTCCACACTTCTCCAGGGAGGGGCTGCTTTGGACCCATTTGACCAGCTCGGGTGTGTGTCGGCCTGTTTTGCTGAGAGACTGCCCCTAGCCCAGCCGGGGTGGTTGTCTGGGACCTGGGCCCTACGCTAAGCAGCCCCAGGCCTGGGGTACAAGATGAGGACAATGTTGAAGAGCTCCCCCTGCCACAGACCCCCATTCACTCATTGCATGCTCTCACATAGTCACATGCCCGTGGGGCCCCTCCCAGACAGGGGAGGCCAGGCCTCCTGTCCTTCCCTTCATGGTGAGGCTCCTGGAAAGAGGTGGCCATAACTCCTGCTCCCCGCTTCCGTCCTTGTCATTTGTGCCCTGGCTTCTTCCCTCCAAAGGAATGAGCCTCTCTGAGGTAGTCAACAACCTCCTTGTCACCAGGTCCACCGGTCAGTTCCATTGGCAGCCCGTCACGTGGCACCCCGTCCTCCAGCGTCTTGAGCTCGACGTCTTGGGTGCGTGCTGTTTTCTCAAGACTGTACCCCGAGTTCTCTTCACCTGCCCCCCCACTCTGCATATCCTCTTTGGGTGATCTTTTCCACATGTCAGGGGTCTTCACGTGCCCACGCTTCTCTCTGACCTCCAGACGCACGGCCTCCTGGATGTCTCACGTGCTCCTCAAACCCATCTTGCCTGAGCTGGAAGTCATCACTCTCCCCGACCCTCATACCCCAGACCCTGGCCCCTCCTCCTGTGCTGTGTCCTTCTGTGAAGGCTGCAACCCACCTCCATTCAATAGCCAGGTCATAAATTTGAGCGTCAGCATTGACGCTGCTGTCTCAAAGTCCTGTTGCATGGCCTCCTACGTGGTGACCTGTGCACCTCTTCTCCCCCTGCCCCACACCCACCAGCCATCATCTTTTCTCCATCACCACCCACCCTCATCAGGGTTCCTGCACTGGCTTCCCACACTACTGAGAGAGTCCTGGGACAGCAATGCCCCTGCATCTAGGGAGAATCTTTAAAGGATACATCAAAGCACAGCAGCCTTCCTTGCAAACCCGAGTGGCTCCCCTTGTTTGTAGGCCAGGGATAGACCCTATAATGTGTCCTAGAAGCGGGGGAGGGGAGAGTCAGAGGTGCCGGGCACTGGAGTCCACGTCAGGTAGGGACGGTGGTAGGGCAGGTGGACGGGAAAGAAGACTAGAGGCCCTTGGGAGGTGGATGCTGGGTGATGGGTACCTCAGACTGAGGGAACGGTCAGACAATCGGAAGTGTAGTCTGCTTTTTGCAGGTGCTGGACACCAAGGGAGCAGGAGCCTAAAGTGGTGCAAGGGTCACTGGGGATGAGAGAGTCAGGGGTCAAAGAGGCCTGGGGGATGGTTGATATTCCATAGGGATGCTGAAGGTCCCCAGGAAGATAGCAGCATGGCATGGAGCCTGGAGGCAGAGATTCCAAGACACGAGGAGGAGTGGCTAGCTAGAAGGCTCTCTCTTTCTAGAAGCAAGGGCTTCACCCATGGAGGTAGGGTCTCCAAGGGTGCAGCAGGAGTGGCCTCCTGAATCAGGCCAGTGGGGACTAGGCAGCCTCCCTTGAGTGGGCTGCTGAGGAGTGATGTCTTGCTGAGGAACGAGGTTTCAGGCGAGGCCAGGAGAGAGGTCACCATGGAACGAAGGTGGCAGAGGCCTCCGGGAGGCATGTGAGGAAGGAGGGTGATGGCTGAGGGAAAGGAAGCCCAGGGCTGCATGGGGGGAGGAGGGAGCCACAGAATACTAGGGTCTGGGGGAGGGACAGTGACTCAGACTGGCACCTTGTGAAGCTGAGGGCACGAGCTGTCTGCCGAGCGCATCATCTTGGCTCTGTTGTGGCAGCCTGGTCAGAAAGTGCTTGAGGTTTAGGGCCTGGCAGGGACTCCCCATCTTTCCAGGGCAGGTATCTAGTGACGAGAGGACAGCCCTCCCCGCTGGCCAAGGTCTGTCCCAGAGCTCAGCCTGTGCTTGGTGACTGCAAGCCTTTGTTCAGCCTTTGGTTCTTGTAGACTTGACCAGAGACCCACGGGCTCGCAGACAGAATATTCACACAGACATCCATGGCCCGTGTTTGACCGCAGGGGTTTCTGTCATCCAGCAGAGCCTTGTATCCCAAAGTTGTTCCCTGGGGACTACCAGGCCTCTTGGCTGTGGCTTGCCTACGGCCTTTGGGATATCACAGGCCCGCAGGTCCCTCGGGGCACAGAAGTGACCCTAGATTACACATCCTCTGTACGCTGGCCAGGAGGAGCTGGAGGTGCCAGAGGTGGGACCTGTACCTCTGCTAATTTCCATTCATTGAAGTCGAAATGAGGCTTTAACAGAGTCACAGCCTGAGAGCCCACAGAGCTGGCACTCTGGCACATTCTTGGCTCCTGTCCCATGATGAATTAAAATGACACTCTGTGCTCCCTCTCATGGCAATAAACCTGTATGACGAGGAAATAGTTCCATGTTGTTTTGCACAAAGAGAGGGTCTGTGGGCTGGGCACCCAAGGGCCACAGTGTCCCTGTTCATCTGCATTTCAGCCCAAAGGACGACCTTCTGATGCTGGGCTCCTGTGCCTTAGAGCTCATCACTTTCCGCACATCCGGCCAGCTGCACAGAAGGGCCCTCTCAGAGTGGTGTGGCCTGGGCACCTGCCCTGCCTTCAGATCCTCTCCATAGCCTGAATGCCCTGGGGCCAGGAGGGCAGCTGTGGCTTGATCCAGAGCCTGGGAGAGCTGAACTAGGGGTGAGGAATTGCTTCCCCAAAGAGTTTGGGAATTCAAAATCAGGCACCCGTGCGGGCCAGGTTGTAGCTTTGAAAGCCCAGGACTTCCTTGGGAAGGAGCTACCAGCCTGTGGGGTTCTGGGCAACCATCCACTGGGATTGGATTTCTGTACCTCTGGACTGCTGACTGATGGGGCCCGCCTGGACTGTGCTGGAAGGACATTGTCAAGGCCAGCCATCAGGAGTCCCACATGTCAGGGCTTCTGGAGAGCATGGCCTCTTCTCCACGGCTATTCTCGAGGCTGCTTGGCTTTGGCCTCAGGTCACACTGGGCCTTGGGCTGGCCTAGAAGTGGACCCCCCAGCTTGCGCCTGTCCTCCACCCTTCTCTGGTGCTTCAGGTTCTCCTGCTCAGGGCTGCCCCTTCCCTGCACGCCTGGGCAGGCCTCTTCTGCGGACTGTGTCCCAGGGCAGCATTTCTCTTCCCTCGTAGTAGTTCTTGGGAAAGAAGTTCTTTCTCTGTCTCACAGAGAGAGAGTTTTGTACATCTCACCTCTTCTGGAATTAATCCCCTCTGCAGGCAGCTGTCCAGCCAGTCCATGTGGAGGGCAGCACTGAGGCTCCCTGCTCACCTTTCTGCTTCCCAAGTCATCCCAGACTGTCAGCGCTTCACTGTCCTGGGGCCCAGCTCTCTCAAGTGCCTCCTTGCCTAGTGTGAAGCCAATAAACGGTTTCTTGACCTGGAAAAGGGGGCCTTAGTAGATGAGGTTGGTGGCACAAGGCAAAGGGCTCGGGAGTTGGTCCTAGCTCTGCCGGTGTATTGGCCAAAGCCTTTTGCTTTTCTGAGCCTCTGCTTCCTCATCTTGAGATGTGAAAAATTATAATGCCCACGTGCCTTGAAATGATGTCTGTGGCAGTATCTAGGTAGGTGACCGTGTCTTGAGACCAACTGTGTGCCAGACTCTGGGGCGTGGAGAATGAATGATGAGGGGCCATATGCTGTGCTTCCCAGGAGCGGTCAACATGGTGGGAGGCAAGACAGAGGCCCACTTCCTCGGGGAAGACTGAGGGCACGGGGCAGAGACCTGCCTGTGGAACAGGACTCAGAAAGAATGGGAAGGCACATTCTTCTCAGCCTTCGTCATTCCCACTCCCAGGGTAGCTCCCCTACTCCTCCTGGCCTGGCAGAGCATGCAGGGCAGGCCCTCAGCTGACAGGCAGGAGCAGGACACCTTGGGATGACCGCAGAGGCAGGCTGGGGCTCAAGTGGCATGGCTAGTGGTGCTGATGGGGAGACATCCGGGCCTGAGAACCATCTGCCCATGGGTGACTGAGGGTGGAGGCCAGGCACTGCTCAACCACTATTGGACTGGTCCAGCCCACAGTTTGGGCACAGTTCCCATCCATCCATCCATCCATCCATCCATCCATCCATCCATCCACCCACCCACCCAGCCATCCATCCATCCACCCACCTAGCCACCCATCCATCCATCCATCCATCCACCCAGCCAGCCAGCCAGCCAGCCAGCCAGCCAGCCAACCAGCCAGCCATGCAGCCATCCAGCCATCCATCCATCCCTTTACGGGGCCTGGCACTGGATGCTGGGGCCAGCTGGGGTCCGGGCAGACTGGACCTGTCCACTGAGCCTCACTCAGCCTGGCAGCCTGGCCTAGCCCTAGTGCCTCTGCCTTGCAGACACTCATCACTGCCGTGGGGCAGACAGCCTACATCGTGGCCTCCGTCCTCATCCTGCTGTTCGTCCTCATGTTCATCTTCGCTATCTTGGGCTTCTGCCTGTTTGGAGTTCCAGACAGGGGTGACACGAATAACTGGGGGAACCTGGCTGTGGCCTTCTTCACCCTCTTCAGCTTGGCCACGGTACTGTGTTTGGAAACACGGGTGGGGGCTGGGACCTTAAGAAGGGAGCGCCACCTGGTGTGGGTGTGTGGACAGGCTGGGCCTCACATGGGGTCCTCCTCATGTTCAGGTACTCAGCTGGGCTCGGGATGCTGAAGGCTGGCTCAAGCAGAGGTCAGGGCCCTGGCCAGGGGTCCGTTCCTCTCTCTGATCTTGTGACTCCCTAGAGCAATACCATTCATCCCATAGGGATGTAAAACTTTCAGAGAATTCTCGAAAGATAACTCATTGCGATCAAGTTTACTTTAGAAATGAAACCCATGTCCCATAGGCTTTCTGGGACTAGGCTATCACGACTCTGCCCAGAAGCAGTCTGCAAAGCCCAAGACTAGAAGGGTAGACTCTGGGGTCTTTCCAAAGGAGGGCCTTGCAGAGAGCAGTGTATTTTTTGGAAGGATGGGAGGTTTTATGGAGAAGAGCCCCCAGGGCACCTTAGCCAGTAGTCTCTGTACCCCGAGGAGCCTTGCGTCCGCAGCCACCATTCAGGGACTGGAGTCATTGGGTGGGGGTGGCGGTGAGGGGCTGATGTGAAGGCAGAGCCAGCTGCCGCCTCAATGGGGTTGGGGCTGCGCTAGCACAGGTGAGGGGAGGCCTGCTCTGCTGGGCCCTGGCATTTGGCACACCTGGCCTTGTCCAAGCAGGTCGACGGCTGGACAGACCTGCAGGAGCAGTTGGACAACCGCAACTTGGCTCTTAGCCGGACGTTCACCATCATCTTCATCCTGCTTGCCTCCTTTGTCTTCCTCAGCATGTTCGTGGGTGTGATGATAATTCACACAGAGGTGAGGCTGCTCTTGTAAGGACAGGGGTTCGGCCAAGACGGGGCAGGCGGAGCCATAGGCTCAGTGTCCAGGGAGGCGGGGAGGTGGCTCCGTGGGCCCTCCCTTGCCTGGCCCCACTCTCCCCGAACCCCGCTCTTCGCGACCTCGTGATAGCGGTCAGCAGGACAGGGGCTTGGGGGTCCCTGCAGCTGCGGATGGCAGCTTGAGTTGGGGGCTGGCCCTGGATGGGGGGGTTCCTCCTGCTGAGGAGCAGTGCAGGCTGGGGAAGAAGAAAGATGGGGGTGGGTGGGCGTGCGGTGAGAGCCTGTATCTTACCTCCATCTTCCCACTCTCTAGGACTCCATTAAAAAGTTTGAGCGGGAGCTGATGGCGGAGAGGCACGTGACGCTCATGGAGGAGAAGCAGGTGATCCTAAAGCGGCAGCAGGAAGAGGTCAGCAAGCTGATGCAGATGCAGGTAGGCCGTCTCCAGGCAGGTGGGAAACAGGCCCAGGGACAGCCAGGCCTGAAGGAGTGGTCACAAAGAGGGCTTCGGGGCCAGTGGAGACGGCAGGTGAAAGCCTGGGGGCAAGCCTTCTTCTTTCAGCCTAAGCTCTCCGAGCTCCTCAGGCCGGGCACTGGGGGCTCTGCTGGGTCCCGAACACCTGCCCTTCCTCCCCTGTGCAGCCAGCGCATCCCTCCCGAGCCCCTTCTCTGAGCTAGAGTCATCTGCCTGTCCTGACTGTGCCCACGTTTGTACAGGGCAGGGTGAGACCACGCTGAGCCACACTCAGGTTCTCACTGGTTCCTTTCTGGGTCACCTGTCCTCATGTCAGTGACGGTGGCTCAAGAAGCTGCTGTGGTCAGGGGGGCCGAGGCTGGAGGGAGTCAGGGTGAACCTGTGATTCTGTGCAGGACTTACGTGGGGCTGGGGTCAGGCCTTTGCCTGGGCCCCTCGTGAAGTTCCCTGTGCCTTCCTCTTCATGGCCCTATCTTTATGCTTCCTTCTCTAGAAAAATGCTAACTACAGAAGTTTCAGTGAGCTGGTAGAGAACTTCAAGAAGACCCTGCGGCACACTGACCCCATGGTCCTGGATGATTTTGGCACCAGCCTGCCCTTTATTGATGTCTACTTGTCCACTCTGGACAACCAGGACACTACGATCTACAAGTCAGTACCCGCCCCACTGCCTCTGGCCCTGGGAGACCAGGCTTTTCCTGGTCCCTAGGCTTCCGCCAGGGTGGGGCCATGGCAAGTGCCATGGGAAAGCAAGGGGACAGTGGCCTGTCTGCAGGGTGGCTGAAGTGGGGCTCTTCCTGGGCCTGCAGGACTCCCTGTGTGCACGGGGGCTGCACGGCTGTGCGGACAGCCTATGGCTCAGGGGCCTCTGTTCCCCTGCCCCTCCCCAGCCTGCTCTGACTGGCCCTGAAGTGCTGGGCCCTTGGACTCTCCAGGCCCCGCCTCACAACTCCCTTTGCAGAAGTCAGACTAAAGAGCACCGGTTGGCAAGGCTGGAGCTGAGGCTCCTGGCCTGGTTCTGCCATGACCTTCCTTTGTGACTCTGGGGAGGTCTCTGCCCCTTTGCCACCTGTCACATGAGGGCTGATGCTATAAAAGCAGTGTGTGAGGCTTTGAGCTGGCCCAGCCCAGGGCCGTGCTGTGTGTGCTTTAGCTGGAGTCATACCTGGCCATGACTGAGCAGGAAGGGGAGGGGCATGGGCCCTACAGAGTCACAGTGAACTCTTGAGCAAGGACGACACCAGTAGGCTGCTTTCATGACAGAAGCCCACTGGAGGGCCTCACGGACTGGAGGAACGCAAAGGAGGGGTCAGGGAACCTCCATGTTTGGCCTAAGACTGGGCCAGGCACTGTCTGGTCACCTCTGCATAGTCCCCTCATTTACAGCCCAGGATTCGGTGTCTCCAACCTGACATGTGTTGAAATACCTTACTCTGGTGGCCACGGGTAGAGCAGCGGACCCGGATCCCCGTGGACGTGATCTGGCTCTTGCCATCCGGTCCTTGCTCTTCCCCAAACCCATACCTACAGGGCGTGGCTAATCCGCTGGTGCAGGCCTGCGGTGGGCGGGGCTCGGGTGCTCGGAGCCCGCCCCGAGCTCAGGCCCCCTCTCCCCCGCTCCTCTTCCAGGCTTCAGGAGCTGTACTACGAGATCGCGCACGTGTTGAGCCTGATGCTCGAAGACTTGCCGCAGAAGAAACCGTCCCAGTCCTCCGAAAAGGCTGATGAGAAGTAGGGGGGCCTGGGCACCCAGGCACCGAGGTGCCTCGCAGGCCGTGACAGGCCCTTGTTCAACACAGGCTTTCTGAATTGTCCTCTCTGCAGTTGCTTAAGCTTGTGGTATTTCCTTGCCGCTGGGGGTTGGGCCTGCATAGGCGTCCATGAAGTCCGATTGCCTGGACCGCTCCCCCCTCAACACCATGCAGCCAGGTCTGGGGAGTAGGGACAGGGATGCTTCAGACTTGCTCTTGTTCAGACACCACTTCCAGTGGCCACACTGGCTGTCTCCTCCCTCGACCCTAGCAGCAAGGACTCCCTGGGCTCTGGGGAGAGCCACCTGAGTACCCCAGACCAAGAAGGGCCTCCAACCGACCCATAAGTGTATATGGCTCCTTCGAGCTGGTATAGTCTCACTGGTCTTGGAACCCCTTAAAGCTGGGCTCCTCTTTATGGGTGCCCCACACCAGGAAGAGCAACATTTCTCTCTATGCACCTACTCCCAGGGGGACCCCTCTTCGGAAGTTGACTCTGCTTTTTTCTAGGCTCACAGTGGCTGTGATGCCCCAATGGGTGCAGTAACGACTAGCAGGAAGGACTCTACTGTGTGGGCATGGAGCTCACAGCGGCCTGGCCTAGGGGAGTGGCTTACCAGCAGTGCTGGGGCACCTCCGAGAGGGGTCAAAGAAGCAGCAGTATCGGGCGCTTTGGGCTGTTGCCCCTCCTCTGGTTAGTTGGGACTCTTCACTTACAAGATGGCATTTTCTGGGTCATTCCTGGCCACATGACTAGCAGAGTTGCCGCCGTCCCGACACTCCTTTGATCCAGCAATGATGGAATCTTCTGAAGGCACAGGTGGGGCAGGGTTGGCTGACATCCCTTGTCCCTGACTGGCCAGGCCAGAGGCCCTGCGGTGCCCCTCTGCTCCCATTGCTGGGGTCTGTTCTTGAGGCCCGTTACTCTGACAGAGGGAAGAGGGAGTTCTGGGTGGAGCTGGGGTGGGACACCAGCACCTACAGCTGAGGGAAAAAAAGCCCCAGACCCACACTGGGGAGCTGGGCCAGCAGGAAACATGTGGGTAAATTTGAGAGCGGCTGGGCGAAGGGTCGTCTGCGTGGACCCGTGCTCTCTGGGCATGGGTGACAGCTCCTCCAAGGCCGCGGGACAAGGGCATTTGGAAAGCTTTCCTTGTGGTTTTGTTCATACATCGGACTACTATTTACCGAGCTGTGCTGGGTGCTGGGGGTGCTGTCATGAGAAAACCACAGTCCAGTCCTGGTCCTCTTGGGGCCCTCGGTTATATAGAGGAACCAGTAATCCAGCCAGACTGGATGAGAGAAATTTCCCTGAGGAAGTGACAGTTGTTTGAATGCAGAGAGCACTTGTCTTCTAAGGGACTCAAATCATTGCCATTTGCAAATGTTCACACTCACATCATGTAAAAATGCGGAGAAGTCTTGCTCTGGAGAGTGAGACCTGTCACCATGCTATCAGGGAGCTCTCTGAGGGCAGGGGTGATAGCCTCACTGTTTCCCAAGGTGCAGAAACCTTTATGCCAGTGCCCGGCGAGGAGGGGGGAGCTGAAGTACACAAGTCGTGTGTGCCCTCCGCGGAGTGGGGAGAGGCCCAGGGCTTTATGCCTGAGGTGCCTGACCATGAAGGCTGGAGGCTTCCGTGGGTGCTCTGGGGGTGCAGTCCTCCCCCCTGTAGGACATGCAGGCCTCAGGCCAGGGCTCTGGTTCAAGCCTGGGGCAAAGCAAACACGGCCGCTGCTCGCACTGCTGTGGACACTGTTGGCATTGCTGTGTGCCTACGTTGCTTGGGAGAATATGAAAACACATTCCCCTGCTCTCACTAGGAATCCTGAGAATTGCCTTAGGCCCCTGGAAGTGAACAAAAGATTTAAAAAAATTAGCCTCAGGGAGGTAAGTTGGAAAGTGCCGCAGTTTTGGAGCGGGGAGGTCTGGATTCCATAATTGGGTGACCTTGGGCAAGGGGCCAAATCTTCTGAAAACGCAGGTATTTCCTCTGAGAAATGGGCTGGTAAAACTGACCCACTTTGAGGACCAAATGAAATACATGTGAGAGCGTGAAGAAAGCTGGAGGCAGCGGTGGCCAGTGCTTCCTCGCAGTCAGCTCTGCCTCTGCTGGGTAGCTAGCCGCCACAGGCTGTGCTGATCAGGGGCCGAGAAGGACTGGGCCAATGTCAGGGTGACAGCGAGGATGGTATGGCACTGAGAGCAGGAAGCAGAGGTTAGGAACCAGTGTCAGGGGTGGGTGGTGAGGGGGGTGTCCATGGGGAGCTGGTATGGAACGACCTGGAAGGCCTGGGTCCCCGCAGGGAAGCCCTGGGCCCGAGGCTCTGGGCCACAGTGGGGAGGGCGAGCTGCCTTTAAGGGCACAAGCAGAAGGCTGTCACCGAGCAGGGAGCTGGGAGAGGGTGACGTGCAGAGGGTTGGCCCAGCACGGCTGGCAGAACAAGCCAGCGGATATTTGGCGCAAAGTCCCAAAGCAGCATTTCTGTTTGGCTCTATTCGTCTGCAGAGCAAACACTGGCAGATTGGAATTCCCACTTGGGCTCTCACCAACTCAAACAGGGTTGGCCACGACTTTCAATTGATTTGCTTGGGGCAGAAGTGCTCTGCCTGCTCAGGCCTGGCTGTGGAAAGCGGGACCCTTCTCACCAGCCCCCAGCCCTTGGATCCAGCAGGGCTGTCCCCAGATGGTGCTTTCATCTTCATCCTGCCAGCCTGGTGGTTTGGTGGCTGCATTGGGATGCAGGGGACCTGGGCTTGGGTCTTTTGGTCACATTCGGGCCCTCCCCTAGCTCCTGCGGGAAGGATCTGGAATCCTAGGCTGGAGGTGTTTGGAAGGTGGCCGGATTTTTATTTTTATTTTTTTAACTGCTTGTTGATTCCACCAGCAGGAACCAGTCCCTGTATTATGGAGATCCAGGCAGCAAGTGAGAATATAAACTCTCCTATTTATTCCAATAGCCCCTAGAAACCCTACACAGAGATGCTGGGAATGGCACACCTTGTGTTTTCATCAAATGTGGGTGAGACAGGACACCTCCTCATTCAAAGGGCCCTTTACCTAGTCAGACGTCGCTCTCAGGGGTCTCTCTCCCTGTTGTGGTCCCTGTCCCTAGCTTGCCTGGGCCTGCTCTTTTGGTTCACAGGCTCTCAAGAGAGAGGATGGCTCTGAATTCTTAAGTAGGCTGCCCAGAAGGAGAGACGATGGCTGCCAATACCAGTCCCATGGCTTGGGAAATGACGAGAAGGGCGCTAAACGTGACGGAGACAGATTTATCACCATGTCAGTGCCCCGCTCCTCCCCACACCTCTGTGCTGGTCAGCCCCATGCCTCACCATCCCCAAGTTCTTTGATTTTACTGTAGACCCTGGGTGACACAGTGCTGGGGGAATGGGGGCAGAACCAGGACGGGACAGGAAAGGGAGGAGAGGGGAGCATTTGTGCTCTCTTGGTCTCCTCCATGATGGAGAATCAGGGTAATGGGCAGAGCAGAGAGCAAATGAGGAGACCAGTCAGGTTTGATGGGTCTACACAATCAGGAGCTGGGACAGGGAGGGAAGAAGGAAGTAAAAGCCGAGGGACAAGAGTCAGAGACTTTTGGACAGAGGTTCTGACCCAGCTGGAGCATTAGGCTTGCCAAGGGGAGCAATGGGGATGACAGGTGTCCTTGGGGGGTGAGAACCGGATCCTCACTGATACTCTCTGAGAGAGGCAAGTCATGGTTGGAATCATTTAAAGATGATTTTTGGTTGCTGACTGTGCCTTTTAAGAATGGAACCCCCTGAATAGATTTGACCACGTGGAATCTGGATTATATTCATGTGGCCCAAAGATCATCCTATATAATAGAGACCTCTCAGGCTAAAACTGGGAAATGTTAAGAGGGCTTTACAGACCACCACCTGAACCCCTAACTGGGCTCAGAGGCCTCCAGGTGAAGCACTCCCCTCCCCCCCAGGGTGGTGGCACCACGTGTAGCTGGCCTTTTGCAAAATGAAACCAAAGTCTCAAAAGGAAGTGCGGAAGAAGCTGAAGGAGGATGAAGAGTCTGTTATAGAACTCTTGGGACACTGGGGGCTGACCCCAAGCTCTGTAAGCTGGTGATGGGACGATGACATTCTCACAGCAGGGCCCCCCACTGCCCCACAGTTCAGCACCACACATGGCCCTTGACTCCCTCCTTCCCCGGCGGTGTCTTGATGCCCAGAATGGTGATCTGAGATGAAAAGACCTCTGCACAACTTGCCCCTGGACCAGAGGAGGACATGTCCAAACAGAGTGCAGGCCCAGGCTCTGAAGGTACAGCCCGTTCTCGTTGCTGGCCATGGAAACGCCACCTTCTGTTCGGTTGGCATTTCTGCCTATGAGATACTTTCACATACATGGTTTGAATCATGTCACAACACTTAGGTATTTTCGTGATTCCCGTTTAACAGGTGGTAAAACTGAGGTTCAGAAAGGCGATGAAGCCCCCCCTCCCCGGGTCTGTACAACTAAGGAGGATTCACAGCCATGCAGCGTGGCTTTTGCATCGCTCTCCCACAAAGCTCTAAGGAATCCTTAGCTCCATTTTACAGGTGGGTAAGCAGGCACCCACAGGGACCGTCGCTTGGCCAGGATTGTCATTAAAGGACAGAGTCAGGGTTTGAACACGGGCTACACATGTACCCTCTGCACTTCAGCCTCACAGTGACCTTAGTCTTTCTTTTCAGAGCTATTTTTTTGAATGTTAAAACTCCAGCCATGATTGCCTTCTGAGCAGGGCCTGAGTCTGGAGTCTGCTGGCCCAGTGGCCCCTGGCTTGGCCCTGGGAGCCTCAGAGATGCAGAGTACGGCAAGAAGCGATCGGTGCGTGCAGATGGGTTGTGACTGTGGCCCCTAATCGGGAAATTACAGGCTGGGCAGTGGAGGGTTTGGCTTAGAAGTCACCCTTCCGTGGGTTTCAGTGAAGCCGGCCCACATGGAAGCTTGGCCGGCAGAAGGGGTGTGCTGGGCAGGCGTGAGCTCAGCAGGCAGGACGAGCCAGGCTTGTCAGTGCCATGTAGAGCCGCCCCAGCCGTTCCCATACCCGGAAGGTTGGTCTCTTGGGTAGTGACCTTGCGGTCGGTCCTTTCTGGCTCTCTGCCTGCCCCTGCACCCACAGATAACTCTTCAGCAAGGGTGGAAGCTGTGGGCACCCAAAGGGGGCATTTGGTGAGTCTCTTGGCTTGAGTAGCCGGCTTTTCCCCTGAGCCTGGAACAAGCGTGCAGAAGAGGAGTGGAAACTGGCAGCTGGGAAAAGCCAGTTGCAGAGCTGTGCATACACGACATCATACATATATATATATATATATATATTTTTTTTTTAAGAGAAAGAAATGAAACCACATATACAAAGTGGCCATGAGATATCTATTCTCTTCCAGGTGGCAAAGGTGATAGACAAAAGCTAGTACTGGCCAGGGTATGGAGAAGGGGCCCCCTTGTCCACTTCTGGCAGTGCCCACCGGCGTGGCCTTCTCCGTGGCAGCACGGATGGGATTTCATGTGCGTGTTCCTGGAGCTCGGCAGTGCTGCTTTTGCCGTTACCCTGACGTGCCAAACCGTGCACAGAGATGCATGGATAGGGATGTTTGCCGTGGCCTGCTGTAATAGAAACATGGCAAAAGGAAACGGCATGTCACCCCAGTGCCCACTGGTGAGGGTGCTGGTTAAATGATTATGAATCTATATGTGAGGCCCTTAAAAATAGTGATTTTTGGATAAGAATAGATGTTGTTGATACTATCCTGAGTGAAAAAGTGGCTTCTCGAGCAACACACGGCAGGATATCCTTTCTGTAACAGCGTGTGCACTCATACAACGTATGTGTAAATGCACACGGATGTGGGCGGAGGGGTGTCTGGGAGGATATCATCAGTGGTGGTTTGGTGGGCTTGACTTTAGTCCTCACGCTTCTCTGAACTTCAAAAATGTTAAGAATGAATATGTATGCTGTAATCAGGGAAAATCACACAATGTTCACCTGGAACGAAATGTTAAGCATGGGGGGAGGGGTGTGTGTGCGCGTGTGGAAGGGCGTGCCAAACAGAAGGAACCACGTGCACAAAGGCGTGAAGGTAGAGCTCTAGAGGGTTGAGCAAATGCTGGGAGGTTGGTTTGGCCACAGCTTACAGGGTGGGGTGGGGTGTTGGGGGACTGGGGAAGTAGACTGCAGCCAGATCCTGAGGACCTTGAGTGTTCGCCTTGGCAACGTGGAAGCAGGGTGGTACCGGGCCAGATTGGATTCCTGCCACCTGAGAGAGGCCTTACCCCCCTCACTTGGCACGTAAGACTCCCCTACTCTGTCTCCTCCTTTCTCTCCCCATACCTCCTAGGGGTCCCTTTGCCAGGACTCAGTCTCACCTCCACTCCTGCACACCCATTCCAGTCCTGTCCGCCCTTCAAGGCTCAGGGCCAGGCTCCCTCTCACAGGAAGCCCTCCCAGATTGCTCTTGTTAGCCTTGATTTCTCCTTTCTCACACTTTCACCCTTGGCCTTTTCTATGTAACCTTAACTCCGACCTAAATTCCTCCACCCACAGGTATCCCCTTTCCCAGCCCCAGCTGGGAAGGGCCGCGATCTGGGAGTCTTGCCCTGACACCTGGATGCCACTGATGAACTGCCTGAGATATGCCAGCTTTAGAGTGCTGGGGAGTGGAGGCGGAGTGGGCAGCAGAGACTCAGGAGTGATCTGGAGCCGCAGTCACAGGCACAGCGTCAAACACGGTACGTTATCTTCCCACAACTATTCCAGTTTTGCAGCTGAGGAAAGGGGACTCGGAGAGGCTTGTGTGGCAGTAAGTGGTGGCGCTGAGAGTTGAACCTGTCTCACTCCAGAACCCGTACTCTAAACCTCTGGGATGTGCTTGTCTCGGGCCCTCACGGCCTGGACATCGGCTGAGCTGGGCCTGAGGTGGGGCCTTCCCGCTCCTTGCTGCCCCAGGCCCAGGGGATGTGGACTTCAGGGGGAAAGGTGATGCCAGGTCACTCAGGTGATTTTTAAGGACCACACTCAGGTCACTCACTCCTGACCCAGTGGAGGACCTAGGAATGTCACAGCAGCCCTGCTGAGGCCTGGGGGTGGGGGGTTCGCCATCCCCCATGAAATAAAGCAAGATGTTTCCCTGGAGGGGAGGGAGGCTGAGCCTGCTGAGATTCTCCAGCCATAGGTGGTCAGTGAAATGAGACAGCTTCCCTGAAAGCTTTGCATACTGGTCACATCCAGGGTCTCTGCAAAGCCTGACACCGAACCTCATGACACAAGCAGGCAGGCCCAGGGCCCCTTTGATGGAGTGGGACACTCAGGCTCCATATAGGGAAGGCTAGGCCCCAGGGAGGAGCCCAGCCCAGGGGCTAGAAGCCAGGGTGTCCCTGGCCTCCCCCAGGTACCTTGACCAGCCACACCTCTGCTGGTATCCTTCCCTTGCTGGGCTGGGTTAGTTTCTGTGACCCTGGGGGCTGCCAGGCTGGCCTCAGCAGCCCCACCCCGGGCTCTGGATTGTGGGAGAGTCAAGGAGCTTTGGAGGGGTGGGCACCAAGCTCAGGAGAAGCCAGGCGTTCACCATGAGTAGTGTGTGCCTGTACTCAGTACTGCCCTCGGTGACTCAGAAGGAGTGCCAGCTTGGGGGATAGAGGAGGGGTCCTCGGCCGCACCGTGTGTGTGTTGGGGGGGGGGGTTTCATCTGTCCTTTATTAGATTGGGTTTATGCACAGGGACAGAGAGGTATGTGCATGGAAATGCCGGAGTAAGGGTGGGGATAAGCATCCATCCCAGTGTGTCCTGGAAGGTTCCCAGATAGGCCACAGGCGGGAACAGTTTGGGGAAGCCCTTGCCGGCTCTGCCACAGCCTGGCAAGCGGCAAAGTGGCCGGCTGCTCTGTGGCTGCAGTGTCTTGGAGGGTTTGCCAAGCACTTTCTGTGAAGTCACTGGGACGTTAAGCCCTTGGTTCAATTAAATGGGTTAATATGCTTTGTCTGATTCTGATGAATAATAATAATATAATGTGATAATAGCAATAATGGTGCTATTAGCTGCGGTTATTACACGTGCCTGCACTGTCCCAGGCACGGAGGGGAAGGTGCGGCACGCATTCCCCCACACTCAGGCCTCATTTTCCTCTCATAAAACCCCATTCTTCAAAGCCTCCCCAGCCCAACTCCCTATATCCATTTTCAGGACAAATTACCAACACTTAAAAAAAATTGGTCCATTTTGTGTGAAAGCCAAGTCCAAATTACTGTTACTTTCCCCTTTATGTTTTGAAACTTGAAAATGAGTAGGGGTGGGGAGTTGAAGGGGGGCGCCGGGGATGGAGAGTGTTGGAGAGGAGGGAGAAGGGGGAGGAGGGAAAAAATGTATGAACGAAGGAGAAAAAATAAGCCCTCTTGTTTCAGTAAAAATGTATTTCTGGAATGATGTTTCAGTTTACTCAGGCAGAAAAATTAGAAATGGTGTGCTTATTAAGCAGGCTAAGTAAGCATGACTATTTTTAGTAGTGTAGTAAAACCTTGGTAATTTGGACCTCTTTAATAAAGATTCCGTGATCACGCTGGCTGGCAGGCACACCCTATGTGCATGTGTGTGCATGTGTGTGCGTGTGCGTGTGCGTAGGCAAGGTAGGAGTGCAAAGAGGTTGCTGAGTTGGAACACTGGGAGGGGGCAGGGGGTACATCGAGGGGACACAGGGGAGAGGGAGAGACTCCTTGCCTATGACAGCCGTTTTTAAACTCTGAGCCCTCTTTGCTTAGCAAAAAAAGAGCATCACAAATGACTCTTCTCTCTGAACATTCCTCTTGGCACCTATTAATTTGACATCCATTTAAAGAATGTATTTGAAAACAAAAATCTCACTTCTGTAGAAATCTGACAGTAAAGGTTTACTTGACACTTGTCACACTGGCTTGCCCCTAAATGAGGCTGAATCCTGAAGGTTGACATGTCATCGTAGGCAGGTGATGACTGACAGCTTCGGGGTGAGGACAGGGTCCCACGGGCATGCCACTCCCCATCCTGCAGATCACAGGTCTTGGTATATTGAAAGTAATATTTATTGTTTCATGTCACCTTTACAAAAGTAACACATGCTCAGTGCAAAAAGTTGGGAAAGGACAAATGAAAAAAAAATCCCTTATTTCCCACCACCCCGGGGTAGCTGGTGTTAACACTGCGCACATCCAGAAACTTCCCTGTGCATATGTAAGAGCAAAAATGGTACAGCGCTTATATACTGCTTGATAGCCTGTCTTGTTTAGTTTTCTGATAGAGAAGCTCAGTTTAAAAAAAAAAAAAAGAGGCAGTGGCAGACCTGTTATTTAATATTATGCTAAATTGATAGAGAAAAATCATCCACACCAGTTGTTCTCCCTTGGCCGCAGAATAGACACTCGGTAGGGGAAGTGTCCTTACTGGGGTCCCACTGCTGCACTGCACGAAGGGATAGAGAATGGGGTGAGGGCCACGGGGCGGAGTCAGCTGTCACAGGGGCTTGCGTGGACTGCCAGTTAAAGAGGGCTGCAGGGAATTGTTCTCTGATAGTTAGCAGACCAACTGTGGCGGTGGGCTCGGCCCCTGAGAGTCCTGGGCACAAGCCCCTGCACGCTTCTCTGGAGAAGGTTGGGGCATAAACACACCTTTTAAAAAAAAGTTGTGGTCAAATACACGTGACATGAAATTTACCATTTTAACCTTTTAAAAGTAGACAGTTCAGTGGCATTAACCGTATTCACATGGTTGTGCAACCATCACCACCGTCCATCTTCAGAGCATTTCATCACCCCAAAATGAAGCTCTGTACCCATTAACAATGGCTGTCCATCCCCCCACCCCCTGTCGCTGGCAACCACCGTCCTATTTTCTGTCTGCATAAATTTGCCTACTCTAGGTACCTCAGATAAATGGAATCCCCATCGTTGTCCTTTTGTGTCTGGCTTATTTCACTTTAGTATAATGTCTTCAAGGTTCATCTGTGTTGTAGCGGGTGTCAGAATATCCTTCTGTTTTAAGGCTGAATAGTATTCCGTTGTATGCTTGGACCTCAGTTTGTTCATTTATCTGTTGATAGACGGTTGGTTGGCTCCCACGTTTTGGCTTGTGAATAATGCTGCCATGAGCATGGGTATACACGTATCTTTTTGAGTCCTTGCTTTCGTTTCTTTTGGGTAAATACCCAGAAGTGGACTCACTATAGCATATGGTTATTCTATGTCTAATTGTTTTGAGGAACCGCCGTACTGTTTTCCAGAGCAGCTGTACCATTTACGTTCCTACCACCAATGCACAGGGGTTCCAATTTCTCTACATCCTTGCCAACACTTGATACCTTGTTTTATTCCTAATGGATGTGTAGTGGTATCTCGCCATGGTCTTGATTTGCATTTACCTAATGAGTACTGATGCTGAGAATCTTTCCATGTGCTTATTGGCCCTGCATCTATCTTCTTTGGGGAGATGTCCATTCAGATCCTTTGCCCATTTTTGAATTGGGTGGTTTGTTTTTTTTTGTTGATTCACTTTTAAAAAAGTATTTATTTATTTGATAGAGAAAGAGAGCATGCACGGGAGGCGGGTCAGGAGGAGAGGGAGAGAGAGAGAATCCCAAGCAGACATCTGGCTGAGCAAGGAGCCTGTTGCAAGGCTTAATGTGGGGTTCCATCTCAGGGCGCCAAGATCATGACCTGAGCCGAAACCAAGAGTCAGATGCTTAACCGACTACGCCACCCAG